>NW_019211455.1:26367170-26463412 GCF_002443255.2 Varroa destructor | reverse complement strand
CCCGCCCCCTCCCCGCGCGTCACTGTCTCCCTGCCTGCCTGCCTGCCTGCCTGCGTGCGTGCGTGCGTGCGTGCGCGCGTCCGCCCGCTTTGACTTAACACTAACGTTGAGTTGTTGCTAAAGCAACATCGGGATCGAGACAGCGGCATCTGTCGAAGCTTACGCTTGTAGGACGCCCTCCAGCTGATATAGCCGTAGCTGTCGCTGACTATTGGCGCCACCGAAAGCAGGCGTATACGATGGGTATATGTTATGTATCATTGATATGGAAAAGCTTCTGCAAGCTTTGCCTTGCTACGGCTGCTGCTGCTGTTGTTGTTAACGCGCGCCGCTGTCATGCCGCGGCTGTAGCGACGACTAGAGGGAGTTGTCTAGTTTTTCCAAACCTGCTTCTGTTTATGGCGTATCTAATAATCGCGGCATGCTCAACTATAGACATATATGATACCGCCAAGCGACACAAAGCAAACGCCCCGGTGAACCCATGGGGCGAAACATTTGCCCGACGTATTAAACATTTAATTACAGCAGCGACAGTAGCGGTAGTCGCGACAGCGTTGCTTGATGCGGAGGCACGTGGAGCAACGAGATGGCGGCGAAAATCACGATGACTAGCTATAATAATAATACGGACCGATAATATTATGCTACTCGGGTCGGTATACACATTGGCAGCAAATTGGCACGGTCAACACAAATGGCATAACCGACCGCCCATATCTGTTGGCGTTTCGCGAAGTGATCTATATATATATAGATCATAATCAAACGAGCGAAGACTATATATAGTCCTCGCCCGCTTAAGAGTCTGGTTTTATGAGGGACGCGCACACGTACTGATATTCTGGTAGGATATAAACTCATCAAATGTATCGAACGTAATACGGTATATGCAATCAGCCTACTATTATTAGTGGTAAAGGTAGTGTACTAATGTTTTCCGTTACATATGCACAAATGCTAGTACTACTTGTTTGGAGTCGCGGATCAGTGTGGATCATAAAAAATCAGAAAGCTGTTTGCCAGCCATTTCCGTCTCAGTTACTGCTACTGCCGAACAAGGCCGGAACCAGCCTAACTACTAGCTGGGTGAGCGGTATCGGCCTAACCTCTTTTTCCATCACCCTTTCTCATCTTTGTCATCAAAGCTGCTGACGCTCATATCATCATTTGTTCGAACCCGTCGTTCCTGCCGTTCAGGAGGTCTGTTCCAGGCTGTCAGCCTCACAGTCGATGGGTTGGCATAGCTCAAACATATCGGCTTTATCTTGCTTACCGCTATGTTTTCTGACTCCGCTGTCCCCTCTCTCCTAGCGCTTCTTTCATCTTGCTTCGTTTGTGTAGTGGGCCCTAAACGCGTTCTGGTTCTTCTCCCGCTCTCCGCAGGCCGAGAGATGTTTGACGATTCTACGAGGGTGCCAGCAAGAGGGATGGATATATGCATTATAGATGTACAAAGAGGTCGGAGGGGGTGGTGGTGGTGGGGGGGGGGAAACCGATGTACCAAACAGGCCTAACTCTGGACCATCTGGCCGTTTACAGCGGCACTAGACTGAGCACTGTCTTTCGTCTCCTATCTATAGCAGTAATGGCGGCAATGGTGGTAATATTGTTGATGTTGTTGCCGACCTTTTTGTTGTAGTTGTCTTCGGGCGACGTCGACGCCGGCGCCGGCGCCGGCAGCCTCACCACCACCACCACCGCCACCACCGCTGCCGTCATCGTTCAGAATTTTAAAGAACCCTGGCTGACGAAAAGAAGCGTCAGGACGCAGAGAAATAGTAAAGTGAGAAGACATTACCTCCCGTCCATCCCTCATACTCTGGATATATTAATGCCAGCAGAGAAAGGTCGGCCGGACGCAGAGACCGAGCGGTCTAACAGCGGTGAGACAGGCGGCAGCCAGCGCTGACTGCCTGCAGATGAGATCTGCTGTCGGCTGTCTATACGTCGTCTATGCATCTGTGCTTCTATTCTGTCCTCCTACTAATGCTGACGCTGCTGATGATAATACTGAGCGGCAGCGGCGACGACGCTGCTGGTAGTCGGCTCTACAATATCTAATTGTTGAGTCATCTAGAAGAAGCAAATGCAGCGCTTGTGAACCGCGGAAAACTTGGGTCAGGAAAGGCGAGTGTGTAAAGAATATACGGCTTGATGCTACAAGCTTCGGTGAGGGCTATTTGCCGCCTACTTAGATTGTTCCAGCACAGTTGTATATGGCACCGAAGCCCTTGGGATTCTTGCCGCTGCTTACGGCACTCGCCTTTCAATGTGGATGCGAAATGTATATGCCCTTATAGAACAGTGATGACGAACGGAAATAGGCAATCTGGGCAGTAGGCAGCAACACGCGCCATTAAACGATAGCAGCAGCGCATCAATGCTGCCTGCAAATGCGGGCTTAGCATCGCCTCGATGACGAGGACTAAAGACGCTGCTTTCTCGAAAAGTGGCTCCTTATCGACCGGCGGAGTGCTGGTTACCGCGAAAAAGAATAGCCGCCACCATCATCATCATCACCATTTTTTTAGTTGACAAAAGGTAGAAGAGGAGAAGGATGCCTTTAAAGGACCGCTAAACCGTCGTCTTGCGGATTCGACCATCTCATTCGTAGGCACCAAAAGGGCAACAGAGAAAGGCTTCGCTGCTAATTAAAACCACTGGGGTGACTTTAGCATAGAATACGTGAATAGAATCATTGCTAGACTTCTCTACTACTACCAGCGGACGAAGCTCTAATAGAGACAAGAGAAGGCGGGCATAAAAAAACACATATGTAAACCATTGTCTGGGGTATACAGGGCATACAGGTTTCTGTTTTGGAGACTTCGCCTGACCGCGATCGACGTGATGATTTGATCCCTTCACTTCGCCATTTCATGGTGTAGTAGAGTACGAAAAGGGACAGATCTTCACGGAAGAAGTAAATGTTTGAAAGCTGTATATTGGACGCATTGTGGGAGTCGCACAAGGCCGCAAACACTCCTTGACATCTCTTTTATGGTTAGAGAGAAGCGACGACCAACTCGCAAACGCATAGAGTAGAGAGGAAATATTGTAAATTGAAATAAAAACGTTAGAACGCACAGGCTCGTCCTTTGCTTTTCTTGTTCCTTTCGCCTCCCTACGTCATCTATGCAAGTATATAAAGTAAACCTATTGACGAATCGATTGGGCACTTACCGATAACGACGTTGATTTCGTGAACTGGCAGGCCACGGCAGGTGGTTTGAGGGTCGTAACGTTGACAAAGGTGTGTGCCAATAGTACACTTGAAGGGCAAATTTGAGCTTGCTCGATAGTACGCATGAAACGAATGGTAGATCGCTGAATAGCCGTTCGCTAGCGCCTTCGACTAAATCCGATGACAATTGAACAGATCGATATAAAAGCACAAGTCGACTCAAGGGGCGGCGACATAACCCATGTTCATCGAGCATCCCCTCAGGGTAAGAACGAATCGATAATAAAAATCGATCGGCCAAAGTAAACATAGCGCAACTCGTTGATGTTATCAGGTGGACACGCGGTCGTACACGACATTGTGGTGGTATGACGTATACGCTCGACATGTTTATGGGGAAATTGAATTTATAGACAAAAAACAAGACGGCTTTCTCTTACTAGGAACAGACTAGGATTAGCTGCGATTTTATCACAATAGAACTTACGATAGATTTTGAAGTGCACCCTCTGTTGATAATATTATCCAAGTTACTTTAATCCAAAAGGTTTCCGCGTCGCTGGTTTAAGTGCTACTATCACCCACCGACAATATCGTAGGAGAAAACTAGCCGAGGATTTAAAATATGGTCAATATCTGAAATACTCGATTCTGATGGGAAACTTAGACACAGCATTGTATACATCCAATACACTGAACTACTATACATTAGCAATTGAACCATATGCTATAGAATGCTACCTTTACACGAAAAGACGTTTTTTTTTTCAAGGCGTTAGCCGAGTTTTCTACAGGTGGCTACCAGTGGAAGTTTGAGCAAAAATATAGATACTGTATGAGTACATTAGGTCTTTCAATGTGTTCCTTCCGGTACGGTAGTAATAACACATCGTCAGCAAGTACTTGTGGCCCTTAGGGCGTACGAACTAGGCCAGCTAACACAGCACAATGTTTTGTTCTCTCTGTTGGGACGAAGCGGGCAAGGAAAAATGCGCGAGTGGCAACGAGGCTGGGAGGGAAAATAGTGGTAATTTTTGTTGTATAAGAACGATAGATAAGGCACGCACAGTCCCAGAGATGTGGCAGAAAAGGCCCGGCCTGACAGCCAGCAACCAGCATCTGCTGGTGGAAACAACGCGCAGTCCAGTAGTCGGCAGGCTTACTGCATCCGTTGATCTGTGGTGGCAATCGCGGCGAGTGTCAAGGCACGACCGTCGGACGCTGATCACGACCATCTCGACCAAAGGCTGTGGCCAGCCTGCGCCGAGTGCCGGGCGTAGGGGCAGAGCAGATCCGACCGAATGAACGGCAGCGGCTTTCGTGTGCCAGCGCCGATGGCTGCCACGACCACCACTGGTTCCAGCAGCAAAGCTACCGTTGGCTTGTCAAAGCCGCGCCAATCGGTTCGGTAGCAGCACGAGGAGGAGCTCTCCCGTGGAAAGGGCGCGTCAGTGAGCGAGGGTGGAAATCACAGACAAGTGACAGCCAGATACGGCAGAACTGAGCGAGTGCGCAAGCGATGCGGCGGTGCTGTGATGCACACTCGAACAACAATAACACAAGCAGCAGCAGCAGCAGCAGCTATTGACAAGCACGGACGGCCGAATTGAACACCAACGCGAAAAGGGTAAAGGATAGGCAAGTGGCGTAGCATCTGCAATACATCTTTCAACCTAGCACGATGCGAGCGGGTGGAATCAGCCTGGCTGACTGGATGTTCCGACGAATCAGCGGAATCCAGTCCGTGCGTACCGCAGACAGCCGTTGTTACTAGCGGCTGGTAGGGAATAGAGCATGCACGTGTAGGAACGGATGTTAATGTAGATACTGAAACCAGCAGGGAGAGAGAAGGTGGGGAGGAAGGGGGAGATACACGTACCGTAAAGCTTTTCGCATGCTTCTGTGTTGTGGTTTCTGTGGCTGCGGTAGTGCAATTGGGATTGCAGCTAGTCTATCGTGCATGTAGAAACTGGCTTCTACAGTGTCGGAATTGAAGGAAATCTGTAGTCGAACTGCGGTCTTAGTCGTGAATGTTCGAACTCCTGTAATTTAGCGTTTTGGAGCAATGATCATTTGTCGGGGGGGGGGGGGGGGGATAATGTGCCCATTGCTCCGTAGACGATTTCTGAAATGTACAGAATAAGGTGATAAATGATTCTGCTAGGAACGAAGCTGATGACGATCACGTCAATAGAGATGTTTAATAATGGCGAGAAGCTATGCCGCCGATCTGATAAAACAAGGAATAAGATAGTTTGCATGAAGCACGATAATTACTGGTGAAAACGGTCCATGTCAGCTTGAACCAGTTTCCAATTGTTCTAATCGCACCGATCACAAAGCTGATGAAGAGCCTTACCTGTGTCAATCTTCACGCACAAACTAAGCTGCCACGCTAAAAGCTCTTCAGGTCATTTCAGCCTCGCGGAATATAATAAGGAGTACTTAGAAGGAAGAATCCTTCGATGCTGATGTGCAGAGAAAGTTGATGAAGCACTCATGCTCTCGCCCTCAGTGCAGCTGACACTGTTTTGTAACCATCACAATTAATTTAGTTAATGGATAGGCATCATGCTCATACTAACATGCTGAACAGCATGTTCGTTAACTTGACGCGTTTTTTCAAAGCGTTTTGAATGTGTTGATTAGACGTTGATGTTGGAAGTGATAACTTTTATGTCCTACCTAACTCCTTTTGGTCTTCCGTTTTCTTAAATTCAGGTTCCCGAATGCATGTTGTGGCTACTCGCAGAGTTGCAACATACTGGAACGTTCGATGGGTACCATTAAGTTTCTGTGGATGCCGTCGCCGCTCATCCGATCATCGGTGATTCGGTTGTACGATAAGGGAAAGGGCGCCTCTTTCGGTAGAGGAGGGCTTAGACACGGTGGCGTGGAGGACGCCAGTGGCCAGACCAGGAAAGGCTAGTGGCGCAACCAACCAGGACCAAGGACAAAAAAAGCAGAACCTACATGGGAGGAGAAGGAGGAGGTGGGGCGCGGCTCCGATGGGCAGGTACATCAGAGTGGGTGGGACCGCATAGAGTGGGACGGTGAAGCAACGTCAAGCCCCGCCACAGCCATCGCATCCTGGCGCCCCCGCAAGTCCGTCAACGGAACTGAATAACGGTACGGCCTCCCAACTCGACGTATCCATCAGACCGCGGCAATGCTATATGCTGCAGATACAGATCCCAGTAATTTGCTCCGTGTTTTTACTAAGTCTGTGTAGCATTAGAGCCTCAACAGAACTTCTACTGTCTTGCGTAATATATATGCGAACGGAGAAGGACTTGTATGAGAGAAAGCCTGTTTTCTGATCAAAGTGCAACAAGGAACTTTTCAATTCGATTTCATTTCAGTTCAAACAAACGTCATTCAAAACATGCAAGTTCTAAGGCCGCATCGGCTTGAGACTGAGGTCGAAGAGGGACCACATGAAAATCTTATGTAACGTAACTGATATGTAACAGCGTCGGCGAGAGCAGCGCTGGTACTATATTGTGTGTATACTGCAAGGGATGCCTAGACTCTGAACAGAATACGTTGCGGTTTTCAATGCAGTGTATAGGAGGCGCTAACGACTTTGATATATATGTATTGATAACTCGCAGAGTTTACTATGTATGTGATACCTGCTATAAAGTTGACTGGACTATTATCGTCCTATGGTCGTTTCGAAAAGGATAGTTAGAAGGCTGGGCAAAACGGAAGTCAATTGGCGCTAATACAAGCTGCAACACTGGATAACATAGTAAGACGAGTATAGTATTTTGGGCGTAATCTGAGGAAGTAGTTGCTCCAGTCTAATCTTTGTCCCAATGTCAAGCCAAGATACCTCGTGAAATGAACACAATTAAACGGCTGCATTATCAAAATTGATTGTAGTTCTTGGTAAGTTGATGGGACAACTGAGAAGCTTCAAAGAGAATGCAGTCTTATCTGAAAACTATTTGAAAAAGGCCAGGTGTATCACATCTACGTTTCACGTTAGTTACTTCATTCGCAGTGTCACGGATGCTTATGTTGGGGGACGATTTGCGAATCTGTCTTTGGCCTAGACGTCATTTTAGACGGAATTTTATGCAGGCAAGCAGCATATTCATGTAAACAATGAACATGAATGGACCTAAAGTGGAACCTTATTGAACCCCCCACATGTTACTAAATAGTCATTTTAAACCACACTACTAACGTGTTGGGCTATTAAGAAGCGGTTGCTTAAGCAAGACTTTATCCAGCCGTAAACTACAAGGTAAAAGTCATAGTAGTAAATTTTTTTTAGAAAAAAAGTTGCGAGCAACGCATCTACAAATATGAGGAAATATAGAATTAAGGAAATATCACAGGGACGAAGGTGAAAAGAACCATATAGCGAATTAAAAAAATGAAAAGCTGAACTTTAAGGTGACGTTTGGTGCATTTTTGCGAGAACTTTGAAGAGGTTATCGGAAAATTGTCAGAGCCGTTTTCTTTGTATCTCTATAAGCAGGAATAATTTAGGAGATTTCAAACGATGCTGGAGAAAAAAGTAAGTTAAATATATGTACCAGCCGGTAACCAATTAATGTTTACTGAATGATGGAACGGCAGTAGGTCAGCTCTCCCAAAAATGGCAAGTGACAGAATCAGGCCTCCGATAATAGGTAAGCAATTAAAATAGAGGCAAAACGACGCTGTGGAAGGAGCATTAAAACACGTGTTAGTCAGGAGCCCAGCTAAGCTATGGTACTTAAACCCAGTTTTGTAATAATTCACCTGCTCCATTCCAACCTCGTACTCGATTCCATGGTACTTGATGGATAGGACTTTCTAGAACACCACAGAATCTGTTTAGAAGACACCGCGGTGACTCAGCGTCACCGCAGGACATTGGAGCCTCGCCAAGTGTCCTGCGACAGCCTCAACCGACATTTGGCTGAGATTTTTAAATATCTTGTAATATGTGTCTTTACGTTGTTGATCAGTTTTGTTACGAACGTTGTTTTTCCTAACTTGTCAAGTGTGCCTGCAGCGACGACGGTCCGCGCCGGAAATGTTTCCGGAATAGATCCTTTTCAATGAATCGAAATTTTTCATCAGAAGATCGGTATCGAAGATATTATGCATCGTAACGTTTGAGAAGCTGACTGTGGGACCCATAGCTGCAGAGTCCTGTATTATTAAGCGACCTACTCAGAGAGAAGTAGTGAAGTACTGGTTAAAACTGTATCGAAAATGTTTCTTGAGCTCCTCGAGTTGACTTCAAAGGTAATCGATAAAGAAACAATGGCTGCAAGGACACGATAATGGTCAGAAAAGGCACGAAACGAGCTGACCTTTACCACGAGCATACAGATCAACGAGATCTCGGCCATCGAGGTGAAAGAATTCGGTCACTAACTGTGACATATTAAGTGTCGCTTTTTTTTTCTTTAAGCTTTAGCCATGACAGCAAGCCTCAGAACCTCAGTTAGAGTACAGGTATCTTTTTCGAATTTGTTCCTTCGTTTCGATCTATATATCTGTGTACATACATGTGGAGGATTTCCTTTAGCTCGGAGCAATCTGCGTAGTAAGAGTTTATTTTCGGCCTTTTATAGCAGAATACTAAAGAGTGTAAAATAGTATAGAATACGATGCAATTGATGTAACAATGACATAATCATGACTCCCAAATCGTTGTGACATATTCATACGGCCCTGGGACATCCGCTGCTTCCGCTAAAAACGTGGTTACGCGAATCGAAGAGTCTACACTTGTATGCGTCTGGTGTTGCTTCTATGCAGCTAGACAATAACAGGCAAACGTAGCCCCGCTAGCATATTCTGATAGCTTGTTTTACGGAGGAAGTTCGCCGTCAGCGTATTATTCAAACCCCTTTCTTCTTCTTCGGGTTTTGTATGATTGGCACAGGAAGAATTATGAACAGAGACAAAAACACGCACGCGGCTGAATAACTTGTAAAACACTCGACAACAACTTGTGGTAGAGCTCGACGCACAAAAACGTCACCAGACTGCGCTCACCAGCAACGCCCTGATAATAACAGTTCCCCTAAGCGAACACGATTCCAATTCGCATCTCACTATACATCTAGCTATAAAGTACAGTCGTACAAAACGATCTATCAATCCCACGGTAGATCAGTGATCGACTTGTTAGCTGTTCTCGATGTACTTTCGAAAACACGCCAGCTTACCAGCTTGTTACTCACGAATATTTATCTACAAATCGATAGCATTATAGCAAATGGAACTTTCGTAAAACCGGACCATCAGGGTCGATCCATAACGTTGACGTACTCTGCACATGTGAAGCTATAGCGCTTCTAAAGAGGAAACCTATTGTACACCTGATCCTACATTTTATGCTCACTGATGGATGATATTCTAGCGTTATTTTAAGTAGAAGCGGTAAAGGAACGGCAAAGGGCAGATTTGCTTTCCATTCATTACTAATAACGTGCCGTGTTTGTGTTAAGTTATCTAACTTCTATTCCAACTGACGACTAAGTTAAGCTTGCATCTTTCATATAAACGGCTCGCTAATCTCATCCGAGCTGAATAGAAAATATTAATGTGTGGTTTGCAAATAGTTGAGCGAGGATTCATTAGTTACCGTATACCTTTGCGTCGTTTTAAACGGTACTATTTTGATAAGAATTGAAATGAAGGCAATATATATATATATATATATATATAGTTTAGCGGAAAAATGTTCTAGTCAATGAGGAGCAAGCTACATGATTGAGTGATCGCCGATGGTGATGCTCGATATTGTTGTCCATTAGGAATCCTTCAGTAAACCTTAAGGTTTACGCTTGGTTGCCATTCCCGACGCTTTTGCTATGTACAACGCATCAATGGTATGATTTCAACGTATGTCGAATTTTGGCGGCGGTAGCTCAAACATTTGTTTCTCTAGCTGTCAGTCCGGAGTTCTGTAACCCTCTTTTCGGTTTCGTTAGACGTGTTATATAGTAGAAATAGACGACACGGCTTGAACCGGAGACTTCCGGCTTCTTACTCAAAAGTACGACCAGCCATCCGTGTCGGATAAAAAGCGATTTTAACGAAAGAAATGATGTCTTATACAAACCCGAATGCCAAATCCAAAATGAAAGCGTAATACTTATCGAGCCGATAGGATCGCCAATGATGAATGCCTTAGTTACAATCCTGTGGGAAAGAAGCTGGCGTTCGAAGGCACGGATCGCAGGCTTCGCAAAGACGGAATCCTAATTTGGCGCGTACCAGCCGAAGTTCAAATGCTATCACCCATCATTACTGGCCACACGCCAGGGGACAAGAAGGGGTTTCTTATTTTTTTAGTCGTATAGTTAGAATGGGGCAAGCTAATTTGCCTTCATCGAACCGTGGCATTATACTAGTGCAATACAACATACGTTTTAATAAGAGCAAGGCAAAAGAATACGATTGGGGTGACTTTGTTTAGCTGAGTAATAGTTCACGAAAAAATTGTCAGCTTGCGATGTTTATAGTATCAGAATAACACTGGAGCTCGTGTAACGCTAGGAAGAATTATTTTGATTCCGAAAGAAGCTGCACCGTTATCAGTGTTATACACGCTGAATTGAATTGATATCTCTTCGATAGTAGGGCGTCTAAATGATGAACAAAGTCCGCTAATTCGGCTGTAAGCAGAGAGCCATTTCGTCGTAACCATTAAGTCTTGTCTTGGAAACGTCCTGAAAATAAAGCTATTAATGTGGGAGTTTGGCTTGACACGAGAAAGCCAACAGAATACAAAAAAGTCATTAATGGAAATTGTCTCGGCAAAACTGCACAACATCAGCTTGAAAACTCACTTGAGTCCAATTGTCACGATCGGACTGAGGTGAAGGCGCCAAGGACAGGCTTTATTTAAAAGGATTTCCGGACTGGTAGCTTACATAGACTCGTTCACGAGGCTGGACATGGAATTGCCACATTCATTCTTTACCTAAGGAAAAAAACCCAAAGCAAGTGACCGCATTTAAGAAGTGCTTGGTAAAGGCTGAAACTTACTATACGTAACCATGGGCGAATGTGGCAGATACCATGCTAGAAACTATAAGAGACTAGGGTCGCCAATGTACCGCAACGATGTGTATATACAACAAATTTCATAGACACGGTTTTGAGCATATTAAAATTATTAGGTACGACATAAAACGTGCGAGTAATTTTTTTCTTGCAGTTTTTATCATGCCATAGTCGGCAGATATATAGTTGCACGCACAAGTGCTAGTGAGGTCTAAACTGAGCAGCTGATACCGCTATTTGTTTTGTAAACTTTTTGAGAGGAACAAATTAAAGGTCGGTCCTAGGGTGTGGCTCACTTCTTGTAATAAACGAAAGCCACTGCTGATCCGTGTCGATCAGCTCAGGTCCTTAGAGCTAATAGCAAGCGTCCGATCTGATGGTGGCAATAATAATAACATGTTGCTCATCGATATTGACAGCTGCAGTCATCAGCGTCACTTGTTGTCGGAGGGCAGCCTATACGTAAGACATCGCTTGGCTAACAATTGAAATCGATTAGAGAATTAGATGTGGGAAAGATATCTGTACTTTAAGATATGGAAATTCTCAGCCTAATGAAGAGGCGACAAACCAATCTACTCCTATAGGCCTAGTTCACGAGCGACTGTTGAATTATACAGTAAATATTAATTATACAAATTAACTAGACTTTATTTACTTAATTCTAATTGTTGAATATCAAAGGAAATACAGGACGTCTCACGGAAAATTAGGCTGGCATTGCTTCTATCGTCTATCTTCTCTTAGCATTTATTTTACTGTTGGGCTCCCTTGTAATTCGTTGTACGACAACAGATAATGTGGTCGTGTCGCATAGACGTCCGTCATAAGTGGAGTTGCGTTCCGTCGTATGGAACGTGGTCACCAGCGTACGGACAACCAGTCGTATCTGGCCTGGATGACAAATGTAAGAGACTCTACAGGTAAGCGCTAGTACGGCAATGTTTGCAGACGGTCCGGTAAGTGAAGCTTAAGCTCCGTTTTAATTCTAAGAAGATTTTTTCCTCAAAGCGTTATTCTTTTAGATGTTGAACCATAGCTGTAAGTACTGACTTGCAAAATAGTAGCTTTAAACACGTTAAGCAATGCAAAACCATCATAACTTATCGAGACGTTATGTCGCCTAAACTGCAGCATGCGAATGAAAAAAACGTAACAAGGCTTTACACGACTGTTTCCCTAGTAATGATAGCATAAAAGTTCAGTATATTTTATGTGAAGTAATAGTTGTAGGTATGCTGGATAGATAGTCTTTTCCGCATTTGAATGTTTACTCCTACGCGGAGTACGTCGTTTCTAGTCAGCTAGCCACGCTGTCGAGTCGTATCTAGCATTCGAAACGTAATACGTCTGTCGATGTCCAGTAGGCCAACGAGGCAACGGGAAGTCGAGCCTGCCAGATGGTTGTACATTTGGATTGTGTCGCTGCTTACGATAACTGCCCGTATGGGCGTCCCCCCGTCCCCGTTACACTCGTCGACTATGACGCTCCCTGCGCCGCTCGTATCCACAGAAGACCCGTAGATGCCAAAAATACGGAAAGGAAAATAATCGTCCTATAGAGAACAAGGCAGCGAAAGGTCGCCATCATCCTCGATAACATAGCTGTTAAAAAATTGTTGTCGCCAGCGCCGACGCTTTCCTGACATCTTAGGCATTGTTTGTTTTGTAACTATTCCACTTTACTGTGTACAGTCATTAAACTTCTGTAGATAAATTATCCATGAACTCAATGGTTGCTGGAATTGGGGCCGTTCTATTTGGTGCTTGAAAACGAGCAGCGCTGGAATTAAGGCCAAACTTGCTAAGCAGTTAACGCGGCTAAAATAATGATAGTACAGAATGGGGAGCATTACATATCGTCCGCACAACATAAGTCCTATAAGGCCCAGTATCGCTTTCGTATGTCGAAGACCCACATACTTTGCGCTGAGCCATAGACAATAGTGATTTGTCTAAGCATGTGGCTTTCGCTTCTCAAACGCTCGGAGTTTGTCGTAAAATCTTTGTTAGCTATGCATGCCGTAGGGGCAAACTGATTGTTTATGCTAAATCAACGTTTGACAACATCCTGTTATTCGTCCATCATCGCAAAATACGAATCCCTAATTCGAGCGGTTTTTAAGTAATGCGGAGGATATTCTTAAATTCACTCTATATTATTCTCACACTTTATCGGTTGTGAAACAGACGGATGGACCCGGACGAAAATTGGAAGGAAAGAGGAACGACTGAAATCTCTAATTGCGGAGGTGGCTAACACTTTAGGCAGTTGTATGTAAGTATACAGCGACCTCTGCGACAAAACAAGCAGTGGAAAAACCGTTACAGCCTTTAACCGTAACAAACGTAGTCAGCACCTTCCTGTTTTAGCTGTTGTTGTTGTTGTTGTCAGTAGAAGCGTCAATCCATGCCTACTGCTGCTGCTCGCGCCGTCAATGATGATGGCCGTGCTGTTGCAAAGTTCATGTTGAACGTTAACAACGATACATGTAACAACGCCAGCCAAAGAAAGAAAACTATCATTTGACTTGCTTTTCCCTTGTGTCCACAACCACCATTGCTTGTTCTATTTCATCATTCAACGAATGGGGGATGGGAGTGTTGGAAAACAAGAAACGAATTGACGGAATGGAGGCTGCGAGTAGGGGGATCGGCACGCGTGTACTGTTCTGGATGTCATCGCAGATGTCACGGAGAAATCAACCCAGCAACGTTTGCGTCTCACAGAGGCCAATGGCAGGTATCGCTCCGTCGCGACCGCTAACCGTGGCTACATCGTTGCTGGCTGACAACTCCGTTTAGGGCAGATAAACTAGGCTCAGCCGAACGCTATTCGTCCGACTCTGGCTGGCTTTTTGCGGCCACATAACTGAACATCATGTGGTGGCCGTCGCCGGTGTCGGCGCCGTCTATAATGAGGGAGTGACGTGTCCATATCGTCATCAGTCGAGATAGTACGTAAAAGGTGCATCCGGCGTGAAAAGGATACGCCGTGACCAGCCACTGCAAGCATGCTTCGCCGACTACACCGAAGTACGGCAGGGTCAAGAGGAACAGGAGCAGCCTAAATCAGCGACAAACGGTCGATTTCGTACATCCTGTCAGTGGGTCGGTTGCGTTCGAACCCGCACAAAACGGATGGCAAATGTCAGCGAATACGTGAGATACGAGAGGAGCATTATGACGCGACGACAACCAGGAGGAGGGCACAGTGGCTAGTACAGGCTCGATGACATCTATTCGACTACCCGCACTATGGGAGAGAAAAGAAGGGAACAAGTTTTAAACCTATTTAATGAAAAAAAAAATAACGATCGCCTAAGGTTGATATGAATAAACCGTCTCGAACACTGATTGAAGCGATCCCAAACTGTAAGCTAAAGACGGCATATTGTTTCGTAACTAAAATCCCGCGGATTCTTTGCAAGCACAAATATGCGCGTAACCGTCTAGATACAGAGCTTCATTAATTGGAGATTCGTGCTCGAAACGACCGCTCGATCAACAGTTTTCTGTTCCGTTGTAGCAGACGATTAGAAAACGGCATCTATTTATAGAACCCTCTTTTCTCCCTTCGCGCGTAAGGGCTATTTTGCTGCAATTGCTTAGATTAGGCACGCATAGGATATTCATTGATTGAGTTAAGGCTCACGAACGCAGTGTTGCTAAAACAGAATTTATTGTTAAACTCGAACGATCAAGAAAATATCACTAGAACAAACCAACAAGCGTAACAGTGAAAACTGTGTGTGTTGCCAACCCTTTTGGTATATGGCATTGCTTATGTGCTTATTTGGAACGCAACAAATCCTAAATAATATTTACATTTGTTTCTCAATATGTGTAGCCTTTCTAATTCTACACATGTCTCCCAGAAAGGCAAGCGTTTTTTGAGGACAAAGTATATCAGTTGTAACTTGCTTAACAATTTTCTGATAATGAAGCAACGTGAGCCAATCAAAAAAGTTTTCTCGTAGCATTCTGTCAACGACATCCCTCTCTGCACTAGTCCTAAGTGCCTGCAACGGCCACTGGCTAAACGAACGGTAGGATCAACGAAGGACACCAGTTAGCGGTACCCTAGAGACATCCGGACGATCGCACGTAGCTCAGGATGCGTATTGAAGCAGCACATTCCACGAGAAAATTGCTTGCCCAAGCTTAAGCACTTCAGCCGTGCGTGATAATTAGCTAGTAAGTCTTCAATATAAAAATCATATAATTACAACATATAACAAGAATACGTGGAAGTTCCTGTCCTTCTTCAAAACCGGATAGTCTCATAGCTCGATGTAAATATCTCTCAAGTTGAATGTATTCAACGATTATCACGAGTCAGAAAAGGCTCATTGTTCTGTAGGTACTGCGCGTTAGAAATATATGACCAACATAGGTTATTCCGTTCAGTAACTTCAAGTTAACGTTTGAATTCGTAAAGGGTCAGTGTGCAACGTATTGTTAAAATCAACTGCAATTCCTATTGATTTCTAGAAATTACGATTGAATGTTTCCCAAAACGTGCCCGTTTATCTACGTTTAAAATCTGTCTGGTCTTCGACCAAGTACACTAATGCCTCAAAAGGGCATGCTGATTCTAGTCCGGACTGCAGGTCCAGCTTAAAAAAGCAGCGAAGCAGATGATAGTAATAGTTGAACTGAAGTAAACCTGCCAGTACAGCCAGGGAAAAAAGTCAAGCTCTTTATGGGACACACGCCAACGATCCACTTTCTTCCAAAGGTATCTTTGTTGAAAAAACTGCTGCATTTCGTATTTTATGTATATATATATATATATAGGAAAAAAAATATATATATATATATATTTTTTTTTTCCTATAATACGAAAAAAACACCCGAGGATTTCTATACTTTCATAAACGACGTTCATACGTATACTAATATAGAACGTATATGATTATCACAAGTAATGTCAGTCTAAAAAATCCTTTATGAAAAATATGTTAATGTAAAAACACAACAGGTACCTCGTTCCGTTATGACGCGTCTTTTTGTTAGCAAGTTGAACGATTATCGGTGAAGGAGAATCCGATTCAAACGATTATATATAATTTATGTATCTGAAGATTTAAAATGTGACGTGCGTCATCCTTTATTATGGGGATTTTTTTTGCATTTTAGAGAGAGGCAAACGGTAATCATATCTGATTTTAATTTGACAATAAAATAGTTACATAAATTGAGAATAAAATAAAGACGATGAGCATTAAGACCCGTTTGCAGGTCAACTTTCTCCCTATTCAGGACTTTACAGTGATAGTAGGCAGCCGGCGGCACTGCGTTGGGAACCAGTTCGGACGGGGTCATAAATGTACAGGTATAAATCATTTCAAGATAGAAGTCAGGAGTCGATTGGGGAAGCCAGACCTGCATTTGCCCAACGCAAACATAGCCCACTGGAAAAAAGGCAATTAGAAAAGTTAATAGTTATTAACGTGTCCTAGCAGTAGATTTCGTAGTCATAAAAAAAGAAATCGCACAAATGCGGGTAAAACCCTCTAATCAAAATAAAAACGTGCTTGACTTATTATTCTCCCGCGTGGGGCTGTTCAAACAATGGGGCAAATTGATTTTTCCCCTTTTTCTTATGCAAAATTAGTGTTTTCTCGTGGTGACATTGTCGCGTTCGGAGTGAGAGCTCCTAATAGCTATATTATTTAATAGTAACGTTGCCAATATACATTTCCATACGCTGGCCTGCTAACAGATAATTCTAACAGAAATCTGTAGCAGTTCCGTACCGCTGGCCTTCATCTCACGCCGAAAACAAACGTGAGGCACTGGCCCGCTTTCACGCATTTTCTGTCATACTATATAACAAATATAATGTATCGTGCTTTTCTATGAAGTTCTTTAGACAAGCGTACACCAATTGTAATCAGAATCGATTGAGTCGAATAATTTTTATAAAAGGCGTTAGTAAGTGGATGGAAGGGAAACAGGGATGGTCAGCTCCATGTACATGTTCATTTCAGCGTTTCATGGACGCTGCTCTATAAAGCGTTGGTTACTCTAATATGATAGAAGGCTTATTGGATGTATGCACCCACTTTCTGTACTCAGAGCCAGCCCTACTGTGTGACACCCGTACTCGCTGAGCTCGAACTAAATCATTTTCCATGTTCCGGCGAGCCAAGACCCCCGGGGAGACACTTCGCCAGACGAGAGGACTTAGTCGCTGCCATTGCAATAGAAGCCGGGTGCGAAAGTGACTGTTGCCTGGAGAATAGTCGATTTGCTGAGCTCATAGTACCTCGTCTCTGTCGTGGCTGGCTCCTCTCAGTGGACACTTGACCCCTGTGGGCAAAAGCCCGTTTAGACATACAGTTGGGGCGCAAGACTGTTTAAGACGCAGCTTTGAGCCAGGCCACTGCTGCCACGAACGATGTATGCGCTGCAACTGATCTGATGGATCCGCAGTCCCGTTCGCCTCAGTGTCATCTTTGTCGAAGTATGGCTATTCGACGAGCCAGCCAGTTAGGCTGTGCTTTTGCTGTGTTCTAAGCTCATGCTGAAGCAATCTTTACTGTATTAGTAGAACCTGTTGGCAAGACTTGCGCGTCGCGCGGAAGCCGCCCGCTTGATTCTATTACGGAAAGTTGTTTTGTTGACAGCTAGTCGTACCACTTTTTTTTTCTGCAATAAACATGACTTGTGTGATCTGTTGAATAACACGCCGTATGCTGACAGAGCCAAGCGAGCCTTCCCCGCTCCCGCCGATACGAAACTGTGTAAAAATACATAAACCAAAATTCTGGTCACATAAAAGGTTCCTTATGCTTTGGCGTCAGTGGCCGACAAAAGTCACTAACTACTAGTTAGCATTGACGCACCTTTAAATCGCTTAAAAGTTCTTAGCTAGGGGCAATATTATTATATCTAAAACGACAAGACTATTCGTCCTGTTACTCACTGCTTTCACCTAACTGAATTTGAAGTTAGTCGGGTTATCGCTAGGTCGCTAGATTCGACCAAGCGGATTACTGTCGATAAGTAATTTTTGTTACTTTGTTTACTTAAATGTGTCTGTTCGATGTCAACCTTCATTTCTGCGGCCCGCTCGGTTTACTACTTCAGCTTTGCTAACCGATAGCTTTCCAGTATCTATTGTTTTCCAATTACTATCGGCTACAAAGGCTATGATAATTTGATCATTGGCACTACGACTAGATACTGAGCTTTTTTCCACTATTGTCTAGCATCTGTGCAGCTGCGCACTCGATATCACTTACATGTTGATCTGTTACTTCTACATTTAGCTTACTACAAGTTCTATGTTTCGACTTTTACGTCCGGTATTGCCGTCAGGCATTCCATCAGACGGATGGCTGGCTAGCTCGCTCCCAGCGTGAAACGTCCACTATAGTTTAACTTGCACCTACCACCCGTTTGGCTGTAGAATACAGCCAGCGTTTTCTGTATAGCGTAGTGAAAACTACGAGGGCAAATTGCACAACTCGATTGTCCATTCATCGCCTACCCACGTTGCAATCTATCCATTGCAGGAAAGATGCTAGCTTGTTGGTCGAATTAAAGTCGCTTAGAGCTGGGTTGGGCTGGGCAGGGCAGAGTTGACACCCCGCAGAGCACAGCGTGGCCTATGCCCACAGTTCGTAGCCTGCCTGCGCTAAAAGCATTTCTCGATCCCAAACAAGCGAGCGAAAGCTGTGGTCCGTACTTCGCTTCCCTCATCTTCTGACAGCCAGACGCCCCGTCATCATCACGACCCCAGCCAGCTGAGTCGACAGCCGAGCAACACCAACGGCGAAAGGAAGAACGGGCGAGACTCAGTACTACGAAGCCGTCTGCCGTGTACTTTGTGGCTTAAGAAGGAGAGCGTATGGAGATAATGAACGATACTGGTCCGTTCATCCAGTTACTCGACCTGGTAAAGCTTGCTAAGGCCATTTAGAGCAGCGGACAATTCACGTGAAAACTATGCATACGTTAAACTGAAGGTTAGCCCATTACGAGCATTAGCATATGGTCAAGATATATGTACATTTACTGTATGTAGAATATGAAAATACAGCGAAAGAAAGAATAATTTATAAATATAGTCGGTGCTGGTGTCCAATAGACTCAAACCCAAGAAAACAATTTCGACTTTCTCCGCTACTCGGAAAACGTTAAGAAAGGATATTTTCGAACTCTCTTTGAGTCAAGACAGTAGCGCTATTTTATATGACGCCTGCGACCTACATGTCGATAGAGGAATCGACAAACGTTTTACATGTTCTCTAATTCGCAGGCAATAAGATTATTATACTCTAAGAATGCTCTGAGTTCTTTAACAAGATGCCTCTCGGTTGGTCGAGACGCAATAAACATCAGCAACCCATTCCCGCATTCGAGACAGCGCCTTGCTCTCGATGACGTCAATATATTCCTCAAACATGGAAAATGTATAATCCCAGTGTCTTTGCCGCAAATCATGAACACACATCATAACGTTTAATAAATGCTTGACTTTCGGCATAGCGCAGTCCGCTCTGAAGGACATCGGACAGGGCAAAAATACTTTTTTGTTGTTAATAAACAGTCACAAAGTCCTCCCGCTTCGAAGTACACCTTTTTTCATTTCTTTACGCAACGATAAAAGGAAATTTTTCCTAATTTCCGGGCAATGTTGGTGACTGGATGATAGGAAACATAAAGTACCGAGCCGTTATTTTGTGTCGTGTACATTTATTTTGATGAAGCAATTTTCTACATGGTGTCTTCTGTTTCTCTCTTCACTTCGATTCTTGACCTCTGAAAGGACACAAAATCACCAGAAGACACTTAGACTAGTCTTAAACAATACCGCTTTTCGTTGATCAGCCCCGACGACAGCCGCGTCAGATGGTGTGAAAGAGACAGAATGCGCCGGCTGTACATAGAACGAGAGAGACGCTAACGTAAATACTGGACTCTGATTTCAGCTAACTGTTACGCATGCGGTCGGCGGAACACGCTACGTCAATTTTACATCATGTAGCGTTTGTCAGCTGTTTGCCGACGTCTTCGTTGACCCATAAGCTAGAGTAGAGTAATACTTTCATAACGCAAAGACCGTTTGAAAGTAGCTCACTTTAGCCCTGTACAATTGACGTTGAAAGTTGTAACTATTCATTTGATTGAACACCGCCTGTACACGATGCTGTGTACATGGAGATACGCATGTAAAAAGGATTCCGTTGCGATAAACATAGCACAACTGCGTACACAAATAGAAATAAACTGGCTGAAACAATAATGTAAGCCTTAGGTTTAATTGTTATTAACGAAGAAAAACAAACGTTCCATCTTGGCACTTCGACGCAATAACAGCGTAACGTTAGGGTAGCCATTTGCGCGCAATAATACCACTAAACTACCTAAGTCACATGTGTAAGCAATATATATTCTAGCGGGTTCGCGCCGTTTCATAGTCGCTCGGTACCACCAAGAACGTCCCAAACCAACCGGGGAAAGTGCAGCATCGACAACTATATATAATAATTATTTTACATGTACTATTTTATTAATATTTAATTATTCTTTGTCATTTCGTATGTACACGTTGGTAAGTTTAGTTGTTTTAAGTTAATTTAGCAGAATGTATAGCTTGAATTGCATCCAGTCAAAGGTAGCTGGAAGCTGGAAATCAGTAGAACTATTTTAGAAATTAGGTTAAATCTAGAAAAAAAAATACATGTATTGAAACCCGAAGTCCAAGGTCTCAAGGTTTGTATTCGAAGTTCGTATCCTAGCTGAAACAAGATGTTCCGGAAGATCAGTGCCCCGCATGTGTCACAGTCCTACGAAGCGGCATATAGCTTATATATTATAATAATATAATTCGCAGACGTGTGCAGTTCTCACGTGGGATTTTATACTGTCACAGCTAAACAAAGCGTGTATCCGATTCATAAAACATAGTTCGGTCACACACTACAGTGATTGTTTTTTGCTACCTGAATGTGTCCGATCTGTATTTTGGCCTGTGAACGGCATTACCTGAAAGGGTGTCTAGAAACCATCTACGGACCATACATTGTTTGAAAGAGACAGAGGTTTTTCAGTCGTAGAAGGCGAAACACGTTTTTGGAAGTTTTTCATTCATCTTATTATAGTGAAGTTGATTCGGCTCTCCACTTTGCCAGGGAAACGTCGACGAACAACAATATAGGGAAAAATTAAAGACTCTTTTTGTATGTCATGTTTGCCCTTGCGAAGCGTCGTCTGCTAGTACTACAGAGCGTTGCGTAATTGATCCCAAAATCCTAAAATGTAAGCACACTCACTACTCAGTGTTTCCCAGTTCTCTACGAGAACGATACACTTACCGTTCGTGCGAGCCCTTATACTCACTGCTGCAACGGCAAATCGACGTTAAGCGCGGCCAGCTTCAGCTTTGACTGGTGTCGATGCCACTACTACCTCCTGTGCTGTTCTAAGATTTACGCCCACGTTGCTCCTGGGTTATTGTCGTTCAGCTATGCATCGGCACGACTGACAAGCCGTCTGCCTGACTGCGCCGCGTATAAGCGGAACAAGAAAAAGCCTATTTTGTTGGTGTTTTGGCCGGTTTCCTTTCGATGCGGTGATGCAGTTCACTGAGGATGGATAACTTCTCTTTTCAAGCTACCCGTTAGTATACCAGTGATGATGTTGCCTCGGCAAAATTGCTATATGAGTGTTAAGGGCAAACATTTCTATAGGCAAGGAAGTTTTTGTTTTCATCTGACTTTTACGAGAATATTTAGGCCTAATGTGTCAGTAACGGAGTGAACATCAACTGCAAATGCTTAGCTTCAGTAGCAAAAGAAAAACGATGTCTGAACACATAAACGTAAATAGTATTTTCCTATATATTGAAAGAAAACGTCGGAATAATTTTTTTGGGATGAGATTGATGCCACTTGTTTTTAACTTGCATCTAAGTAAAAATTATATATATATATATATATATACACGTATACATATGATGTGACAACGCACCAACATCGGCGATTTGCATATCTTGAACAGTACTTCGTTCGCCCTCATATACGGAGGACGGATGACGGATCTTTAGTACATGTTGTAACATTCGGCCACGTCACCAACTTATGTGTCGCAACATCGAAAAGAAATGGGGCTATTCATACCCTCAACAAGTTTTCACTAATCCTTCAAGCGGACGATGGTTCCTGACTGGGAGTCTAAGAGAGAGAAAAAATCTAAGAGATTTTTTTCTACTGAAGTCATATGAATATTGCCAAACCACCATTGTGACTTTGTCACGCCTGCTTTACTTGCTGGAAGCGGAGCCTTTCTTCGCCTGCTGCAACAGGCCCATCTGCTAGTGCACGTCCATGCACCTCAAAATGTATCGGTCGAGTTGAGGAATGGCAGCTCCGGTCACATACATTCTACATTCAAATACTCTCCCGCAAACCTTGACCTTACAGCTTGGCAGACCACTTCAACTTTAAGACTCTTTAAGACTTGATCAGTCGCCATGTTACCACTTCACCATGTCTAGAGGAGTTGTCATAGTTTGAAGGACTTATCCTTCCATAATGACATACGACGATACGCCATAAGCAAAATTATTAACAGAGCGCTATCATCAGAATATTTCCCGGCGTTTTTCTTCTAGGAACAAACCTTCAATACCTTTCAGGACGTTAAAACATTACTTACTGTCGTTTTTTTTAATTAAACGTCATCCTACTCAAAACTTTGATAGAAATACATCCATTGGCAAAATAGTGTGCCAGTGGGCTGTAGCGGTAAAGTCTCTATTGAAATGAAATGCCGCTACCCGAAGATGGCACTTCATTTACCAGGTTCCTCTTCATGTATTGTAGGCCTATCAGTAGTGTCTAGATATAATATCATAGCCGTTACAGCGAGTGACAAACACACAGAAGTTCAAGTGCGCTGCTTTTACGATCGCTGATATAATTTTTATTCGGTCTTTTTTGACTCTAAGAGAGATGTGCGTACAGAGGCAGATAACACGGACGCGTATCGACCATAATAACCCCTCCAAGTGCAGTCCAAATAAAGCATGTTGGACCAGGCAATGAAGATCAAACGAACGGATACGCCACGTTTTGAAATGTATTATTTTTGAAGTAATTTAGACCCTTTCTTGAATACTAGGCAATGTATAATTAACTATTTTACAAACATGTCTTCAAAAAAAAAAAAAAGATCTCATTTAATACATTTTACGTACGACTTCTTATACATTGTACACTATCAAACCAGGATCAATGTACCTCACGGATCAAGAACATTCGTCATATATTTCAATAACTTAATTGTGCTCTGCCGCTGTGCTAACGGGATTCGTTGCAGTCCATGGCAGATGTAAAACCTTTTAAGTCGACAACATTCATCAGTTTACTAAAATCTATAACGAGTATAGAGGCTAACGCGTGCATTGCGTTGGACTTTTCGAGGGCAACTTTAGCTGGCAGTGTCCTCCTTGGGTAGTAAGCAAAAAAGCTAGCCATATAAACAAATAAAAATAAAACGGAAGACCAACAAAAGCAAGCGGATTAAATGGAGCTCGCAAAAGGCAGGAACAGATCCGCCCCAGACTGATCCGCCCGAACGAACCTCTATAGCAAGCAGCCGAGTGGCATGCAAGCTCCCCTCCCAGCTCCCGCAGGCCACCTATTCGGGTAGAAGGGCTCGTCATGACCAGCAGGATCAAAGCGAAATGGCCGTTCTGCAAAAACGAAGGGCTTTCCTAAATAGTCATCCGTAAATCTAGTAGTACGAGATCAACTGGCTCCACTTTCGCTTTCGTATCATACTGTCATCCTGTGATAGCCGCTTGAAACTTCGCGTATCCGATTTTGAGGAAAGGTCTGTTCCGGTGTAAACTCCGTTGTAGGTGAATGCGTGTAGTGGCGTGGTTTAGCTGTTACGGACTAGAAGATAGGCCATCGTCCTGTTTCCGTCAGCACTCCCTTTGTCCTAGAAGGCAGACAACGCGATTGTCTTACTTGGGAAACTCATAAAATTTATTGTGAGGTCCATTCATGATGTAGTCTAGTAGTCGAGCCGAAAGCTGCACCTTTGCTTCGAGCCCCTTTTAATCGAGGCTCAGAAGCGCTGCGGTGTCGCTCAGCGCTATACCAACTACACTCAACGCCGTTTTTCCCGTCGAGTAGTATTACGAACCAGGCCCTTGCAATCCATTTAAAATCAGGAAGGTAGAGGGCAGTCTTAGAATGTAATCTATAGAAAAAAATTCTGTTGCATGTGAGGGCGCTTATCGGCAGACCAAATCTAAGCAGGTAGATCATTAAAGAGTACCCGTCGAGTTTATAGCGTATCGAAACGCTACGTTAAGCGAATCCTAAGAATACAGTATTTTGCCCTCACTGAGACATGCTGCCGTTTACCAGCTTGAAACGGGACGAGCAAATCGAAGTATTTGATTCATCTTACTTATTGTTTTCAGCGAGTAATAGAAGGTATGATACATTAAGGCTAAAATATATACCGCTGAGCATTTCGTATACGTCACTGGGTTGATGGGGTAACGACCCGGTAAATGGCCCGTTTTGTTGAAAATTACCTGCTAAATTCTATCCAATTATTGTTCGAGCAAATACTTTTTGAATAAAGGTAGCTAACATTTACAAACTATCCAAATTTGATACAACCAAGTGTTCGCGTAACATTATAGCAGCATCTGCAGCATAAAGGTTCTGATTGTTTCAAAGCTTTCGTTTGTGATTCGGTTAGCTGACACCCTTAGGGCTCAACAAATGTGCGTGTGCGATCTATATTTCGGTGGCTCTCATGCGCGTGCCAGCAAGAAAGGATATAAACATAAATACTTCTATGCATGCCTTCTCGTTAGCTATCATAAATATATGACCCGATTATTGCGTCTCATCGTTCATTTCCGTGGGGGTGATTATTATAGCCCTATGGCTATATGGCCGGACGCGATCGTTATTTGGAAAGATAGTAATTCTTTAGGCTCGCATCCTCTTACACTGTCAGCCCTAACGATAACGACTGTAACAAGCACAGCCTGTTTAGTTTACCGTCAACAACGAGCATTCGAGCTAGCCAAAATCTATAATCGTCAACACGCATAAAGCCCTTAATCATACGGCCACTTACCCAACTCACTCGAAATTACTCAAGAGCTGTGAGCTCAAAACGCTTATTTATACGGGACTTCTCAGTCAAGAATAGCAAACAATATTCATTGCTTTGGTAGATGAGGCTGTGCGCGACAAATTTCTCTCTGTAAAGCGAACTTCTATAGATTTTCTCTAGAGAGTCGTCTTGCGACAAGTACGGATTTCATCCTAGTTCGATACAATGTTGTTCTATATTGAGCATCACACTGCTATTTACGTAGTGGCTGCTGCAACGGCGGAAGAAGCGCTTTGGCGACGACCACGTCACAGGGTCGAGGTAATTTGAAATCGAACAAGTTTTATTAGACTAACGCTGAATAACTGTATAGCACATGAACGATCCTCCTTCAAAGCGTTCTTGTCCCTATACGTGTTGGGGGGTAGCTGAAGTCTATTTGAGGACGTCAATCATTGCTCTCATGTTTCGCCTAACAGCTCGCTCCTGTAACTTCACTTCTGCAAAACTTACTAACTTTTGGTAGGATATGTCTGTGATGGCGGTGTTTGAATGGACAAAACATTAGCATTAGAATGTCCTAGGAAAAATAGATCGGACTTGATGAAGCATTGCCTAAGCTGCTATTCAAATATCTTAGTCTGTCGTGTCGCTTCAGATAGAACTGAGGAAGGCAAACCCACCTAGAACTACGATTTTTGTGGACAGGGAAAAGAGGCACTGGCTAGGATATTCGAGATCAGTTCGTAAAAAGGAAAAATGGAAAATCTATCTGTAATAGACATCTAACGTGTCCGTAACTAGTTATAGATGACAGAGAACGCCGTCTTGTCCCTCTTTGCAAATCAGTTGATGCTGTAGCGAAAGCTTGTCGGCATTCGACAGTAAGGATTCATCATGTCATGGTTATATATATAATACAATGCTCTGCATTTTCAGCACTAAGGACAGTATATT
Organism: Varroa destructor; assembly: GCF_002443255.2. Lineage (NCBI taxonomy): Eukaryota > Metazoa > Arthropoda > Arachnida > Mesostigmata > Varroidae > Varroa > Varroa destructor. The sequence goes on along the minus strand of NW_019211455.1, from coordinate 26,437,134 downwards.
GTAGTTGTTTACGATGGAAGTACGGCCGTGGGAGTTCCGTCGCGCGCATTTAGGTCGGCGGTAACAATTTTTGTCTTAGATATAAAACTCGGTCAGGTCATAGCGCAAAGATAGAATCCACTCCATCCAATCTCACAAAGCGCTCATGATCAAAGTCTACAGTAGAGCTATGTATTTCTTTAGGTTTCTATTCCTTCATGATATGTTTACGTTCAGATAGTTACCATTCTTCGCGACACTTAGACAGACTAACAGGGCGCGCAAGCAACATTCAATTCGAATTAAGAGTAGTAAAGCCATATTATTCAGCCAACGTTCTATCCGCATACGAAAACTCATCCACATTACGCTGCGCTTAGCGAAGTTTTATTTGCAAATAGAGTGTCTGCTTAAGGATGACTACCTGCTTAACAAGTAGAAACACCCAATTTCTTTATCCTTAGTCATCTATTAAGCACAAAAGTAACCTTTAATCTAGTAGGGTACACATATCGTGCATGTAGTAGTTGGAACTTAATTCTCTCTGGCTCGTCGCGTTCTCCTTGTGGCGCCTCTGTCGAATCCGCCAACGAAAACTCAGTACGCAAGTGAACCAGGCTTTGATCGTTGTTGGCTGGCAAGAACAGTCCGTTTGGACAAAATCCTCAATGGTTACCCTTGTCACTGGCCTCCGTCGCTTCTTGATATTTTTACCTTCCTACTCCCCTTTTTTCTTATTTTCGTTAGCCATATGATCGGGCCCACAGGCTGCGGCGACGCTGCCATCATCGCCGTAGTCACCATGACTCTTATCTTTCTCCTTGCCTGAACAAGTTTCCTTGATTTCATCGTAGACGGTCGCAGTCAGGTTGGCATTGCGCGATCGGCTAGCTGCTACTGCTGCACGGCATTAGCGCTACACCAGAACGAACAGAGTAAACTGCCTTAACCGGAACTGAGGTCCGCACCTCCGGAAGTGGCCACACCAGATCCATTCTCCGACAGCGGCAACGTACATCACGATCGGCGGCTGTGCTGACCTCCACCTACACTTAAGTGTACTTTTCATATTTGGCCCTACTTTATCAGCATATCATAATAGTGAAGACTGCGTCGTCTGTCAGGAGGGATGAAGTGGTGAGAGCGTTAAGGGTAGGGCAGTCTGCGTGTGTATATATCTTTTTACCATCGTCACCCATAACCAAGCGCAGACTAGGGTCTTTGTTCCTTCTTCTTCTCTTCGGGCCCGTCCATCATGAAAACTCTCTGCACACACAACGGACGACTGATCGCCGCTGGCCGTCTAGTGGTAGCAGTGCCTTCGCGAACGCGGACAGAGGAACAGGACTAGTCATTTTCATAGACGCAGTGTCGGATGCCCTTTTTGCTATCGGCTAATGTAGTACGCTAGCAGCTCCTCTGTGGAAGGAGGGCGGGAGAGACACAAAAGGCGAGACGCGCGCGCACAGACACAAAAAGGCCGAACGGGGATAAAGACAGAGATGACTGAAGTCTGGGCAGCGGAAGCTGCGAATGTGTAGAGTTATTTCGCATATTGAGTATTAGAAAATTTCTGTTGCGCTGTCTATGTGAGCTTCTTTGCTATAAAGGAAGTTCCTGCTAACACACGAACGGTACATAGTTTGTTTGCTAATAGCTGAAAGTACAACTGTGAGAACACGCACGCACGCACACATGCAATGTATTGAGAAGATCAGTTTTCTAACTAGAATTTGTAGAAGTTGTACTTCGAAAGCTAAAGCAGAGATATGGTGAGGACATGGATTGGATAGGAATAAGGTCTAAACAATAAAGCAACAAGTTTTACCAAGAATACTTGCCGAATGGCTCCTTAGTGATTTGCCAAGCTGATTTTTGCTATAACGCATGACTACTCCGAAGTTTAGGTTTATGAATGATTTCGTGGGGGTTTCATCAGATGCTTTTCTTCTTGAATTGATTGACTTGCTAATGCTCATATTATTGAAAAGCTTGTCCATTCCTCCTCTACTTCAGAAATCAATCCTGATCATTGTATTCGGATCACAACTGCTGGCCTTGCGTTTTCGATATTTTTGTTTCTTCGTTTGTTGGGGCAAAAAACAACTGCTTAGTCCTAACAGAAAATATAGGATGCAATCAGCAAGGCCTCTGGAACTGAAACTGGTTCTCCAGAGGGCATATGTCACCTCTTAATTGATTCCATTTGATTTCCTGATTCGACGAGCACTCAGATGAATATCAGACAAGCCTGTATGTTCACTACAGAATTATTTTCGTATGCAGATCTTTATCGTAAGACAATTCTAAAGTTGTTCTATTAACTTTTTATCCAAGATGTGTTAAAAATGCTTTTCATTATTACCGAAATAGTAATCGGTGGTTTGAGATCCAAAGAACTCGGCCATAGGAACCTACTAGAGCTCGGGGAATAAGAAACAGCCTTGTGGCGGTACGTGGCGCTTAGCTATCAGCAGACAACAAATTTTTAGATCCGTAAAACGTCTTGATAATCGTACAGTCATCTACGTTGTAGATCTTATTAGCTTGCTAGTCATAATATTTGATATTTCACAATCCTTTTTAATCACAATTTCCCCGTCCCTAAAGTTTGATTTGGCGGCCTATTGATTGCCGCTTGTTTTTGGTTAGCACGGCAAGACCCATTTCAACTAGACCCTTTCTACTGGGGCAAGTCATTGTTGTTATAACGACAGGACAATTTCGAAAATTTGTTCACATAAAGCAAATAGCCGACAAGTGATAAAAGCAGAAATAAAAAAAAACAATAACACCCAGCTAACACTGATCTAGTAAATAAAAATGGCTCGAATTATTACTAATTAGGCCTCCATCAAGATCACACATCAAAGATCCATAATCTATTTTAGTACGCAGCATGACTTAAACAGCCAGTTAGAAAAGTAGTATACTACTATTGGTATTTCTTCGATTGATAGGGGTCAGGGTTCGCGGCCTGCCTACAGCCAACGATTCATGAATGTCGCATATTTTTTAGGAATAAATAAAGCTATCCAGCCATAAAATCAATCATTCAGACTATTGAAATTCTAGTAGGCTTTATTTGTAAGGTGACCATTTTGCGCTTTGGAACTCGCTCAAGTCGAGTGCCAAACCGTTGCTACAATTCTAACTGTTGCTTTTCAAAGAATTAATAACACGTTTCCAACATGTTATTCTTTTAGCCTCTTCAAAGCATTCAAGTCCTCCATCACGTTTTGCTATGTTCGATTATCCCGTTTCTGTTTCGTAAGCTTTATTATTGACTTGCACGCACAGTTTCTTTTTCCTTTCCTTCGATCCCTCCCCTGCCCTTTCTGTCTTGCTCGTTCTATCTCCCTAATACAAAAATACGGATAAAGCAAAAATGCAAAAAGAAAAAATAATCCGAAAACTCTAGCGACGAGAAAGCTTTTCGCTAGACGAAACGGTAGGTGCTACAGTCGAGTATCCATACAACGGTCGGTATTTCAAGTGCTGCTGTTTCCCGCATTACCCTCTGTGTTTATGCCGACTACACCAGAAACAGCCGCTCAGCGTCCGCCAACACCTCTACGGCGGAAAGTCGTCAGCTGCACAGTTTAGCCTTAAAACATATTTGGAGTTCGTTTTAGAATGCACAACAGCCCTGCGTAATCTTTGCCCCGTCTGACGCTGACCTCCGCCTCATACCTCTCGTTGCCCGGTGTCGTCTGATGGAACAGGCCGATGAGCTGCCTACTTGGCCAACACACAGACAACGATGAAAGCATCCTAGAGGTGTTGGCATCAACCCTCTGGCTTAGATGGCAATGCTCGTAGGACGTCCATAATCATACTGCTTTCGATAATGTTCGGTGAACGACTGTCGACAGCAAGCAAATCAACGACACCGACAAATGCCCTGAACTCTGATCTGTGCATCGTAAGGGAGCTGGCCAGTTCAACTGGAGAGTGCATCTAATCGCAGCTAAGGAATCTTGGCTGGGAAAAGACTCCATCTAATATTTTAAAAGCATAGGTCCTGCGTTTACAGTACAGCAAAAGGGGAAAAGAAAACCGCGAGCAGAGGCTTTTAGGGACGACCACTGAGAATTTTCATTTCATTAGCTGATCAATATTCGGTTGTATGGCGATCTATTTGCAGTTCCGAGTCGAGTTATTGAGAGGGGACCGATCGGTGCGGTTTTCGTCGGTAGTGAAAATAAAAGACGTTAGTGTTACGAGCTGCTTGAAAATTGTTCCACGGAACAGCTATATTAAGTCAAGTGGACCCATTTTTGATAATTCCAAGAAACCGGCCGGTTCGATGTCTTTAACTGCTATTGGAATAGTGTTCTTGAAATGATAGATTTCGACATTTTCCTCGGCCAGTGAGTGCCGCCTGCCGTTCCGACAGGTTGGGGCATTCAGATTCTGACGAGCTTTAGCGGAATGCTTATGGTGGCGAGCATGACTTCATCCGCTAATCGTATACCAAAAAAAATACGGTAATGGCTAAAAACAGCATCATTTGAATCCTGTCATTTTTGATATACCTGGATCTTTTACAGATATTAACGGTGGCTTTCGATGGCGTATATATGGAGGAATCTAGTAACAACAAGTGGCCTTAAATTTAAGAAACAGGAATTCGATAATGTTGTACATATTCTTAAACATTCGTTACAAAATGGAAAAAAAAATGAACGTTTTAATCACCCGAACATGCTAGACGCTTGTATGCACTTCACTCCTCGTGAACGTCTTCGCATCGTTTTACTTTAGCCTGCTAACTTATTGAACTAACTCAGAAGGAAACGAGAGACGAAGATGAAGAAGCAGTTCGTAGATATCAGGAGGAAAATAAGCGGGAAGGCTTTCTGCTAGTTGCCCCTGGAGCTGAGGCGAAGGGGAAGAATCCTTTCGCTTAAAGTTGACTTAGTGGAGTTAGCAGGCTCTGCTGTCAGATTGGACTGATTGACTGAATGATACCGAACCAAGCATCGACAGCGTCATGGCGCTTCACACAACGTGCCAAATACGCACCCAGACACACACTCACACACACACACATGTCGTTCCCAAGAGACATTTGTTCTTTTTCTGCTGACCGTTGTTGTTGCGCCGTGTCTTCCAATACACTCCAACCATTCGCTTCGTCCTTTGTGTCATGTTCCCCTTAGCCCACACGTCAGCTCTCACGCTATCCTTGCGTTGTTTTGGTTCCCCGGCCCCCTACTCCTCAGATGGGTCGCTTATTTAAGCTGAACATACACACAGGAAGTTGATAGCAAATTGTACGATTCTCCAGGCCTATCGCGGCTGTCTAACTAACTTAACTCCCTCCCGCGCCCAACTCTCCACCCCTTTCTTTTTCCTGTTCTTCATACCACTTCTCATAAAGCTCATCTCACGTTTAGCACCAGGAAACGTGGTAAGCCCAAATCGCCTAGCCACTAGTAACTAGAGGTTACACTAAACTATGCAAGTAAAAATATAGGGAAAAGAATAGGTGTAGCTATAGGATGCATCTATCCCACCGAGCTCCCTGTGCGATCAAACTGAGGAAACCGGAGCGTATTTATGTCAGCAAGCACTGGAAATGACTATAATAATGACGTGGGAGTTGTACAGGGCAACGAGAGTGTGACTCGCCATTAACAACGATGCCCACTGCGCGTCAAGCACATGGCCAGTGGCCGACAGTTTTCTATTGTTAATAACTTTGAAGGCGAGTCTCATACGGGTAACATAAATGGCTGTGTACTTTATTTTGAAACAAAGTGGCAAGCGACGAAATCAAACGGGACATAGGCGCGATGTGCCATTACTGCTATTGTGTAATAGGTGCCTTGTAGATAGCTAGGAACTCTTCAAGGGCATACTTCACACACAAAGCTGTAACAGCTTTGTCTCGATCCTTATATAATTTTCGAACGAAGTGTATTTGAAGGTGGACTGAACAGTTGAATGTGAACTAACGGCTTGCGTTGCATCTCAGCTCGAGAGCTATTGACCCTGTGTAGCCTGATAAGATACACACATGCGTTCCTATCTATTGCTTGTGATAGGTAATAAATCCCAGGGGGTTGTCTTTCGTTTATTAAGAGTGTGTAAGCGTTTTGTTCACGGTGTGCGGCCGGTCCTACTTCGTGCTTAGGCTACGTTAAGGAGCTGAAATAGGTGGAGAAAGAGCGAGATACGTGGGGTTGTAGAAAGCTCCTCAAACAATTAGCTACAGAAGGGGCAACACAACAACGTCAACGACGCACCCCGCGAAAATCGAAATACACAGCGAAACAGAGGTCGTATTCCTATCCTAATAAACTGGTCGGGCTACCAGTGCATTATTACAGGGTTTAGCGAAGTAGTTGTGCCTAATGTCGAGCCTGTTTATGATACTTGGATGCAACTCGGCCTGACAAATGAAGGGAGATGCGTTGTGTGCAGGATAACGAATAAATAGATTTTTACAGAACGTTTGCCACTTCAATACAATATTAACAGACAAACTTTGTATTCGACAATACTAAGTTAATTAGAAGAACAGCTATCAGCTATTGTAGACCGAATACAAGTTCGTAGAACTGTATGCTATAAGTTTGCTAAGGTCACAAACGATCATACGATGTGTTTGTATATGTGTGTTGATTTCAAGCCGAATCTTGACGTAGCGATGTTGGCTAATGTTGACGTATAGTTTTCGTAATTTAAGGACCAAAAAAACTTTGTCAGTATAACACTCCGTGGTTTCACCGGAACCTATTTCTATCTGAGATTTCAGGCCTAAAACAAATGTCGACTGTTTATTCTTAGTTAGATAGAGAATCACAACGTTCTGAGATAGGTCGTTATTTGGGTTAATGATAGACGCTACTGTATGCGTATGATAACATCGTTATATTAGTATTTGTCCAGCGCGAATTTTCATGGGAAGTTCGGCTAGACTTGAACGCTTCCTAATTCAACCTGCCGATATTTTTTTCACAGAAAAACTCCTTTCGGCCACTCAAGCTTGACGACTGACGGTATATTTTCTGTATGTAGATCCAAATAAACAGACATTATTATATAATAAGTATTATAAATGAAGCAAATATTCTTCTTTGCTTCTCTTCCGGTCCCTCTTTTTGGTACATCTCAGTTTGCCGTAAATGTGTATTACTGTTGTCGTTATCTGTCAGCTATTTTGTTTGTGACAAGCGTTTTGTCATATGGGACTTGCAACTCTTTTAGCTGCGTTTCGATTAACAAAAGCAACTTGCGCCTATCCACAGAATCCATGTAATCAAACATATCGGCCCTGCTCTGATGGTTACGCTCGTTCACTGTGGCCATTCTCTTGAAAACATAAAGAAAATAGGACGAAAGAAAGCGGAAAGCGCCGCCACCGGGAGCTCCACCGTTACCAACAAAAAGTTTTTGTATTCATCCTGTCCCCGTCCACGTCAGCTTCGTATGAACGTCAAAAGCAGCGGCTTCGTGCATCTCTGATCAGATCTGTCAGAAAACAGAGTTTGACCAAGCGCGACCATCACTTGCGTAGATCATGATGCTTTTGAAACCGTTATTGCTGCCGCTTCTGTCTGCGCACTCATCAGTTGTTAAGCTGAATCTAAATTAACGATGTGGTGGTGTTTTACGATAATCTGCAGAAGTTGAAGCGTCATACAGATGCCACCTCTTGAATACATTATGGTTAGGTCTTAGATTTAGTAACAGGAAGAACAATTTACGTTTACGTATTTGATTTTCCAATGTGTGACAGTGTTTCTTCCTGTCCACAGTCCCTATGAAGAAAAACTTCAACTTCTTAAGGCAGTAGGATAATATAACTATAGAATAGCTAAATACTACCCGAAAAACGAAGTTCATACTTTAGGAATAGTCCATCTAATTGGATTGACACGTTTCAAGGAGTAAAATATAGGCATGTGTCTGTTTTTTAGTGCCTGTGCGTTTCACTGTTCTTATGTGTGACTGTGTTGTTAATCTAACAACAGACGAATGCCATAGGCGGAAATATCATTGGCCTTCTGCGGGGTATGTCGCCCTGTTGCATAGAGAATCCGCAAGCGTGCTCTCATTTTAAGCTTTTACATCAGCGAAAACCAATTTGCAGTAATACACAATATCTTAGCCATCTGTATAATGATAAAAGTCAACAAGGGAATGTAAATGTGCCCCTATATCTAAAATCGAGATGTAATAGCTACACCGTACCGATGGCATCTTAAATCTATAGTTGCAAAAACGTAATATTCTGACGATTTCCTAGCCCCGGCTCATGTAATAATTGTCAAATATATAGTTTCAATACTTTATTTCCAATGTAACTAGAAAGTTTTGATAAGTTGTGGAACGTTACATGTAGAATATTCGCAGGTGGTACGCAGTCTAAATTCACTATATTTTCGGCCGCATACCCCATGCTGCCCAGAGATCTCTGTACTTATTTTGCTGCATAAAATTAAATAAACAGACACATTTTAGGCCAAGTAAATTGCATTTAAACCGAAACTATTTCAGCTATTAGTGTAAGCCGAAGGTTTTTTCATCTATTTTTGGACAAAATAAATTTTTTACATATTAGAAACATGTGGGTTCTCAGGAAAATAATTATATTTTCAGTAACGTAAATTATTTGCTGTCCATAGCTAAAACTTAATAATAAAAATACTTCTATAGTATAAATGAAGCAAAATTACGTACTATAGAAAAAAAAAAATAGCTCTACTAAATTCTCCTGGCATTAGCTCTCAGCACGTTGTTATTGGGTCGTGCCGTAGGTTCGTAGCGGGTTTGGAATTGGTTTACATTTATGCTTCACAAGCAGAGTTGGATTATCATCGGGCTTCTATTTGGAACCATCATCAATTCAATCGTAAGTTTCAGTTAAGTTGCAGAAGCCCGTAGAGAAGGGAATTGCAAGAATGTATTTCAGGTGGGTTTAAAATTCTGTTTCTGAAAACCGCTAAGTGCGACCCAAAGTGCGATTACGTGGTCAGGAAGTGGTTCGCTCGTTTTTGAAGCAATGACCTCTACCTTGAACGCATGTGCAGCTCAATCTTTTGACAATGAAGACATGTAAATTTTCACATGATCCATTTATGAGCCCTCGTCAGACTGCCGAAAACCAAATTAACAATTCAAAGACATTTAGCAAGCTATGATTACGATAATGAAGAAGACATGTGGGTTCCTTATGATTTGACCCATCGCCAATTGGTTAATTGATCGTGGGTGCACAGCCGATCTAAAATTGTAAGAAGGAAGCCTTTTTTGTTGGGAGCTAATTGTGTTGTGAAAGTTGAATAATCCACAACAGCGTAAACTAGAGCAGATTATGGTTCAAGTTGGACAGGAGTTACAGTCAGATTCCGTCCTAAGAACCTAATGCTGAGCATTTTATGGAATTTTCAAGAGAGTTTCTCTCAACTAACTAGGCCGTTAACCCAGTAAGTACTATGAACGGCTCGGCCATTGGAGCCAGTGCATCCAAGAGAAGCGCCTAGCTGTACCCACAATGATCCCCCGCTTCACACATGCTCAGTCATGCGGCTTATAGTCCTGAGTCTGCTCTTTCTGGTTATCACCTTCTCTGAATTTTGCATTGCGTTCCCTTTAATGAGGAAAGCTTCTGTTTCTTTAGAGGGTGTAGATAGACCTTGCTAACCAGTTTACCACAAGCAAAGATATTAACTTCGACAAAAAGTGGAACTGAAAGGCTACTTGAAAGGAAGGCAAGGACCATCCTCAATAACAGCCAATATACAACTGGATTAGGTCGTCTGGACAGGAAGTTTCGTTAAAAATTTTATAGAATTGTGCCACAAGCGTACAGCACAAGCCCGAAAACAACAAGCAATTAAAGCATACGAACTTATCTAGTTAATTTTTATGAAAATGAAAGTTGCCATTCTGTCCCATCGTGATACTCAATTCCCTATTCGAAAAAGCGTCCCCACGGTGGTGCCCTACAATCTTACTTAATAAAAACACAACTTCAGTTGAAGTTATAGCACGAAACAAATCGTGACGGCAAAAGAAGTAAGTAGAGCAAAGCAGGCGGCATTTTTATTTACGTAGTGATGCAGTCCATCGTATAAATCCCGTTAGCCCTCTCTGAAAGTCCACAGGCGGTCATCTGATAGAAGACAAAAATAATGCGTTTGTTGTGGCGACAAACGTGTGCGCAACGGACCACTCAATATATGTCATTCCAGCTGTCAGTTAGACCGATTCCCTATTCCCCCTACGAACTCAGCTATCTCCATAATAGCAAATGCGCTGTCCAATGTACGGCTAGGAATTGCTGACACCGATGTGATGGGCGAGCTTTTCAGGTAGCTAGATTTACGTATAACCTTATGTGGCGTCTATCTCATAATAGCGTAGATGTTCGTACGGTCTATAATTTGTCGCTAGTTGAAGCTGAACGAGAACGCGAAAGAAGACACCTATTTATCTATTATAACTTGTTCTGTTGGCGCACGGCGCTTCGGCGAAATTCGACGAAAAGCGGTACCACCCTGAGTTTGGCGTTCGCTCATTCGAAGTCATTATACGTACACTGGTTTGTCTAAATGTTTGCCATGTCGAAATGGCTTACCTCTGAGAGAAAGCGGCCGTAAAGTCTACGGAACCTATTGTGTAGAAAACGGACGTTGAAGGTGCTTTTGAACTTTGCATCCAAATGGAACGAATAGCTCATTTTTTCATTCTGCTTCCTCCATGAAAATATTAAGATGTAAGCAAAGGCAGACATAATGTTTGGCTCAGAGTCGTAAGTTCTACAGATACAGATAGGTTTGCCGCTTGTTACCAGGCGCGTTAGTCTAAGTTAGTACAGAATTACGTCAGTTCAACAATATGCGCGACTGAATTGTCTGAAGTTAGTACATAGGACGATGCTCACTTGAAAATCTTAGTTATATAGCTTCAAAGCGTCATGCTTCACCGGTCTTCAGACAGCAAAAGTGCAATCGCCTCGGCATATTTGGTAGTTTTTGAGGATGTGATTACAGGCGTCGTATGAAAGGTTACTGCCTGTAGGGGACCATACTTAATGAATGAAACGTATAGTCATAAAGCGCGAATCATCAGAAGATCCAATGAAGAAGCACTGACGCTTCCGAAGTGTTAAGTGAACTATGACGACACCAGGTCGACATAAGCTTCTCTTTATTGTTGAGTAGAAGGCTAATAAAAGTTCTGAAGGTGAGCTGAGTTGAGGGAACCACGAAGCTGTTTTATAGCGTCTGACCTGGCTCTGCGCTCGATCAACGCTCAACACAACGAATATTGATTGCACAGATTTTTTCGTGAGCAATAAGGGCGGGCTTCTGTTCAGAACAGACTGGATGCATTATCTCCATCTAGTAACTAAGCAACTAGTAATTAAACTTTTAGCCTCACTGAGACAGAGACAGCACTGCTAGTTGCATAGTCCAACGTTTAACCCTGGCCGAAACGAGTAAACTTCCTCATTCTGTTCAAGGTACTGGACTTAAGTTGCTTGTTAGACACATGTAAAGTTGTTCCACTAAATGTTTCTTGATGTTGTAACTTTCGTGATCATGAATTATATTATGTATGCTGATGTTTCCTGTTTTCCATAGCGGAGTCTTCTTCCATAGGCCGATCTTGTCGGAAATTGGTGACGAGATGCTTCTCGTAAGTTGTGTTGCACGTGAAAGCTCAATCTGACTATGCAGAGATGGTCGGGCACATTTCCCGTAGACACGAAACAGGTGTCCCTCTATTGTGACCTTCTCGATTCACTTATGTGTTCATCGACCCTAATTATCGTGAACGGCCTTCACAGGATCATGCACGTTACAGGGCTGTTTAGACCACGCAAGATATGGTACGTTAATACAGTTATTGCGCCAATACATATCATAGATGCTGGCCAGTTATCGAAATTGGCCACCTACGCCTAATCAAGCATTAGGAATAACGCTTCTAAGCGGTGTCGGCGTAAAGCGGTAGGTGAAAAGCCGCCGAGGTGCTACAAGAAACCCCGTACTGAGCATTTTCCGTTTCATTTGAGCTGAACATCGAAGTCTTCTGATGTTCTATGTCAGCGACACAAGGATCGATCGCGGCACGCTATGGGAACGGTCCTGCCGAGGCGCTATAAATCTGCTTGTTGTTAGAGGTTTCTGAATTGAAAATTTCTAGTATTTCACGCGTATGGTGGCCGAATATACGAGCAAAGCCAATGTGTTTCATGTCACCGTGCAACGTCCAGTAATCGATTAGGTTCATCATTCGCTGTTCACTGCGGTGCTGTAAATTGCTTTTATAGAAAGTGCGACCATAAACAGAGCCTTAAAATAAGTCTTTAGAAATCGTGCTCACATTCTTGAGATAATCTCATGTCAAAGAGTGCAACACACGCGTCGATTCAAGCGATCTCGTCTCAGAGTTTGAGGCAGTCAAACGTTTTCAGAGCCGTGGATGTCTGATCGATCGTTTCGTTCCATGCATTTGTTAATGCGCACTAGTTAACTTTATTTGCTTTCATTTGCTCAGAAAAACCCTCAAATACAGATAGGAATTTGTCTCGTTTCAGTTTTACAAATATGGCTCAGCTATCACAACAAATGGAGCCTATCGGAAGGAAGGTATTGGATACGCAGAGTTCGCCCGATACAGAGAACAGGTTCAAACAATTCATAGAATTTAGTAGAGTTCAATAATTTAATAGGTTCAAATTTAAAAAGATCTATAAGAAATTCAAGTCTCACTAAGGAATTAAATTTCGGTCATCGGTTGGCTTTCCACATTAATCTGCTGCAAGGTTTCACCTATCTGCTCGAGTGTCAAAATTCTGTCTGCCTTATAAACGGTATTACAACATAACCGTGATCGTTTGTAGTGAAAGTAATGATAATTCGTCATTAACAGTAAACACTGATCATTTCTTTCCGGCTTCTTGGGTCCTAAACAAAGAAGTGGGCAAGCATTTGTGTTAACCTAGCGCTCGTGCATGCAGCGCCCTCTGCCGAGCAAGATAGGAGTGTTTGTTGGAAAGGCTTCTGGCCGTCCAAGCTCTCTCCCGTACTACGGCAAACAAAGGGCCGGAACAACCCATTCCAAAACGTCCTGCATAATACGACCAGGTGTATGGCAATGATTATGTCTGGTGCGACTCCGTGGTCCTAGTCCTAGCCCCCCCCCCCCCCCAATAATAATTATAATAACACAAACACCCTGGCAGACATTTGATTTTAACCTATAGTAAGCTGAGACGCCCGTTCTACTGTATCCACGTTATGGGAGTAGATAGTGCGATATTTTTGCGCATTAAAGGCTCGCACGTAAACAAGAAAAAAAAACAAATGCCCCTTTTGTCTCAGAGCTATTCACCCAATGTCGGTTTTCGTGGACCTCCACTGGCGATTTTAAATAACCGATAACGGAGTACAATTTTCGACAAAACAAGTCGACGGTCTTGTATTCTGCTGTGGAAGAAACTATCGGAGACATTTGCTAACTGGTGTTTTCTGCCCCTCAGTGATATCTGTTCCTCTCTTCACTTCGATTCTTGACCTCTGAAAGGACACAAAATCACCAGAAGACACTTAGACTAGTCTTAAACAATACCGCTTTTCGTTGATCAGTCCCGACGACAGCCGCGTCAGATGGTGTGAAAGAGACAGAATGCGTCGGCTGTACATAGAACGAGAGAGACGCTAACGTAAATACTGAACTCTGATTTCAGCTAACTGTTACGCATGCGGTCGGCGGAACACGCTACGTCAATTTTACATAATATAGTGTTCATCAAACGATGTCTTTATCGATATGCAGGGCACCGGTATAAAGTTTCTTCCTTCATTAACCACAAAACCACTCGAAAATACTTTGTTTAGATACGGCGCAGCTGATTAAACGGCTGAAGCAGAAACTATTTAGTTAAGCTTATTTGGGTTTATTTAGTTGAGTATCGACTCTGCATATTATAGGTAACAGTTATTTATATGCCTTATAATGATAAATGTTATCATGCTATTAGAATTTGGCTTAAACGCTTTACGATATGTAGCCATTGAATTGTGCCTGAGCACAGTAGAGCACCCTCGTAGAGCACACGAGATAAAGTTTAGTTATTGGATAAATATAGTTTTTTAAGTTTTTGGTGACTTTTCAGTCGTTGCAACACAACCTAAGATAGACTAACGTGTACGTGACTTTAACCGATGGAACGTGCAAGACCATTATAAGGCGTATGATGATTGGTAGAAGACTGGTTAAGATTCGCAATTATCTTCATAGTTAATAAAAATAACATTCATTATCTTTACGACAGTTCGAGCATCGCTAAGGTTAGCATACTTCATGCGGGCCGTCCGTATGGCTCAACGCCAACTGATGGGTTTGTTTTCGTTGGAACGACCAGCCATCCTGGCCGCACTCCACGCCAACCAGGGTCTTGGTTTTTTAGAATTGCGCATAGTTGATGCTATTACTTATTTTCAACTTGTATTTATCTATTCATAGTTCCGCTAGTCTTCTATTTTGAATATTTTTGTATCCTTAAATGTCGAGTTCTACAACACTTGAGACCCTATGGATGTCTTAGGAAACATTGCAATAACAGGATATCTAACGGATACATCTGGCCCCCTACATCGTTTGACGTTGAAACATTACTAAAACGCTTCTATCTGGATGCGCACAACTGTGTAGCATTGTGACTGGCTGCGTGACGGCGGAACGGTTTCTGGTAGACTTAGATATTTTGCAGATTGTCCCGACAGCCCCAATCCAAAATGATTTTTAGTGTAGACTCAGTTAGCCGTCAGCAATTGTTACTGATAAGAAAAGCCGAAAAATAGAAGATACCTTGAAAGCTGACGACGGGGTTAAGTAAAAACAGGTCAAGCTAAAAACAGCTCTATGCGGTCGTGTATATTCATTTTTAAATCCAGCCATTTGTTTATACTCCTAGCTGCCTATGTTGCTTATGTATAATACTTTGAGCCTTCCGGAGATGTATATAAGCCTTCCGGAAAATAATAACACTTCTCATTATTATATCGTCATATAAATTTAGTTAGCTTGATCTGTACTCAAAGCCTTGTTACGTATGCTAATGTAAAGCTTCTGGCCTTCAACTAGTAACTTTTCATCGCCGTTATATCTGACTTGTTATCCACCACTATTGAAATTCTAGATATAGTTCTCAGCACTGGCATAGTCCTTGGAGAAAAGTAGTTGTATACTGTACACGCTGTTTGCAATTCTGAACCTCGCATAATGTGCAGTCTAATCTATGGCTGACTTTTTCGCCTTCATTTGCAAGTGTTATTTCTTATTATATCTGCTTTCCTCATTATTACCATGTCGGCAAAGCATTATTGGCGCTTTGTCAGCAGAAAACAATACGCTGCTGAACAACTACCCTGTTCTTCTCATTCTCTTTAGAATATCTCGCACACTTTACTATTGCGATGGTTATTTTATGGTTGTCGTCTTCTCTTAATGACGTAACGTGTTAAATCTGGTCTTCTCCTTCCTCATGAAGTACTGCTGCTCGTTTAATGTATCATACTCTGAATTTTTTTTGCTACTTCAGACCGCCTTAGACGCCAGTACAAAAGTTCGCCACTTTGATGGATACCGTCGACAGTGGTAACAGTTGTTGCATGGACCCGCCATGGACGCGATTAAGAACGTCTATTTGCCTGCCTGTTTGGCCGGCTGACTGCTGGCGCCTACCAATCATCCCGATGACTACCAATGCTATAAATATGAGTTCAAGTAGATTGTTCAGAACTGTGCCGTCCTCGGTTCGGTGGCGCTCGCTAGCTCCTGTACTTCCGGGCGATCGTGGCCGTCCAGCCGACGTCCATCATATGCCTTCCTCACGTAGCCCTTTCTCGATTCGTGCAGCTGACCGAGCTCGGGAGGCGGACTCATCCTACAATAATGGCAATAATATCTATACGTAACTGAACGAAATGTGTGCTGGCTCACTTGTCGAGTTATAAAAATAAGCGGGTAAGCCAATGACTATCAGCTGAGACTACTGGGTGCTTGCAGCGTTTCTCAGCATTTCGACCAAACACGAACGCTGGCAACAGCAGAGCACTCGATAAATTGAACGTACCAGAATTTTCCTCAGTGACCGTAATGGCAACAGCCATAAGACACGAGACTCTTACTCCGCTATTTTGTTCAGCAAAACCAGCAGCAGGAGAACTACGCGTACGTGTATTAGCGACAGCAGCTCGTTAGCTGTCAGTTCGTCAGAATCTAGAATCTCTCATTGTCTTCTCATCCTACGAACTAGGAGGGTCCTCGCTTCACGTTCGATGCATTACGATGCGCCGTATAAAGCCACAGATGCTATTGCTGGTGGGAATGCACGGCTAATACGATTTGGATACGTTTAAAGTCGGCACCAAAACCACTACAACGGCTATGTCGTTGTTCGCTCATAGTGAACTAGCCAGCCCTTCAACCAGACGATCCGCCGCCCGTTTATCGGTCCTACGTACTAACAACCGTTTAGTGTTTGATGGCCTTTCCACTGGTAGGTCTATTCGTCCGCTCCGACGGTTGAAGTGAGGGTACCTCAGGATTACCGTCTCTTTTCGAGATGGTTGCCAGCGGCAGCGACAAGGTAGCTGTTGCAACAGCACTTGTGTTCAGTATCGGTGGCATTAATCGGGAGGAGCAGCGGCAGTCGTAGATATCTGTTCGTGTGAACCATCGCCCTGCCAACAAATTGCCAGCTAGCAGCAGTAGTATGCGCCTCTGTCCTACGCTGTCCCCTTGCGTTGACGTAAGTCAGAGGCAGTGGCCTGTAGAGCCAAAGCTGATTCGTCTGTTCGTCGATATCGACGTAGCCAAGACCATCTGATTAAGTCTGAAGGGAGACGGTCTGATGTACCGATGGAGTGAGCGAACAAACGAACTTTCCACACAAGTGGTTAGCGTTAAAGCCAGCCAAGCTACGCTATTAACTCAAGTTCGAGCTTGCTCACCTCGCAGGTGCGCGTGAATCCCTATCCTTTTTACCTTGCCACTGTATTCAGCAAAGAAATTGTTGTAAACGCTTCAGTTATTCGATGTTAGAACATCCATCAGGATCAGCTCGAGAATTCATCGAAGGAAAATTGCTCTAAGAACCATAAATCTGACATAGGCATATATCCATATGGACAAGTTTGTGACTAATACTAATATTGTACTTAACTAAGCAGGTGTCTACAAGGGAAGCCTCGAGTGCTTTTGGAAGATCTGTAGCAGGTTACAACAGATTCAGGAATAATGTTGGACAGCAATGGGCGAGAACGTGCGTGCGTGCACTGTGGTCATCGCGAAGGGTCCTGTTCTGGCTCATCGGCGCCGCCCCCTACTGGCGACCGTGCGTATCTTTGGGATTGGTTTGATCGGAAGATGGAAGAGATGCACGAGGAACTGATACGTGAACGTAAGAGGATCTTCGGGCCTACATTCGGAGATGTAAGTTTCATTCCGTCAATGTGTTGACGACGATGCGCACATTCAACTGAAGCTCCCGCTTTATTAGCACACGACATGTGTATAAACATGGCGAGTTCGAAAGGACCTTTCCGGACCATTATTCGAGCGGTGTCGCTAAACCGACCGAAACACGCCGCATAGGGAATTGCTAACAGTGATACTAGAACTTATAGAATGTAGCTGTATAACCGCAATAAATAGAACTTCAATTTTAGCACCTTGCTGTTACGATCATTGTATTTGTACAATTTCATATTTAGCTAGGCTGTTTGCTACATTAGTGAAGTTCAAATACGCTGCTAATTGTACCAAAGAAACTGAGGTGGAATAGCGTTAATTCTTACATCATACATTAAGTCCATACATCTTCCTGAATGACAGAAGATATACGACAACGCAGTGTTTGTACGTAGTCGATGAAAAGCATAGATATCAGCACAAATAGCAGGCGTCATCAAACTATGAAAGGATTACTGTCGTCAGATCGAATTTTCGTCGATAAGCGAAATCTGCCGCAGAGCAAAACAAACACCTCGTCTAGTCGTAAGCGTATAGCTCGGATTAAACGATGAAAATTAGCTTTGATAAACCCCTCGCCCTCTCTCTCTCTCTCGCTCTCTCTCTAGAATTTGCATTTCCGGGTGCGAACGCTTGCAGGTAAATACAGTAACGTATATACACATATTGGTTTTTGGCAGTTGCTGGAGTTGACCGTGTTCTTTACGGTAGTCAAAATTGAACCTAATTAATATAGTTCAGATTATGTATTGATTAGGATCACATCGGTTCCATAGGGAGGCGCTGTCTCGCTAGCGGTAGCGTAAAGGAGTATACCGCCAATATTAAACATAATACCTCCACACATAAGTGAAATCGAATAGCGGATGCTACGTATTTCTCTCAAACGTGTTTCTTAATAATGCGCTCACCACTTTGAACCCGTTTTTCGGTTTTTGTCAATGTAGATACTAGGGCTTTTTAGTATTCATAAGAGAAATACGTTCTTTTTTTGGTACTTTTATTTTTCAAGCGATTTCAATCACCAACGAGTACATAAAAAAGTGTTATTAAATGTGAATATCCGTCAGCCGATTAGAGAGAGGTAGGGTGGGAGCAACACATTTCGTGGCGAAGGAACCTGACAACGTTAGCATCGAAATGCTTATTGGGTGTGTCCTGCGTTCATAAAAGCGATCCAAGAGAAAGCTCACTAGTCGTATTTGCGCACAGGTTGAAATACGACATTGGTGTTTTCTCATTAAGTTGCCATGGCTTCTTATAGCTAACTTTCCATTTACATACACATTATATGTAAGTTCAACACAACAAGCGACACCTAATCTAATACACTTCCAAAAGAACGGACATTAAAGTTGGCACCAGATTGTCCGCTGTTAATAAAAATTGCGATTACTTCACAGGTGCGCGGGTTTCTGAGCCCACAGCGGCGTTTAAGGATGTTTGACACAATGTTTCCTGAGAACGCAGACTTCCCACACCGAATCGGTTCCCCACAGCCCAGATTCTCGAAGGACACAAAAAGTGGCCTGCTAAAACTTGAGCTGGAAACCGGCGAGAAGACGGAGCCAGAGGATGTACAGGTTCGCGTTCGCGGTCGCGAAATTTCCTTTTCAGCCAAAAGCGAAAAGCGGACCAATGACGGCCGGGACTATTCGTTCAGGTAGGTCGGATGGCAAGGCACAGGTCTACATAAACACATTCGCCCTTCACAAACAAGATGGTGTATAGAAATTCATAAGACAGAAGTGCCGTTCGTGCAAACATTTCGTATTGTTGAGCCAGCACTCTTGCACAACGGCTATTTTGAGGATACGGCATAATTAGCGCTTTGCGTAACACAACTGAAACATCGAAGCATAACGATTAGGCAAGTGACAAACGCGATAGATGTCTAGATACATTGCCAACTGGCCTGATCTTCTGTTCTGAGAATAATTGAGAGAATATTATATTTTCAGCCTTAGCTATACTTGCCTACTAAACAGAATCGTGCTAGGCTGTCATTTTGCCATCTGTGACAGAGTTTTATTATATCGATCGCTGTTCTAACCAAGTCAGCCTGTGAACGTGAACGTCTTCACGAAAGCTGCTCCTAGTCGGCGTTTCGCGACGGACAAAAGACAATAGAGATCTAATTATTACTTTCCAACCGACAACGGACTGCAAAGACATTAGACAAACCCTAAAAGAAAAAGAAGAGATTTTCAGCGAATACTGTTTCGGCGTCTTGTTTTCAACGTATTATTAACGTAACGTGTATTGAACGGCAATATATCTGGCACCTATAACGATGAGTCAGCCAAATATGAAGCTATTTTTATCGTTGATGTCTCAAAAATAATCGCGAGACGATTATCCAGGCATTGGAGCGCAGGTGTGTATTATCTACTGTCGTATACACAAATACAAAGGTCAGTCCACGTTTTGTTGCAATCTGTCCGAAGAACAAATTAATCTACTTGCGGTGTGGGACTTCAAATTATGTACACCCATGATTTAGCTGTTGAATTTCCTAGTGTAGGAAAGCTTCCAACAAGCGTCCGTCATCTGTATATCAAATAATAGATCGATTTCTATTTCACAACGCTGAGTTTAGTTGCTTTATTGTTTTCTGTCCCTGAAGTTCGCATTGTTGAGCATGGAATTAAAATCAGCCCTCGACTGACGTCCTGCGAAAGTAACAAAGTTTGAGCCATGCAGCACCTGCTAAAGTGTCCGAAACAAAAACACTAGCGATTAGGCACGTTTGCCAAAAGACCGTTTGTACTCCAACGCAACGCTTACGACTCCTGATCGCGGCGAGCAGTAATGGCCCAATACAACATATCAGTCAAGAGTGCAAATCATACCTAAAGCGCCATAAGCCTAGTTTCACGTAGCTTCCTTTCTTTTCCATGGCAGCTAGGCCTGGAATAATGCATGAACCTAGAGTTGTACAGTATCTTGAAAACAGATATTTTACGACTAATAGCCGCGAGAGATCAAGAAGGAAAAAAGAACGTTGTTGTGGCGTGCCCAAAGGAATGTAGGAAACAATACCTTTCTACCGCTTCCGGCTGTTGGACTACCTATCAAGCTAGGTTTTAAGTCAGTCGCCAACTAAAAACCTAGTTTTTCGAAAACAGGACTGTTGGCATTCAGCTCGAATTGAATAAGGTTCTGTCGGTAATGGTCGCTGCCTGATTTGGACATCTGTAACAGTATTAGTTTGTTATTTGTATCACAAGCATCACCGCTCATTGAAACTTGTAACGAAACGTTTCAATGAAAAATGAGCTTTGATAGTTGCATTATAAACTTGGCAACCTGCTTTTAATAAATTTTACATATGATGATTGTACTCTAAACCGCTCGGATACACGAAATCAAAATGGCGACAGCCGTTGGAAACTGAGGGCGCTGTCGTGGAACTGTTGGAATGCATAACGAGGATCTGTTTGTGTCACAACAGAGAAAAATAATTGAAATAGGGATCTATGGTAATGCGCGGTTCATGGTCACGATGGTAACGCCTGAGCGTCGCGATACCGACGCAAGGCCATGAGATCACCGCTGATGCTGTTACTGTTGAACACTACAATCCAGTTACTGGTTTGTGCAATGTTGCGCAGTGTAGATTGTTGGTATGTTAACAAGTATGAGCGTGAGGGCGGGTCAAAACGAAGTGAATCGTTTAACTTATGCACAGCAGGTACTGACGTCGTCCATTGGATTTTGCCGACAGCATGCAACCGTAGCACTGCCACATCACAGAGGCCACAAAAGTGGCCCCTTAACGCCCGCAGACGTAGAATTACCGTCGGCACGTAGTTGCAATAGGTAGCCTCGTCTATGGCTGCTTACTGAGGTCTCCCATATAGGGGCCTATCGGTTGTGTCATTATGAATTGGCAATGCAGGCTCTTGCTATTCACGGCCACGACTAGAACAACAGGCGCAGAAGCGAAGTTATGCCGCCAATGATACCGTTTACATAGGAAGATGGTCCATATACTTCCAACATTATGTCGATATCTACGTTCCATAACGAACTATAAACTAATATGTTATGCCGGTGTTATCATGATAACTATAACGCTGAGTTGTTTTTGAAATGTCTTTTGTCCCATTTGCGATCGACGATCAAATGAGCCTCGCTGCATGCCCTTAATAAACGCTCAAAGAAAAAGTGAATAATATACCCCTCGGTAAGTTAGCGCTCCATTAAAACAAAAGGGAAAATTATTAGTCGTCAACGTCATGGTAATAAATAAAGACAAGATTTTTTGGTTCCTCAACTTAGCCAACCATATAAAACATCATTTTTAACTTAACAAGATGGCAAACTTTGTCACGGGGAAAAGCTTTTTTTACACTTTTTCAGACTTTATGAAGCAATGTGATATTCGTAGAGGGAACGGGCTTCGCCTATAAAACTTACATTCACTTAGCTTAAATCACAGCTAACGAGATAATACCAAACCACATAGCCGCGAACTGGACCGGGCTACTACCCGGCCACTCAGTCCTTTTAATATTGTGCTAAAAATTTCTGGTATAATTTAGCCAATACGATCCCTTTAAATGCTGATGATGCACACCTTTTTAACTGACCTGATTGCATTTTAGAGAAATCCACCGACAATTTTCCGTGCCCGACGAAGCGGACGTCGAACGCCTTAAGGCCAAATTGGAAGGAGGCAAAGTTATTATCACAGCTCCACCTGTCGAGGAGCGCAAGAAACAGCGGCCGCAAGAGGTCGATATCCCTGTGAAGGTGCTTCGAAGTGAACTTTGAACCAAGAAGGGTTGAACCGTTCACCTGGCAAATTGTACCGTATAATGTCCGACCAAATCGCTAAAAAAAAAAAGAAAGGCTTTTCACTTTTATCAAAACCGAAGCAATTTTATGGTAGCACGTACGCATTATTAACCGGATCGTACATTCACGAACTCGAGCATCTTATCAGTCAGGTAGCGTGTATTATACAATACGATATAAGTAGTTCAACCCACCGAATCTGATTGCCTACGTCCCCTTCATACAAAGTATCTCGATGTGTGCCATTGAATATAGTGTAAAATTTGTGCCTACGGTCGGTCATATTTTCTATTGATTGCTCATGTACATCAATATTCGTATCTAACCAAAATGAGAATAGTTATAACTTCATTATACCCACATATATGAACATGACACGTGACCGAAACAAAATTCAAACAATATCCCAGTGTACTAACTAGTTAGAACAGGTACTAGTTCCATTATTTTTAGATATGCCGGAAACCTCACACAAGCTGAGCAATTTGTATCTCTTACCGTAATTTTATGTAAAACTAGTTGATTACGGAGTAATGATAATTGTTGACCTACGAGATAGTCGTATGAGATTATTAAGATCAGCTGAAACATCTTTGCCAAGTATTACAATGGTTTATGGCAATATGCTATTGCTTAGCATTGCATAATGAACTTACATGTCGTTTGTATTTTTCGTGTGTCAGTTGACCCGTAACAGAAGCACTGGGTTAGCTAAGGATATGCAAGGTGTAACATTGCTATGACACTATACGCCAACAATTGATATTGAACGCGCGGTTCCATTGGTTGGTTTCTGTCGGGGATCTTAACTGGGTTCCGCTGCGATCATGCCTAGAAGTGTGATGTACTCGAGTGTTTCGTATATTAGGCCGTTGTCCTTGTGAGTGATATAAACAGCTTAAACAGGATCCAACGCCTCATCTTGCATAAGGCTTCGAAATGATAGCAGGCAGGTATTTCGCTCGTTTATCAAAAGTCAAACAAGCTGTACGGATATTGCGTCAAGAACGTCACCAAACAGAGTTTTGACTCTTACCTATGGTAACACGTTATTGAACATCATTCGATGCGCGTCGGATACACCGGTCGGCTTAGTTATAAAGGGAAGAGACCGAAAGCGCGTGAAGCGTCTGCAAAAGAATTATTTGAAACGTCAATATCGTTGGCAGCTACTCACAGCAGCCCGCCGAAGCTTTGCCAGTAGTCTGTCCTCATAGAGAAACGGGACGTTTGCATTCTTCTAAAAGCTTCCGCTCGTAGTCACAGAGTTACCAAAGGACGATAGGCTAAAAAGATCGGCAACGCATTCGAATATTCATAATACGTGCCATTTCGTATTAATAAAAAATCGATATTATCAGTTCCTATTCATGTTATTCTGATGGCAGATACCGCAGGATATGAGACGATAGAAGCAAATTATTTTAGCAAAAACAATCAGATGGAAAAGTAAACGTAGTACATCGCTCTGGCAAGCAGTATAATGAATATTAGGTAGCATGGGATTGATAGATCCGTGTAATATATGCATAATGCTGGCAGTCTGTTGCTGTAAGCAATTGTATGGCAATAAAATCAAACATGCAACCTCATCACGATGTGTTTTGTTTTTTATATCTGAAGGCTAGTCACGTAACTATTGCTCTGTCGAATAAGTATAGGCCTTAGAGAATGGAGAAACAAAAACAACAAACAAATGCTGACATGTCCTTCTATTAGGCTATGGCTTTAATTGACATATGGTTCAATAACATAAGCTTTGGGGTTCTACGTAATTGTTATCTACGTAACCGTTCATATATATATATATATATATATATGTAATGTGTGTTGTGAAGCAATAGCGATGGCGTTATGTTACGTAGAAGAAAAAGTAACGTCCGCGTCGGCGTACATCGCTACTTCTATAACTCGGCGAACAGTTCTCTAAGTCAAATACACAAAATATATGGTAGCTGTTGAAATGATTGGCTCCTGACGGGTGGGCGAATGGCTAGCGTCTATATTTTGCTAATCTTTTTCCCTTATAGGGAAATAGATTTCTCAATATCTGCTGGGTCGACAGAAACAGGCATGCTGTCACACACACAGACACACAAGCACACCCACATCGACAATGTATATCATATGGCAGCAAAAAGCACGCGCATGCATCGGGCTACGCCTTCCACTTCGATTGGGTCTCTCCATGTCTCGAGGCCCCACATTTCACCCGTGCACCCTTTTCGTCGATCGACGAGATCAACATAGTAAGAAAGTTTTACACATAGGAGAACCAGTGGTGTACAGTATGATAGTGACTCGAGCGGCGACCAGAAGCAGTCGTTAAGCCTGTGGTAGCAGCGGCCAAAGTATCAGCACAAGGAAAAAAGCCTACGGGGCTTTAATGGCTACGCCATAAAGATCCAAGATCAGGAAGCGGAGGAGCCTCGGAAACTACTTGGTATTTCTTAGAGAAAGCTAAGACAGGATCACATCCACGTAAAACATCGACTGGCCAACGAGTAGACGAAAATCCACTGATTTTGTTTTCCACCCCGTCCTATTAGCCGCGTTGGTTTGTGACGCCGGCTTGTTTGAGCGGACGATGCAGTTGAGTAAGATTCATCGATAAAGTTACTTCACGGACGCCGCCGTTGACTTCGTGATTCAATCTACTGGTAGAACTTTTTCCAACAAATAAATAAATGTATAAAATTGCACAAGGTAACCCTTGATTAATCATTGATTTATTAATTTAAGATAATCCTTAAATGGATGACTCCACGAGTGTGTTTTTATTCTGATGCCAACATAAGAACAATTGGTAACTGTGATACTTAATTTTATATTCGTTCACTCATAAAATATTTACTGTTTATTCCATTGTATGTTATATTAGAAGCTGTAGAACCATAAGCACACAGCTATTGATGAAAAATTGCTCATTTTCGGGTAGCTTTTATTTTTGTCTTTGTCGGTTAATTTATAACGGAAGGTCTACGTTGCGATGACGGTGCCAGTTCGCTTGATGATAACGGCCAGATCACCGATTCATGTACGAAGCATCACAGCACGGCCCTTGTGAAAATTATTTACTTATATCTACCAAATACAATTGAGCTTCGAGTACTCCATTATGTGCTACTGAAGGCTAACGACATGAGACATACTACCTTGTCTATAGATCTCTTTTTCGACAGTATAGCTTGCAGGAGACAATCAGTCAAAATTAGCCGGTCAATCGATTAGGGTGACCCCTTTTATCAAAAAGGTATTGAACTCTTCAACAAAATGAGTTTTACAACAAGGTATTGTTTTGAGTAACCGAATCGCTGTTGCTAAGATCGCTGACTGCCGTACAGTACCTGCTGTTCGAGTTTTTCATGAACTTCGCTGAGGCGACAGACGTTACAGTTTCTACATCGTTGGTCGAAAACAGGTTCAAGAGGCGACTTGTCAACCAAGCGGAACGTACCATACGATGTAAAAGAGACGTCTGTATTGCATTGAGCTGCTACCATAATAATTAAAGTGATATACTCACCACTGCGGCTAGTAGTTTGTTAAAGATGGTAAAATAAAATGCAAAAAAAAAAAAATTCTGGCACATAGGGCGTCAGGTTCGCATACCTTTACAGCTAGACATTTTATGGCTAATTCTACTAAATACGGCTAAAATATCCAAAGGCAGTCGTTGGGAATGAAGACGCATTTCATCCCGAGAAAACATAAACAGTGTACTACATGAGGTCACTAATGACAATAGCGGTATTTATTAGATGTGCTTAATTATAAACTAATTGTTTTAAGAGGTATAATTAAGAAAATTACAAAAACAAATATGACAAAGGTACACTAAGATTATTCGGAACAACGAGCAATGCTGTAAACTAGAATTCCCTGAACACCATTAACAGAATCGATGTTGAAATGACCGATGACCGCCCATAGATACTGATGCCACCGTCCTGGAGGCATATGAAAGAGATGAAATCGTCAAATTTCAAAGAGACAATATTTCCTGCTGTTTGTAATCATCTGTATCATATCCAAGCGTTTTCGAAATGAGCAATCCGTTGCCTCCATCTCTTAGGCTTCAGCTTGCCTGCAGCTCGTTTTCACATGCTAAACAAGGACGCTATTAGAATAAGGAGCACGAAGCCTTCTGATGTTGATTGTTAAAAAGCATAAGTAAATAAAGATTTTTGCTTTCTTAGTCCATAATGTACAATGAAGAAATGAGATCTTTTATAATCAGTATGTTGGCTATTTACTCTCCAAAAATATTCATACAGTAACTTTAGAAACGCACTACAAAGGAAGAGGTGCTAGATTTACTGTTCAAGCAGCATCCTTTGGCTCTATGTAACTTTTTTTCCTGGGCCTAAGTGCCATAGACACTTTTCGTCTACTGTGGCAGGCCCCCAACATCCTAGTACGCATCCGGACCGTACGTGGAATACTGGATGAAGTCGAAGCTGCCCTATTATAATAATTTTTAATGTCAATTCAGCTAGAATAAAACGAGGCCGTGGCGCAGGCCTATAAACTGCAACTTGATGTGTATTGAAAAGGAGCTATACTAACTAATAATAGTAATCTATTCCAGTTGGTGGGAGCAAAATACATCTTCGATCTTATATACCGGCTGGCACGAACCTATGACAGACCTCACGATTTGCGTATTTTCCATCAGTTCTAACCATGTAACAATCAAGTTTAAATTAACAGTTAAAAAGCGCGATTTCAATTAAGCTAAACGTCTGGTTTTCCTGAAGGGGAACCGTTGCAGCCATTCTGAGCCTCACCGACTAGTGTTTTTTTCTCAGGCACAGCAGTTCAGCAGGGGCCAGGTACAGCTCGTTTGTAGACCTTGAAATTTTCCTCCTTTTCATTTCATCACCGTACATTTATTAAACCCAAACGAGTTCCTTAGAAAACGCCGAGACATCCATCAGACGTGACGGATTTTAAACAAGACCTCGATAAAGATCGTTTCAGTACAAAAAGTGCTAAAAGGTTTTTTCGCTAGGCTAACAGGCGATGAAATCTGTGAAATCTTTTATTTATTGGAGTTAACACTCTTGCTCAAAACTCTGATAAAGGACAGTCGAGGCTTTTGAACAGGTGAAGCTGTTTTGCGAATACTGCTATTGACGTCCCCAATGCCACATCGATAACAATTAGCTATATTTTCGAGTGAATAGATATACGTAATCAGTTGCATTAAAACCAGTTCCAATAATTAGGTGAAACTGTCTTTCTCAAATCAACTAAATACACAGAGATACTAGAACAGACAAAAACGAGAATACTTTCAACTTCTGAGCGGTTGATACTTATTTATTTTTATCTAACTTGTGTTCACCTATAGATCACATTAAATGTATTAACAACACTATGGCTATGAATTATTATTTTTTTCCTAAATTTTATGTTTTAACTGTTCTCGTCGTTTTAAAAATTCTCCATCATAGAGATGTTCCTGATTGGTTTACCCACAAAAACGATGTCTTAGTCATCTGTGATTATACACTAACAGCTTTCGTGAGAATGACATGGTTTCTATCCAGTTACAGGTCTAACTTCAAATAAGACGATAAACAGTGTAAAACCATTGTTCTATTGGCTTTCTTATTTTGATTTTCCTTCTCGTTTTACAGCTCACAATATTTCGCCAAGTACAATTACTCGGTCAATCAGTCATTTAACGTAACTGCATTCTCCTTTATCGTTGGCTACCGTTTATCCAGTATATAGACACGCTGTATAGCTTCTTCATGATAATAATAGTGATTATTATTATCCTTAATTGTACTTAATCAGTATGATGGTTACATATATATATATATATATATATATATATATATATATTCAGGTAGAAATAATTCTTCTTTTTTATACTTTTTCAGTATGTTTCCGTGTGAACAGGGCAAAACATACTCTCGCGTATATCTACATAGTCAGTCTGTGTGCTCCTTTTTTTGAAAGTTTAAGGCCAACGTGCCAGTTTGTTGTATAGAATAACTTTGCTGCTAGTCTAAAATAGGGAAAAAAATTCGCCAACAACGGGTGAGCGAATAAAGAAGCTTGGAAAACAGAATGATTTAGTCGAACGGTTTGCACATTTCGCACAAATTTAATACATGGATTCGTTCTACACAATTCGTTTCCCGATTATTGCATCACCTTCCGTCATTTCCATCCATGTGCCACCCGATTCTCAGGGACAATATCAGAATACATTTGATTAAGGCTCGTTTATGCCTGTTTGAACTACCCCGAACTGACAATTGCAGTTGGGCGCAGGAAATTGCTCTTGGTCAAATAGTCGTTGGCTTTACAATGTAAGCACAAGGTATATTTGTTCATAAGTAAGTAAATGTACCGCGCGATACCAGCTAAAAAAATGCGCCATCTGCGTACGTAGTGTCATTTCTCTGTTGAATTTTGATATTTGTCACATTTAATTATAGTTGCCATAAATTTCCGATACATCTGCGTAATATGTGCACGTATAGATTTTTACAGGCGATTAGACACCTCACAACATTTTCTACGAGATGTGACTAAAGATAGGCGAAATTGTGCATTGTGCATTGCGAGCATTGTGTTGTCTCGTAACAGCGTTCACTTGCGGTCATCTGTTCAACACGCTCTATCCTCACAGTGTTGAGTTCGACGAGAGGCTGCTATGCGTCGATGATGTCATTACTGTTGACATCGAGGTTGTCATCGCGTCAACGCTGCTCGATGGCAAAAAACCTGCAAGATCATATGGGCAAACTAACGTCTGATCGCACTTCTTCTTCGAGCGGCGTCCCAGTGTTCCTTTAGGGAATTTAATCTTCGTGGAAGGGGACAGTGGAACCGTCGAAGTCGCCTCGGCCGCACGTTTACGCTGGATAATAGCATCACCTAATAGATTTTTTAGCTGTTGCGTCAAATGTTTCCGTAGAAGCGTCTTGGCTGGCGCAATATTTAGCAGCTCCGCCAGTAGCTTTTCGCCCAAGCTATCCTCGTATACAAGCAGAGCCCCGTGGATACCGGATCCGCGAAGGTTTGGCGCATACTCGGCTAGATCAATGTCGCGAAGCCATTCCATTAGTCTGTGATTTGTCCACAAAGAAACCTCATCTATCGTCTCCTTTCTTTTCGTATCAGCGGACCGCCGCTTCAGGCAGCCAGGATCGAAATTCGTTGACCGCAACACATAAATACCCCATTTCAGACTCAAAAGACCTAACTGCGAATTTATCTTTAGAATGCCAGCGTCTTCAAGCGTCATGTTATTTAAGATCAGCCCGTCTACCTGAGCCTCCTGAAAGGCATCGGTGTACTGGGGTAACCCAAGGTCATCAAGCCAAGACAAAGCCCATTTTGTGTCTAGACAGATTGCGCTTTTTAGTAGTGAATCGTTTCGGACAAAGACCTCGATAGCTAGCAATAGTTTTCGCTTATGTAACGGATGTTTAATGGTCGATTGAAATGAATCGCTCTTGATTAACTGTACAAGGGCTTCGCCGGTATGAACTGCCAATAGATGACTATCATATAAATCATATAAATCTAACTGCTGAAAGAAACTTGCAATGCATTTTTTGTCCCATTTGACAAGTGGCCGCTTTAGATGTTCATTTGATTTCCATCCGCACAGCCGTGGCATTGCCGTTGCCCTCGTCGACGTGTTTCTTTTGAAACTGCCTATTGATGAGTTTGATGCCGAGTTGCTTCTCGAAAGCTTTCCAATAAGTTTCAGTATCTTGCGCGGTGCGCTCGTATGGCTGATAATTGGCTGCATCAGAGTTGAGCCATTTACTGTTCCTTTGATACCAATGGCTCGGTCAGGATTGTTAAGTTCTGGAGCGGAAGTACTTCGTGCCTCAAGAGCCCGAAGCTCTCCGTTACCTTCAAATGCGTCGCTAACGTTCGCACTGCTGCTTCCATTTGAGCTCACATTGGTACTCTTTTCTTGTTTGCTGACGCTTGTAGGCGGCTTGTAGTTTCTAGGTAAAGTACTATACATTGCTTGAGGGAATCGCTGAAAGCGTTCATTGTTCGCTTTTCGTTGCGATGACGGACTAGCGGCTATTGTGTTTGAAAAGACGGGGCTCATATTTGGTCTTGGTAGAGGAGGTTTTTCTGCGTTAGAATGACCAGTCCGCGTTGGTGTACTACTTCTAACGCCTGATAGATCAGCCGCCGTCAGGTTGCTTAGCGTTCGTTGGAAGCCCGACTGCAGGCTCTTGAGTCGGGCTGTCAAATCCACCCGCTCCTTTTCAGAACGCATCAGCTGAAGTTTCATTGCCGGCACATCTGTCATTAGCTGGAGCCGCTCAGATTCGATTTTCTTACGCATTCGTACCTCAATTGCCAGCTGCTCTTCAGCGGCTTCTAGCTGAGCACGCTTTCGTTGCAATTCTTGACTAAGACTTTCGGATTCTGCGCGCTGCATCGCCAATGCTTGCTGCATTTCAAAGAGCTCTTTTTTAAGGTCAATGTTTTCATTACGGAGAGTCATAAGTTCTGACAGGTCCGACATGTCTGTTCCTGTAGTGTCCGAGGTTATAGACGATGGAAGTAGTCGCCCGGTCGAGACTGGCGACTCTCTGTAAACAGGTGATTCAAGCACCACAGGTTTAGCTGGTTCGAGCGACGCATATGGAGAGCGAGGACGACTTTTTGACGGACGCTCAAGCGAACGGTACATAGCGGTTCCATAGTTGTTTCTATGCTTTCTCGGCGCTTCTAGTGATTCGAGAGAATTATTGTAGGCGTCAGACGCTTCGTGAGTATTATCAATTTCAGCAGAAGCAATGATGCTATCCATCTCTTTGAGAGCCGCGGCCAACACCTGGCTCGCGTCTGCCAGGGCAGGGGAGCTCTCTTTTGGTGGCAATGGCGATAAGCGAAACGACGATGACATCTGAAAATCAACGCGTACAGTCGTCAACACACCGATGAATACTGAAAGGTTATTTTTCATATCTCAATTAGCAAGGGAGATCGAGTGGATTGATTACTAACTATTTATTTTGAACTTGATAAATAAAAATCAGTTGTATAACCGCACATATAACGGTGCGAAACGTAGATAGGAGCAATTTCCGTTCCTATTTTGGCAATCATAATCTATCTACTTGTGACCATATATATTTTACCTGTATATTTGTTTCAGTGTATAAAGTGATTGGCTAAGAGGGACAACAATGGAGGTGTATGTTATTCCCATCGTTATATATAAGCTCTGGTATATATTTCTCTATTTTATCATCTCATTACTACACAAAGGGCATCACAAAATTAACATATTCAAACATCATCAACATCATTAAGAGTTCCCTATGATACAACTAATTTGTATCGTATATTCATTATACTACGATAAAAATAAGCATCCTGTAATACACCACAACCACATAGGAAAAAATACCCTTAGATAATCCTTAAGCAGCACCGAACTCAATGACAGTTTTTAATTAGCGTGGCAATAATTGACATAATTAGATAATTTGTTGAATGATTCTTTTCAAATCATAACAATAACTTTGAATACTAACTAGTTTTAACAGAACAGGTAGCTTTTATTTTAACAAAGGTTGCCAGCACAACTAGTTGATCGTGGTGCCTTTATCTACTTAAATACATCTATACAGAAACTTATTTGTTTGCAGGTTTGATTTAAAAAACATCTTAATATCTACTCTAATTTTTTTATATTATTTGCTCTAAGGGATAGATACATAATTATACTAGGTACATGATTTGTACTAAGCTAATAGTAATATCGACAAATGTATGAGATTGGAGAAATCAATACTAGAAAAAAATATGATTTGGAATATCAATATTAAACTTTGTCTCCCTCTCTCTTTATATGTATATATATATATATATATATATATATATATATATATATATATATATATATACTACAAGAATTGAGGTGAGAAGTCCCTAAAGTACACAATGGAGCAGTACGTTTATATACGTGAGTTTGTAAATTGCAGCGAGATAGAAACGTATTTTTACGCCACAGAAAAAATAGCCCCTTTTAAAGCCAACCATCAGGAACATGACTGATTCCACATGCACGTTTGAAAATGCAAGTTTTCATTACGTCATAATAATAGGTTATACACTGCGGTGGTCGGATAGGTTTCGCTAATTGTACGCCTTCGCATGAAAGACTCAACGCATTTACGCGTATCCAGGAAGAAGGGAAGGGATGTTGCTATTTAACAAACGGTGCCTTCTAGCCCGGCACCGCGCACCTGATTGTCATGCACGCGACACTAATATCAGCCCATTTTACCAGGTCGCCCCCATGCTGCCATTAGCGATTAATGTCATGGGGAGACGAGGCACCGAGCAACGGGAGAAGAAGCTGTGAGACTGCCCTTGTCAGTCGGTCTACGGACTGTTTCGTCTAGTCTTAGTTGATAGTGGATATACATAGCCCAAAGAAAATTCCCTGCGGTTGAAGTAGGCGGAGAAGCGATAGAACCTGTTAGACTCGAGATACTCTCTCTGCGACTGTTGACAGTGGGCTGCTGCTGAACGCCTGTGTTAAGCAGAAATAAAGAAGTAGACAAACCGAACCATTACGACGATTATTTCAACCCCGTTAGCAGCTGCTAAGTGGACGCTAAGTGTCTCACTGTAGGCCATCGTGTCACGTGGTTCGGGCCTAATAGTACGCCTTTCAAAAGGTCAAGTGCCGTAATAGCAACGCTACAAGATTTATGCACAGTTTCTTGCATGACATTAGTGGAACTATAGACGATTCGTTTGCAAATTTTGATTACTAGCTTTGCATTTATGTATGCATATTTCGCTCCTCCGCAAGGGGCAGATGTCATCAATTAAAATGATTAAAGATTTGTTGGGCTGAGTGAATTGAGATAAGTCGTAATCTTGCAAGCAAGTAGTCTCAAATAAGACGGGTGTGAGTATTTAAAATTTAGTCATGGATTTTATGACCTTATAGCGTTCTGACAGTACATATATATACTCTAGCTACCACGCCTAACACGAATGTAAACAAGTTGAAAAACAACATTCTCGCGACATATAACTTTCGTATAAATCAAACACGTATTTTGATCGGTAATAACAATGTATCACTGATTTTTCACCTTCAAAAAACTTCTACAGTGGAAAAGATTGTAGAGCAGAAGCCCGTTTATAAACCCAAACTTACAGATTTTGAAAGTTTCACGAATGTGCTATGTAAACTTAGAGCAGAACTTTTCGCGAAACTGATATAAACTGTTTTTCTGCCACAGAAAAGTTATCAATGTTAAGTGGGCTTTTATAGCGAAAGCTTTACTGCTTTTAATCCTTATCGTAGGCTGTTTACTAGAGATACGTGTGTAACTTCCAACTTCTTAACGATGCAATGAAGACCTGGCCAATCGAGTTTCGCTCAGGGTAACAAACGACGGGGCATTCAATCGCTCCACTCGTATTATTTACGTAGTTTATCTATGACGCGAAAACAATAACGTTTTATCATCGCGTACAGTACACACAGAGGCAAAGGCGTACTCAGTTCCAGTAGTTACCATACATTAATAGATTCGACTAGAACAAAAAGGTTAAATTAGGTTGAGCAAAACCCATCACCGTTACTGACGGCTTTAGTAAGGCATTAATTTTAATTTAACAACCCGTTCAAGATAGAGTTTCTATCCTTTCTATATATATTATTGCACTCTACTATTATGCTTCGTGTTGACAAGCGACGATGGTTTCAGAACGATAGCGGTTGAAACCTCCTTTACGGTCCGCCTATCTGTTTCAATGCGTTATAACATAAATTGACGAATCTATTGACAAACTAAGCCAAAAACATGTGGAATATGAGACAACAAATCAAACTTTGTAACAATAGCATAGTAATGATAGCGTCGAATTTGTTGGCAGTAAAGCTTCATGTGTAACAATAGGCTGCATCCTATTCTATCATAAACAGAGTGAAAAGAATACGCACAGCTGATCCAGTTATCCAACTTACTGCAACCTCACCACCTGAGCTTCGTGTAACTATTGTATTTATTATTTGAGTGACAAAAGATCTGAAAATATCTTCGATGGATCGTAATGAAGATTCTACATTTTTTTCCACTTAGCTTATTACTCGAACTGAAAGAGCGCGATCCGGCCGTGCTAGTTCATATTTAATTATTAACATTTGAATATTAATAAAGGTATGTTTATGTTTACGCATGTCTCGACAAAAAGGTGACAACAGTCAACCAAAGTATGAATGATGAGTCAGATACTCATATCGTATCGATTCTGCAAGCAGTGTAATCCTGCCTGAGTTTTCTGTCGTGCTTCTACGTGCAAATAAATCGCAGAATTCATCTACCAAACGTGCAGCGCTATGTGAATTAGAAGGTGCTGCACCCACATTAAGTAAAGTTTCGACTACATCTAAAATAAACAGTTCATAACCGTACCACGAACTTTATGATCTTTGAAGCCATCCGGAATAAAAAGGGAGCTCCTGGCACTCGTTTTCAGCTGTCTTTAGCCTCACTCTGAACTGTCAAAAGGGAACATTATGAAACATAAATAGAACTGAGACAAGTTACGATGCTTCTACTACTTTTCCAAGTCAAACGCCGCTATAGCAGATGATGCTGTCGGAATCCGCGCGCCAAGTTCTTTACTTACTATACAATGAGTTGGTCTTGTTTAAACGAGCTGTGTTCTCCGTCCCGATCGTATGGATCCGCCCTACAAACATTATACTTTAATTATGTATTTCGATTAGAATAGGCCTGAAGTATTCTAGTGTGCACAAGCACAACTTTGAAGAAATGGAACCTAACGGATCATCGTGCATTGAATTTTCACATTTGCGAGGCAGAAAACATTTAAAAAGCAGAGCCATTCGTAAATTAAAAAGGGATTTAAAAAAATTAACGCAAAATACGCACATATTTATTTGCACGCGTTCGCATAAGCATTCCATAGTTTTATCTATCGTGCACATATAACTTTTCACAAAATTCATAACCCAATCAGCCTGACTGTTTCACAACTACGGCACAACTTTTCGAACAAAGTAAAAGGTTCAGCGGTCAACTATGAGCCTTTTTGCGCCCCTTACCCCGCCCTCCTCCCCTATACATGTCAATCGAATGAAACTTCTTCTGTTTAGTTTAGGTAAATTCGTACATCGCAAACCTTTTATCATCATGTCATTGATTCACTACCGATTCTAGCAACAGCGGTTTTCTGACACTTCAACAAAGTCAAAATGCACATGCTTCGATAGCAAACTTTTTCAGCGCACTCTGTTCAAACTTGCCTTATTGTGAAGCCGTGTTGTAGAGTGGACTCATTTTTTGGCTAGCAGCTAACTTCGACGTTCTTGTATCTCCAAGCTATCACTGATTACGTTTAGCGTTTCAATCGCAAAAATACGCCGAAATAGCGGCACCGATTGCGACCTCGACACCCACGAACTGCACTGCTATTCACTCAAAGCAAGCGCTCGACACCACCAACGCGCCCAGCGACTCAGGGGTTTACGATAAACCGCAGCACTTGTGCTGGTATAGGACAAAACAGAGTTAGGGACTCCAGTGTAAATGAACGCCTACGGCCGGAGCAGCTCGACTTTCACCTCCGTCGAATTGCATCGGTCTTAACACACAATAGTTCGAGTGTACACTACTGGCTACTATCCCGCCGTTTTGTCGAAGCGCTATTGAAAAAAAGTATTCGGCGGAATCCACCCAAACAGTACAGATTCTGGCAGCATCATGGCGGCCATACCAGCGCCTGATTTGGAACTGAAAAAAGTAAGACTTTTTAGACGATTTCTCAAATCACTAGTAAATGTTGGCGATGTTGTGTGTGAAAAAAAGTAACCAAGAACGTCGTAGTAATCGAGCGAATTTAGTTAGAACATAACACTGCTGGAGCATTTTGCCTTCCAATGGTATGATGTGTACTTAGAACGTGCTGTGACGTTCGAGCTTATTACTGATCCACCGGAAATTCATTCAGTTAACCATTGTACGCAGATAAACATAATTAGTATTTTTATATTACCAGTTAGTGAACTTAATCGGTGCTGTCGCGCCACCTGCCTTCAAAAATGTCTTCTTTCATCTGAGTCTAAACAAAGAGGGCATAACGACAGACGAACAGAGTGGCATACCTGAATGTTTCGTAACCTGGAAAGTACTAATGATTGTATTAAGCTTTTAAAAACGATATGTATAAGCTTTAAACCATCATTTCAAACAGGCTTTGCCGGACTTTGCGTTTGCGTCAAACGGAATATAAATTCAATGTATAACGTTTTTTAAACAGGTATGGCCCAATATGATATACTGCGCTTTACAATTCACTTTAGCATTTGTGGTCAGTGAAAATACGAATGAGTGTATTTACTGTGTTGTTCTAGATTATGGATCGTACGTTTTTCATATTCCAATCGTAAAATCTAATAAGGCATTACAAAATGATATAGTTCAAATAGTTTAAAAAAGATTTTTGGAACTCGGTCTAGTTCGACATAGTCTAGCTGATAATGGTAACAACGCGCAGGACCGTTTCCATGGTCGTGCAAACCGTGCATATGCACTGGAAGCCTTTGAAACAGTTTCTTATATTTGTACACTTTAGAGCTTTCAGTAATAAGTTGTGCTTCATCCCATATATTGCCCTGATTAAACCGTTTTGAAACAACGCTATGGTCCAAATACATTTAAATCCAGACAGAACTATCACCTTTTCATTGTTGTTATTTCTAATTAGTTCGAGCTAATTAAATATATTCAGATTCGTACATATTTTTCAATCTGTGTAAATTACTTCATTTTTGACTAGTGCAGCCCACTTATTCTACCTTCTAAAATTACGCTGACCCGACCTATCTTTGGCTCTGCCTTATTTCTCGTTTGTATTGTCTCAGGCTTTCCAGGAGTTGCAAAGCAAGATGGTGGATACGCAACGAAAGCTACGGCTGGCAGATATGCAGGCAAGTTTTCAACACCTAATTTACCAGCGTTGCAGTAGCAGGTTTATCGCCTTTATTCCTTATTTCACTGATTTTGTATAAAACATTTAATGTATCGAACCTGTTCCACCATTTAGCTCCAGATAATGCTGAATGCAGCTATACATGAAAACTAACCCAACAGTGGCTTGAAACAGAAGAATAAAACTACAGATTTTCATAATAAAAAATATTTCGATTTCTTTCTATTGTTTTTTTTTTACTTGCCTTACTTTTCAGATAGAATCGCATTATATCTCCATTCGGAAAAGCAATATTGCCAATTCAGTCATCTCTAGTTACCCGGCAGATACGCGGATGTATGATTCAGTTGGACGAATGTAAGGCTTGTTTTTCCATTAAATTGCCGTTAGTGAATTGCACACTCACTTCGGATACTCTTGACACTGTAACACAATTCAACAAAGAAACTAAATAATTAGTCATAAAATTATTACAATGTTATCCAAAGTAAATCTTGTATGTTTGAAAAATCCACGCCGTTTGCATCATTAACTACAAATAGTAACTGTTAGTATGCTAATGCCAATTTGGTTTTATTATTGTTAATGTTGCTATTAACATTCCAGGTTTTTGCTTAGCAACAAGAAAGCGGCCAAGGCTAAATTAGAAGCGCGAAATAAAGCCGCCGAAGACCGAATCAATCAACTCGTGTTTAATAAAACCTATCTAGAATCGGAGCTCAGGGAGAGTAAGGACAATTTACGTGAACTGGTTGCTACAAAGAAAGCTGCTGCTTAAATATAAAATTATGTACTACCGACATATAAGAATCTTGTAAAAGGTCCACGCTAAACCTCTATCTATCTCGCAACTAGTCTGTATAACTTATAATTGTATAATTCTACCTATCGAGCTACGAATGAAACTGATGCTAATAAAATGACTCGAAGTGTGTGTGAAAGAAAGAAACGTACTGAACAATTTCTATTCTGGTAATTTGAGCTGTATTTCAAAACAATTGTCGGATGTAAAATGGCTGACTTTCGCGAATTTGAAAGTCTTATCGTGTAATGCGTATGCGTCTCTGAAGTATGGTAGCTACACTAAATTTCTGCTGATCTTTTTGCAATAGTCGTGAGGACCAGCACCCTTACTTAAGTCCGACTATCGGTAGGCATATAGCAGACAAGTGTTCAACTTAATTTTTCGTTTGGTAGTTCAGTCGGAAGGTAGCATTATCACAGCAATATCATTCTCAAAAATTAGTACCTATGTGAATGGATGCACTCCGATATGTACTTTTTAGTTATTTTCATAATTGAAAGGTGCCGCATCATCAAGTTCGAGTAACAAATATATCTACTATGTGTTTATCGTCATTCTTTTGCGGTTCTTCCCTCTCTTAACCGATTTCCATCTTATCAGCAATTTTTAGTTCTGATGGTTTCAGCTAGTTTTTGAGATCTTGTTCATTATTAAATGTATTGTTACGAATTTAATTAGGGAAAGGTAGTACCTAGTCAGCGTAAAGTCTGGAGAATACGGTGGGTGTAGAAAACCCCGTACCCAAACTCTTTCAGAGCGTGGTGCGGTGTTGTCGTGTGCCGTACTTTACTTATAAACTCCTCCATTGTAAAGAAGCTCGTTCACACGATGTACTGGACCAGAAACGGATTTCCGTTGACCGTTTTGTTTCCTTCAAGTATTGCCTAGTGCATACAACCCTTTCAGTCCCATTGTCGTATTTTTAGGATATGGATCTGGCTTAATTCTCAGCTTAGGTGTAAGCTAAGCTCCCGAAGCTATCGGTTCGTATCTCTGTTTGACATTAACGTGAAGACACCACTTCACGTCACGTCCTTGAGTGAAAAGGACTGGAAAGGCGGGCCTCTCAACAGTTTTCATTCAGTGTATAGAGCACGCAGGACCCTAAGTATATAAGAAATGCGTATGGTCAGGATGACTTTTGATAGCTGCATGACTAGGATTCATCCAATTTATGAGTTGTTTGCCGGTCTCCTTTTTTCAAAAATGCGCTTGGGACGCTCCTATCGAATTCGGATGACTGACCTGAGAAACGCGCATCCTCCAGTCTCTAGATGCCGTTACTGACTTTGCAAACCACATTTAGGGAATTCTCCTGAGTATGGGATCCGCATTGTACACGGCACAGATCTGCCGCCTGCTTGAGAAGTTTTTTGATCTCGGCAAAACGCAATATAGAGTCGATGTTGAGAAGTAGGTTTATAAAACTGGGAACATCCATGACTCGAAGTTAAATTTCGTTCAGTACAAAAGAAAATCATAAGTCAGAATAGGAGACTTCAGGCGTGAGGGCACTGTGACGCCTGAAAGCCGTACTGCAAATCAACCAACTCGTATGTACGTCAAAATACTTTTCCCAGTGCGTCGATCATGGCGCACTAACTAAACAGTCCCCGCTGGGTTGGGGTAAAACAAGTGTTGCACAAAATCTATGGGTTCATCCTTAAGGAAAATATACTAGTTCGGAGTAACACCGGAAGACCATGACCAATTCTTTCAAAATCAACCGAGGTCTTGATGCTTCCAATTTGTTATTGGAGTTACAGGGACGTAAAAACTGTAGCCGGCTGATGGCATGCTATTTCCTAGGAAGGGAACTGTGCGCCAAAGTATGTGCGTACCGACATGGGTGTGACGTGTGTCGGCATAAGGGAAAAACCAAGAAAGTATGTTCTTTCCTAATCTGTCGACAAAATATCTGTGAATCTGCCGCTGGTAGTAAATGAGCATCCACCCTGTTGAGCAACGCGATCACTACATCTATTGCGCTGATGGTACGATCTGCTTCGGATCGACGAGAGGTCCAGTTGTGTCGGTCTGTTGCTGCGTACTCGTCAAAAACATTCTCGACAGCTTTAAGGACTGGTAGCTATATCAACCGTTAGGCCGCTTGTTTCACCCGATACGAATCCGAATAGATGCTGGAAAGTACTAAACAGCGTAACGTGAACGAACCACGCGCTAAAGGATGCCGGCCGCAGGAAGTGAACATGCGTCGGATAAGCGTGGCAAACTTGTAATGCTACAAACATTGTGATATGAGTTAATGAATAATTATATGTTTACGGCTGTGAAGTGGCCACAAAGTGGCACGGGATGAAACAGTCGTGATTGTGCGATCTTTGATTTTGATTAATCATTAAGCGAATTTTCTTTCACAACTATAATTTTCAAGCTCGGACAGTCACGCTTTTAATCTTTCTAAAAGCGTTGCGCAGATTAAGATCCAACTAAAATTTTGCAAAGTGTGCACCGCAATATGTAGCCTTAGCTTTCAAAATTGCTTTTCAGTGTTTCTCGCCATATTCTTCAATTGCCTCGTTGATGATTGGCTAAGAATAGATCGGAGTTTTACACTGCCTGTGCTTTGTTATGCGTGGTTTTCACGCATGTTTTTTTTTATTCGACCTCGAAAAATTTCAGTAAATAAATGAAGCTTGAGTTGTGATGAAAAGAGTTGTTTGAACAATTGGTCAGACAGGCAATGTTCTAAATAATAAGACTCAAGGGGCTCCTCAATGTTCAGCTCGTATTGTACAGAGCCTCGTTGATAAACAATGTTCGAAGCTCTTTAGAACCCCTCCTAGTGCATCTGGTATCGTTACAGATATCGGTAACGTTCGACCATTGTTTGATGAATGAAACCATCCATCAAATGAAACCGTACAAAAGTTTGCATTTCCCGTAGCCGGAAAGCTTATTTGAATACCGTTGAATAAGTACTAGCTATTGTGTTCCAATTAGTCACTCTGGATCTACATGTACTATATATATAAACATTTTTTTGTTTCAAACCTCTATCAACATATATTAGGATAGAATGCACGGTATTCTAAAGGGCCCTTATTCTGTTTTGCTTAAAGCTAGCAACACCTATCTATGACAGTCAGAAGTTTCTTTTTGACAGTGAGGTTGATTTCTTTCTGTGTCTAGTTGATTCAATGTTTGTGTTATTATATTAACGCAATGGGTGATGTGACACCTGCTTAACTCAGAAACACGTGGTGGTCTAGGACCTAATCCCGGCGTATGCACGTTTCGTTTTGTGCTGGGAACCAGCCATCTGCGTAAATGCCTAACAGCATAAGTAACAGAGTATGAGAGGTCTGCGAATATGAGAGGTATGCAGCATACGTTTGTTCCAAAATAGAGATTTTATATAATGCGTGGATAGCTTGTTTCCTTAGATAACCCTCAGAGCTTTGTTGCTTGGATCAGAAACAACCACCAGATCTCCATACTGAATTGTCCAGTCTTAGGGTAGTC
Organism: Varroa destructor; assembly: GCF_002443255.2. Classification (NCBI taxonomy): domain Eukaryota; kingdom Metazoa; phylum Arthropoda; class Arachnida; order Mesostigmata; family Varroidae; genus Varroa; species Varroa destructor. Next base: position 26,395,565 of record NW_019211455.1, on the reverse strand, counting down.
TTCTTGCAAAAAAAAGGTTTGCATCATTAACTGTTATTAATAGGTCTTATGTTTTCAAGCGATAACCCCCGAGCTTTAAACGAATCACGTATGTCTATGAATTACGTGTAAACTTTTTACTATATTCTATCTAGCTTTTTCATGTTTCATCATCAGTGGGAATAAGTCCTCGTACGCAAAATGATTTCGACAGTGTACGCTGTCATCCCCTCTAATTTTATGTCTGGTGTTGCCGTTAGGCATAATTTTATCACACGGCTGGCTCCCAGCACGAAGGGAAGTCTGTCTATGCTCGGGTTAAACCTAGATCACAACGTGTGCCCACTATGCTGTCATCCTCTGGCTCCTCTTAATTACCCCGAAAGTTCTAGCCTAGCAACTGCGAATGAAGATCTAATATTGAGCAAATTTGTAGTTTTTTGCCACTGATATTTTTAGCGCGAAATGACTACCGAATTAAATCGTAATGTATATAGATGACTGATACTCGTTGTTCTGGAAATGCGGCTTCGTGAGAACGAAGTTACACTTGGTCAAACTGCGGACTTCTTTCTATGATTGTTTCTATTAGCTTTCTTTGTGTAATAGCCAATAAATTATAATGCCTTTTTGTAAAATGGTACGGAAAGTATCTATTGTGGGCATCTTCTTGACTAAATGTATCTTGTCCAATGAATAGTGCAAAGCTTCCTGTCTTTCAGTTATAGTTGCAGACACAACTTCAGAACTGAAGCAAGACATGAACATTAATTCTCTGATCCTCAGCTTCCGAGTAAAACTATTTTTAGTGCATTAAAAATCTTGAGGGCCTTGACAATGTGAGTATACACTGAGGCTGAGTAGTGAGTAACTGTATAACGTCTAGCATACTGCATGGCTTTAGCGACTGTTGTCTGATTCATTTATATGAAATGGTTCATTCTAATGTGTCCTTTTCTTGATTCCAGGAAAGAGTAAAGAGTCTTCTTGAACTCTTGGATGTTAAGCAACATAAAAATCGTTGCAAGCAAGCATAAAAAACAAAAAATATAACCTATGCCTTTGTAAATTATCATCTGGTTTCCATTCAAACCATAATCAATAAGCCTTAAATCTAGAAGTGGATCATCGGATGTTGACCATTATTTTGAAGCTCACCCTTTTCCTTTTATCAAGCATTTTTCGCGTTTTATATTGTTTAGTTAATATTGTATCGCAGCGTATTTAGGTCCGCCCCGCCAAAACAGGTCATCACGAAGACCGTAGGCAATGGTCTAACCATCGCACCGATAAACCTGTAAAAGTTTTGAAATATTCAGACGAATGGAAGCTGCTTTGTAAATCATGCTAGTGTCGAACTTAGCTAATCCATTCAAAAGGGAAATTTCGGTAAAAAAACGGCACTCTGGTCTTTCAGATTGATCAGCCGGTCACTAATAGAATAGTTGTATTTCGAATATTCGATGCATTATTTGTATATTAGTATTTCATCAACACGAAAACAACACGTAACATATGTGCTCAATTGTATATTAATACAGATACACTATTACAGTATATAATTGCAGTAATAGTAAGTAAATAAATAAGTTGTTTCCAGTGCCATCTCAATATAATTATCAATTAATTTTACTACTGAATAAAGTGCAATATCTGTTGCCATTCGCCAGCTCGCTGTTGTTAGCTAGATACTCGGCAGAAAATGCTAGCGTATGGGGTTTTTACTTTGGTTCGCGTCAGTAATTACGATCGATTTCACGACCGCGCGATCTTTAATATATAGCAGCGCTCTTATTTTGCAACACGTGTCAGTTAAGCAGCTAAGCAGGCTGTGTGACAGCAGGTCTTAGACCTTTCAATCTGTAAAGGTTAGCCTATAATTTTTTGGCTCCTAAGACTATAAATACAAGTCAAGCAATCCGTGTCATCGTTTACTGGTTTGGATTTGGCGAGGGTTCGCTGAGCACAAAGCTAACTAGCAATGGCTCGAAACTGGCTATCGGCGGCGTTTAATCAAGCGACTATACTTCATTCGCTAGAACGAAACTTTTTACTGATGCTGATCTTGAGCACAGTTTACGGTTGGGAACCTCGAGGTTTGTTTACTTGAAACCATTATTCCAATAATAGAGCATCAAAGTCCTTTATAGACAATAGATAACATAGTGGGTAATACTTTTAAGAATAAGTGCAGTCGATCGTTACATAGCCGTGATTGTGTTGCATATAGAGAACAACCGCTTTTTCTCAATTCTTTAATTAACCATTAGTAAATCTGCTAGTGATTGTCTTCCTTAATGAGGCGTTTGAGAAAAAGATAACTAGCATATACATGTTTAAGACGTTTGTTGACACCAGTGATTGTTTGAAGTAAGCTGAGCTGACATTTTACCGTTCAATTAATTATATAGCGTTACGATAAACTGTCAACAGTCAGTACTGCTTCACCGAAGGATAGCTAGCATGGTTACCCCTTTATGGCTGATCGTCCCGCTAGCTATTCTACATAGTTATCGCGTCAAGGATTGATGATCAGTCAGACGTAAAGTCTTTCGTTTGATTTCGGCATACAAAAAAGCGGTCGGTTGCACCCGTGATAGGTAGCAGGGTGCAGGACTTTGAGGAAGAAAACAAATGCATTGATTTCTCAGTCAATGCGTTTATGTGCCAACTGTATCTTAAAATATTGGCTTCCGGCGTATAGGATGATAACTGTTTTATCGGAGAGACGCAAAGCGCGTTCAGGCTAGTACTGTAGGCCGATATAAAGATAAAATATACCGACTTTCGGTGGCTGTAATTGGTAGCCCTATCGAAAGGCGATGCTGATTGCGCAGTTGGAACAGTTAAATATGGCTTGGGAAAATCCTATTTCACAATCATATTTATCAGATAAATACTAAAGCAATATTCATTTTGCAAATGCAAATAGAACAAATTTGTTCATTCTAGGACCTTCGAAAAATGGTTACGTGCAGCTAGAAAATCTGCCCATAAGGGCTGATTTTCTTGAGTTTCACTACGGCCACTCAACTCCGGTTATCATATTAAGAAGACTATATCCACACAACTTTAAACTTATATATACAGTGCAATACTGTGATCAACAGAGAGATACCCCATATCGGTTCTGCGGCTACCACCACATAGAAGGAACCACCCAAGGTTTGGTACGAAAATTCTTTATCCGTTAAATTTAATATCAAATGTACTAAATTTCAATGATGTGACTTCAATTAAGGACTCCTGCTAGCAGGTCCGGCCTAACATTGAGCCGTCCTGAGCCTATGTGGGTGTAAGCAATCAAAGACGGGGTTATCGACTACTACTACTACTATTAGTGTGATAAAATGGAAACTACTACTGTGATAAAATTGAACACTTCTAGTTTATAAACAAATATGTGCGTCTTCGGAAAAATATGTAATCCACTTGATAGAACAGGCCACTATGATAGACAAATATCTCGATAGGGTGGATAAACACCGAAGAAAAAGATAGTATTCTATATGTGGAATGGATCATTATGCTTAAGGTGTCACAAGGCAAGGGATAGTTCTTTTTCCTTTTGGGCTTTATTATTCTGCAGTGTCAATAGTCAAGGTTAAGTGGGTCTGCGCTGCTGCCCAAACGAATGTGAAGTGCATTAAGAATAGGGAGTGAACTTTAGAAAAGAATTAAAATCTTTTTATGTACAATAGTGGATGAAGTACTAAATGATACATAGATGTACGTTGCTGTTAAGCATGTAATTTTATCAAACATAATTCTGATAGAATTAAGTCGTATATAAAAATAATGTAGGGTTTGTAATTTTCAGTGAAGGTTTACTTCTAGATTGTTGAAATTTCATGCCGTCCTTTGAATCAGTTTAATTACGGTTTGCACTTGAGCTGTGAGCCCTGCTACGTAGACTGAAGAATACGTTGTATCTAACAAATGTGTGTTTATTATTCAATGCAGATGGCGTTCCCCTGGTTACCTTCGAAATATTACAGATTGACGATATTCCCTCTAGGCGACATAGGGTCCAGCGGAATAAAAGAGAAGTTTTTCGCCCTCGGCATACTTGACACGAGAACTTGCGAGAACTGTTACATCAACACTAGTGAGATTATTTAGCAGAGCCTCTTTGTTTTTAGCATTAATTGCTTTTCTATATTTTCTGTACTTAAGAAAAATGCCAGAATGAGTTCCCGTAACGAAATTGATTGAAGATCGCGATTCAATAGGGACGTGACAAATGATACAGAATGAGCACTAACGAAAAAAAAGTACCATTGCAGATACTTGGAAATAAGCCAGTCAGAGCTCGTGGATCATGTGTGACAAATAGACTTATTAAATTGATTTATTCAAATAATTCATGCATTGATTCTATACCACGAAAAGTATTTGATATTTTTACGCCGAGCATATTTTTTTTTTGTTTCGTGCTTATAAGTACAATCTTACGTAAATACATTAGGTGCAAGTAATCCACTGATTTTTCATTCGCACCATTTCTAAATAGATTCTGACAGCATTTTTAGCCGGTGTCTTTGTCTTCTCAAAAAAATAATTACTGATATGTTGCTTCATTCACAGATATGTATGTAGAAGGGGGTAACGAGCTGAATTTGACCTACACGATGGCTCCTAAAATTGATGAACTTGCGATGCTGCATATTGACATTGGAGAGGCCGTAACGCGTTGTCCTAGTTATCCTAGGCACTCTGTAGAAGTAACTTTAGACTATATCACGTCTTTTGGAGGGGGCGGCCGTTTTATTGCATATAAATGTTTCCAAAGAAAGTTCCGTTTAATGGTACCTATAGTCGGGCAAGCGGCGCCTGCGGTCCAATTAAACGGATATATATCATGTCCGCGACAACCAAGAATAAAAATATTTGGGAAAATAGGTAAGTTTTAACATTAGACAACTATGCTTCGAGGCTTGAGAAGTGTAAACTACTGACCCGGCCAGATGTATCGTCGCATCACCATTTAGATACGGCCTTTAGCTCCTTTCTAAATTTAGGAAGTCTTTCTGAAGTAAAATTACGTTCATATACTCCCGTAACAAGTTCAAGTAGCGTAGAACAGTGCACGATGGACTGTGCAAACCAACAACAGCATATAAATTGGCAGTAAAAATAGCCACTTTCAATGATAATAGGTTGGCGTATCTGTCAAAAAATTAACGAGACGTGTCGTCGTCTGTTCCGCAGTAGGATTCCCCATCACAGGAGAAACGAGCAATCGAAGGGTATACAAACGGCACTTGGTTGATCTTCTTTACGATTTTCCCGAAGCTCGTGCTCTTTTGGCGGATATACATATCAAGGGAATGAATGTTACAGCTGCAAACGGTCAATTGGTTAGCTTTGTGGAGGTAAGCTGACGATTGTGTCGATTCTACTAAATTTGTTAATAAACAATATCATATAAAATACGTGCAGCAGGTACTGTTCTACATGAAAGCTACAATTTAGTTACTTAGAAAATCGCTCCTAAATCCTTTAGACCCAGGAAAAATCCATAAGAACCGCTGTTTGGAACTTTGTCGCCTGTGCATCGAAAGGCTGTACTAGGAATAATTAAAATTACAATATTGAATTAAATGTGAAAAAGGCCAGCATGCAATAATGGTGTACTATTTAAAAACGGTACCAGCTATAATGTGCACACGTACGTAAGTTCTAAAATTCGCTTCAGACGAGCTTTCTCGAGGAACTCGTCCAATAAAGGAACCTGATGCGGGCCAGTTCATGGCTACTCTGTGTAAAATAGTAAATACTGTAAGATGCCTACAAATATATCCAGGTGGGGGAATGAACTTCTGATGCCGTACTGTATCTGCCAGGCGATAAAAAAGAGGGCATGCATATAACACAACAACAGCTATATGGCGTATAGCTGAAGGCTGTTCAGAGATAAAATTCGATTCCATATCAGGCATCGGACAATTTGGCTTTATAAATCTAATTTTTACAACACTATAACCGAGATCTAATGCATTCTACTGCAAACAATTCTTATTTTGAACGTGTGGACATAAATTGTGATTTTCTTTTACACAGCTGCGAATTATGAACGCCAGTGACCTAACTTACGTTGACATAAATGATGATGAGGATGCCTTTGGAATGGTACACCTAAAGGTTAAAAGCGCACGACCTGTGAAAGCATACACTGTGTGGGCGCAGGGAAAAAGGAACGGAACTGCTGAAATGCTCTTTCATGACTTCAACGTTAGCATGTGGATTACTGTAAGAATGCATTTATATGTAAAATATAGAATATCTTAGGCAAAAACGATATATTGCATAGTGGAAAGACGATTGATCCTTTACTTTCGTATATATATATATATATATATATATATATATATTCTAAAATAATATGACTAAATTAGATATATTTTGCTATAGTTCTGCTAAGCCATCATCCCATAATTGTAGAACTTCTGTGCTTTCTGAGCGAAAACCTGTGTGAAATGATTTTTATCCTTTTCATTGAAACGAACATTAGACATAGACCGACACAGATTATTCTAAAGGTGCAAGGTCGGGGCGAATATACGGCGGATGCATAGAAATATCCCATCTTAATTCTCATGACTTTTGCCGGGTAGCATTGCTACGGTAAAAGACGTGGCCTTTTCTATACGTTGGTTCGGGTTGATTCCTTTAACTATTGTATGTTGAAGTCTTGTTAATTACTGAAGAGGCCAAAACGAGTCACTTTCTCAAGCAGCGGCGGTGGCGGTGGCGGTGGCGGCAGCAGCTCATACTGCACGACTCCTTTCCAACCCCACTGAATACATACATACATAGCGTTGTTTTCTTTGGCGTCAATGAACGCTTTGTCACAGATTATCCACATTATTATCTTGTTGTATAATCTTGCGTCAGTCGCGGTCGATAAAGAACTCTTCGAAGGACAGCTTCGTTGCGTTTCTGTAGAATTTAGCAGATTAAAATACGATCGAGTTCATTTTCCTGCGTCAGTCTGTGTTATAAAAGTGGGACTTATTTAACCAGCTTTAAATGGTTTGAAAATGTTTGGTACTAAATATTGGCTGTTCACGCGTGGGTCTTGCACAACTTTCCATCGTGTTTCTCTGGAATTGGTCAGCCACTACGAGGAGCATCTTTTTTTTTTAAAAACTTCCAGAACGAATGCCATTCCTAGGTCGTCCCTTCCAATAACGCATCTTGACTATAGATAGCAGTTTTTTTCATGGACCCAGGCAGAATTTGCGCTTATGAGAATAAGAAAATTTTGAATTTTTGTAGAAATGAAGTCTGAATGAAAGCACTCTAACAAAGCGACTCATTATGTATGTAGCTTGGAAACCGCCCTGCTAGAAAAACGGCCAATACTTTTTCGACAATCCAATATTTCAAGGATTTCGTATCGTGCATCAGTTGACAGTTTTGGATAGCCAGATTGAGCTGAAGGATTTCTTATATCTTGAACAGCATAATGGCCTTTTTTCGAGTTTTACATCTGGCATCACCGTTAAAGTTAGTTCCATCCAACGATTGGCTCCCAACACTAAATGAACCATGTGTCTATGCTTTATGGGTTCAGATCTAAACCACGATCTAAATAAATCTAAACGACGTGTGCCTAAGATTAGCAGGCAAATACGTTACCTATTGAGCTTTGGGCCACGTACTGGCCTTCAAGTAATCAATGGGTAATAATCGATGTTAGTTCGGCATTACGATGCCACAAGCGAAGGTCAGCTGATGCCATAGAGGATACATTCGGAGGACGCGAACTGCCGTTCACACTTATGCAACACACCTGGATCTGCTGATAAGCATTTCAACTTTTGTATGGTAGTTCGTAATTGTTATATCTGGTATAGAGAGTCAGTATCTTAACCGCAGTTGTAGCGTAGGAATAAATCGAACCTGCGGTTCATGACGAATAAATTCCGTAGAGGGTTGACCAAAAGGAGCTTCAGTTTTTTTTTACTATGTTACCAACTAACGCGATCCAAGCATTCATCTCCCGCAAGTACTTCCCAGAGATATTATCATCCTGCAAACATGCTCGTAGATTTGTTACTGCGAAGTCAGGCTCAATACAAGCTACTTCACGAGCATCGCAAATTGAGGCGGCTTTTTCAAATTGGGTAGTTCATTCATCACCTCAGATAAAATCCACTCCTCTGTTTTAGTTGTTACGAAAATCTACACACAAAAGAAGAACATAATTATCCAGTTACTGGAATTGGTTTTTACTTCGGCCCAATCAATATTGATTTATGTGTTCCTGATAGACGAATGCCGAATCTCCTGCTGTACTGCGTGTTTTCTAACTACTAACTACGAATCATTTCAAATGTTAATGAGCTCACTTGGCTAATTTTACGTATCAACGCAATGGGTGGCCGTGCTTTCATGACGACCCAGCAATGGCTTCATACCCTTCACATGTGTAATGAGTCGACTTCGCTACCAAGCTGATACATAATTGAATAAATAGGGAACATGTTCTATTCAGCAGCGCTTGTTGACGGCTGTGCGTCTATTTTCTTAGTATTTTATTACTGAAAATTATTATTGTTGTTTTTTATAATCATGTCTCAGTTCGTGTTTTTTTTTCAGAGCAACGGAAGTATAGCAGGGCATAGGCTTCAATTAACATATGAGCTTACAAACGTTAGCGGAATTCATATGGAAACAACGCAGGAAAGAATAAATTGGGTGCGGCAGTGGGAGGTACGTTCATACATCGACACCTGACAAATAATTTTAATGATTTTCTTAGTATTTTTATAGAATTTGCCAATATTTAAAAGAATAATACCACTGTCAAAGGAACTGAATTATAAAGGACTAGATGAACATGCACCGAAAATTGCTATTTGAATTGGTTAAGCTCAGTAACACCAACAGTATAAACCCACTTTCATAGTTTATAATGGAATGAAACATTGTAAAGGAAAACACGTAACCGGACTGATCTCTTTTAAAGAACATTTATCAGGCCTTCACGTCTCGTTTATTCGACAAGGTCATCTATTAGATGAGTGTTGTAAATCATGTCCTATTTGATCATTTGCAGAACGAGACACTGTGGAATAGCGTGCGCGCAGCTGCTGCGGAAGCGGGGCTACTCATTCGTGAAATTTTTGAAAACCTGACCAGTATAGTTAATATGCCGACCTATACGAAATTTTACTCTTTTCGTAACAATAAGTAAAGATGTGTGAAAATAGTCCTATCGCTATTTTCATGATTAGTCTTAGGTGGTCTTCGGATCTCTTTAAGGCTTGCCCAAGTCGCAGTTCTGGCAGCTCTGCCAAACTGTAAAAAAACAGCGACAGAAACAGGTTAGCCCATAATTTTTATGCAGTAAGGAAATACTTTACAAGCATGTTTTTTTTCAGTTTAATAGACACTGTTGTCGATCGTTGAAATCACGTGAACGCGTGTATCGCTCCTCTTGCTGCTGTTATAGGTAGCACGAAGGTTTTTAGTTTGCGATTGGCTCCATAAATGATTCTGATAGATCCGTATCAGTTGTGTGTAATATTGTGAGCGTATGTGGTTTTGCCGCGTGTCTGCTTTTGAAATAAACTATTCTCTACTACGCTATTTACCGGGTCTAGATCGTTTTTGATAGGGTCAACGAGGTCATTTACCGGGTCTAGATCGTTTTTGATAGGGTCAACGAGGTCTTCCCTATGCGCGGCTGTTCATTCTGGCTGCTCATTTTTGGTGATCATAAGCGTAACTTCTGCAACAACAACAACAGCAGGAGATATTCGCATTAAATGTTTTCTATATCAGTAGTACTAAGTGTTCCTACCAATGGAAATCAACGCGCAGTGTTGGACGAGACTCCTTAGCCAGATGGCATGTCCGCTTATCATATGATAAGTTTGCGTGGAAAACTCCCAGAGAGCAAAATCCACGCTGCTTGTTTTCGGTGTTATTACGTTTCCAGAATTCTTGGCAGCGATAATTAACTTTGGCATAAGAGATTTTTAACTCTAACGTACTGAATCATTCCGAACCGTCATTTCGAAGTCATCTAGAAGATGGCCTACGACGTAATTAATCCTCTACTTAAAAACTTCACCTAAACGCACAGGGCAAGCATACGTTACGGAGCGTCAGCTTCAGTACTACACGCCAGCGGTTTCTGTTCGGTTTGCTGTATCAGTTAGATGAGGCCCACGATGCCTGTGCGGCAATGAAACACTTGAGTCGCCCATTTCATCTAAAGTTAAACATACGATGAAGAAAGGAACTTGTGATTAGTTACCGTTTTATGGATCTACCCGGTTAGTGTATATTATTTGCGCTACTGAAGCCTTTTTTATTCAGTTGTCATTGGGTCGAAGGGTTCTCAAGGGGGACTCAAAAGGTGCGATCTATATCGTAGTTAGACCGGAACTGCGGGGTGCACATACAGCTTCTTCTGAACGATGCCACCGGACTTGATTTCACTTTTGCCACAAATCTCCCTTCTTAATCTGTGAGTGTCTGTCTTCCCTAAACCAACCCTAAGTACGGACGCATAAATACTGTGATGACTTCAACCCCCCTGCTACTCTGAAATTTTGGATGGTTAATATTACTGCCTTTTGATCAACTTGAACGTACGTATGCTCATTTGTTTTCAAGACTTTCCGGCTTGAAAAAATCAGCTGTAGTTTATATCGTCAATGGCTTGGTTACATTCGTAATACCCAACTGAACCCTACTGGAAATGGGGTCTTAAATGTAAGCCATTTAATCATAAGTCAACAATCATAGATGAGATTAAGCACTATATAAGCTTCACGCTATATAAGCCTCAGGATGATCAATAATTTGACTCCTGTGTTGTCCTTGAGCTTCCCCGCCAGCTTGAATATCCAGGTTTTAAGCACGTAAACAGGTTTCAAAAAAATGTAAATTTACAAAAAATTCATATCGGGAAATATAAGTTTGAGATTATTATTATTAACAAGCGTTCGTTAGATCAAGCAAAGAATAAAGCCATTTTCGGATTGCACCATAGAAGATTTCATCTTTATATAATAATGTGCTATTTATCACCATCTATTAAGTTTGCGCATATTAAAAGTATAATTTAGACGTTCATTTTAAGATCAAGGTAAGTTTCTTAAAAGACCAAGAGGTCTTTCTTCATATCTTTAACCCGGCTAAAAGCACTGTTGACACAATAAGTATATGCTCGTCTTCTTCAAAAAAAAGGCGATTTCTTTGAAAGTCTAGTATCTGGAGATTTACCTTCGTTTATTTACTGGCCTATGGATTTATTCACGAATTCTTATTGACAGCTATCGACATTGACTGACAACTATTTTCCATGACGTGATACTACACGGACAAAGATACGACGTATTTTGCCAAAATAAGCTCTCACTAGGTGCTCCGCGCCTAATGGCAGTATCGGGACTTTTGGCCTTTCCAAACGATCAGGCACTTGACGAAACTGTGCTTCACTGGGGCGCTTCATCATGAACCGAATTTTAGCAGTATTGTCGTACACAATGAAACTATCTACAATGTATAGTTTTGTTGGGTCATTTTGGCGCAGGAACGATTGACACTAGTAATAATCAATCGTAGCCACTCTTAGCATAAGGAATCCTTTTTTATTCTCCAAACAAGTGGGTAAGTGGATTTTTTTCCGTAAAATATTACTGCAGGTCGTTTGAATGATTACAGGTTGATGATAGCAGGACACTTCTAGGTACCCTGAAATGCATGCGGTAACTTATTTGTCACGATGGCGACGCTCTGAATATGCCAGCCCGATGACTCCGCAGCGGGCGCATCATGCTGAATTGATCGTCCAGCGCAGAAGTCCATGAAGTCAAAAAACTATTGCTCACATTAATCATAAAAATACGAACGGAATAAATATATCATTTTGAATATGTGGGCTTGACCGTCAGCGACTTAAAGCCTACTAACAGAAAAATATGAGGATGGGATTGCATAAAACTCGTTCCGAAATCGTGTGCTTTAGTCGCTCGAGCGATTTTAAGCAACCCAATCGTTGCCTACAACGTTATGTTAGGAGACCTCTCCCCATAGGTTCGCCGCAGGTGATACTAGACAGAATTTTTCCAGCACTAGCGAACCACGGGCACCAGTCCTATTAGGTTCCTATTAAACGAATTCTCAATGGCTTGATAATGATTTCACTGCTAACTGGTCAGCATTGTGTGGCCGAACAGAACTGCAAGCAGGCACCATAGATCTAGCCAAATTCGGTAGCATAGCGAGTAATCAGCGTCAATCAGGTAGGTTTCAAGGCTTCAAAATCAACGATGTTTGTCCCAACTACACAAGCCTTAAGCACCGTTAGAGTTTAGCACGATCTGCACGAACGTTCAGCAGTGCCTAATAAGCCTCTGATCTACTGATGAGTATAAAGTAATATATAATCCACGAGGCTGTCGAGACGAAACAAACACTAGAGATTCGTAAGATTCAGCTGATCTATACGCCTACGATAATCCTTGGTAACACTTGCACGTCTAAGCGTACGTTTTCAATGTATTAACACCGATCCATGATTGTAAAAGTGAGCCTCTATCCAGAAAACTAATGGCTGGTGGAACCAAGAACTGTATCAGTTTCTATGCCATTAACCTTGAGCTCCGTAACCGCTAACATAGCCAAAATAACTTCAGCTGTATCACTAGAATTCGCCCAATGATAACTTTGTTTCAATAACGGCACGGATGCGGCCTTATGTGAATATATGAAGCTTTCTGCTATTTACAGCTAAGATGCGTCGCTGGAAAAAAATAGCCTAGAGCTGAATCTGACTCTTTTTTTCTGGACGTTTCGGAATCCAGCCGCGGAAGGAAGTCGACGAAACTATTGCGAAACGTGAGCCAGACCAACATGGGAGTAGCCAAGAAACAAAATCTCAAAGAAACTAAATACAAAAAAGTTTGATATCTGACTTACTCGAGGGCATTTCAGTCGGCGAAATTAGACCTTCAACGAAATCGAGTTACTTATAGGGCGGTCGATCACGGCTGATAAATAATGAACTACATGCGACAATGTTGTACAGACAGAAAAATACGCTCATAATTTGTGTCAAAAAAGTCCAGCCTAACGCCAGATAGGATGGGTGCTATATGTTTGGTGAGGAATCCTGGCGTATGCGTTTTCCATTGGCGAAATGATACTGGTGATCAGCGATGAACAAGATCACAACGAGCCAATGAAAAAATCGACCGGAACTAGTGAACAGAAAAGGTGTCGTCCTTTATCATTACAGTGGCCGACTACGTCATTTTTTCAATTTTTCGCCCAGAAATCCTATGATTTCTGGGCTTCTTCAGTGATAGGATTATGATGTTACCAGAAAAACAGCAGAAGGTCATCGATAAAAGTGGGACATATTCATTTCAGGAATACTATTTTGGAGTATAAAAATTAGATGCCTCGATTTCGGTTGGATCATCTTTTTTTTTTCGACGATCCAACGTATATATTATATGTATATTTTTTCTAGAGGAATAAGTATTTGCTTCGCTTAGTTCGAAATGTAGGCTTCAAAGTAGTTTCAACGATATGGAACATTTTTATGCCACTAGCGAAGACTACGGAGGAATCGCTACGCTAGACGTTGAACGAAGACTGGCCCCTTTAGACTCAGTTATACGGTAATCTGTTCGATATAGAATTAATCACACTAGGAACAATTTTTCGGTTACTGTAACAGCTCATTTGCAAATGTCAACAAAATACCCAATAAATAATAATATAAAAAAAAACAAAGTGTTGTACTTGTACAATACAAAGTCCCTGCACAATTCTCAACAAAACCGCATTATTAATTTGTTTAGTAAAGAGTTGTCAATGGATATTGCAGTTAGATGAGTGATAAAATTTTATGTAGCAAGGGTGCACGTTTTCAGCATCGACACTCTCACAATCGACAATGATGTTTGTGGCAGCCTGGAAATCAGTAGTGAATATATAACGAGTAGGGGAACTCTGTGACGTTTCATTTCAGTGTCACGCGTCATTGCACTACTGATTGTGCACCTTCCGAATGCCGTTTTAACGTAAATTTAAAAAAAGGCTAACGTTTCTTTTTTCTAGAGAGAGATGATTATTATATTGCATATTATATTATAGTTCGTACAAAATTAGAAAGTAGGCTGAAGTGCGCTACAGACTCCAGTGATGCAGAGTACATGAGCTTTCGCACGAGAAACGCAAATGGAAAAAATCTTAGATATCAAGATTTCTAAAAATCTGGCGAAAAATAGCAAAAAATTGTCTCCTGGAAATGAAAGAATGCTACCCATATGCCAGGCCCAAAAGACTGGCGTAGAAAATGTGTGGCTGGGAGACAATCCCGTAACAATACTAATGAGTCTCAAGAGTTAGAACTGTGAAATACATTTAGTCAAGGATCGATCAAGCAAAAACCTTTATGCCCGAGGCCAGAGATCATCGTTATATGACCCCAAGTATGTACAGCTCTCGTTCCCAATTTATAGGACATTCTTTCTTTGAGAAATTTCTCTTTATCTCCATATCAGGTCAAGTGGCTGTTTCTTCTCCAAAGAGCGCTTTTCTTTGTGTAACAGATAATTGATTAGAGAACCTTTTTGAAAATTTAGGAAAAACCTGTTTTGGGCTGCTTCGAAACCGAATTTGTCTTGTCTAATGAAAAGTGCAAAGTTTTCTATTTTTTTTTTTCCATTACTGGAGAACTGAAGTAAAATATAAACGTTTGTTCGCTGACGCTCAGCTTTTGAAAGAGACCGCTTTGAATAATTATAGCTGACGGAAATCAGATTTAAGCAAACGGTACATTAATAATTAATTCTAGGTACTGCAGAGTCAAGATATGCTCGTCTAAATTCTTGGACCCTAACCGGTATGAGTTAATGAATGAAGAAAAGTCAGTCTGCACTCAATTACCAAAGGTTGTTTACAATTGGACAATCGCTAAAAATCCTGATAATGCACTCTGTGGGAGTGCATTTTGATTTTTGCCGTACATTCGACAAACTTGGATGTAACCCATTAATCTTGAAGATGTCGTTGCTTTGCGTCTCAATGTAACAAGCGATATTGCGCCGATTCCACAAATTTCTGAAAAAATTAAACACTTCCTATCAGGCTCTTCAAAAGTAACTTCTTACTATACTGCTTATCATTTATCTTCCGGCCCGCTCTTTTGAATATATAGCATTTTTAAACTATTATGTTGGGAAGAAGGTTCGCGTCACATATAAACACAGAATAAGGACAAGTCTAAAAGGGAAGCTTTTCTAATTGCGGAAAAACCTCAGCCCCTCATAACGAAGGCACGAAGAAGCAAGCTCTCGTGCTATTTCGCACGGGCGGCTGTACGCAGTTACCACTATATTCGAGATAATCCTGTGTTTAGGGCAGACCGATAATTCACCAAAGTTATAATCTGAATTTGTCCCGTTTATACACAGATAAATCTTTTTGGACTAGGTAGTACTTCTACTTAGCTCCATTTGGCATTTTGCTGTAAAGTCAAGAAACTGCCTCTTATCACTTTCGCGCCAAGTTCTTAGAGCTCTAAAGTCGTTGATTGTATAGCATATCGAGTATTAACTTCGTATGTCATATTAGTATACCTTGTAGCTAAGAAAACTGGAATATGTCGAAATCAATGTTTCGAGTTTGAAAATAGTTTAGTGTCCTTGTCTAGAATTGATAGCAATATAGAATGTAACGAAAAAAAAGAAAATCTTCCCTCGGAAAGGGCCGGTTGTCTGTTAGTTCTTTTATTGCTAAAGAAACAACGGAAAGATGTTTGAATGATGCTCAACGAGTATTACTGGACGATCTGGAGATCAAGTCGAAATTCGGCGCCTTCCTGGTAAACGTTTGAAAAACCGCGCGATTCCATCACAGCGGCTGGAATCGATTCGTGTTCGAAAACTGATACGTAGCAGAATATATGTATACAGGCTGCTGTTAACAGTAAAGAGATTCTCATTTAATTTAAAAGCTTTACATCTAGGTCCGAAGATGGATTTTAGGGCAGCTTTTCTCCTTTCAGTTCCTAATGAAATTAAAGAACCTTATGCGAATCGGGAAATTCAGTTGTAGCTAGCCAAATAGGGGCGCAAGACAGTTACGTGAACGAAGGCCGGCTCCCTTCATTTAGAGATCTATGGCATATTATTAATAGCAAACAGCCTGAGCGAAGCAGTAATTCTAACGGTTAGAGGGTGCTGAGGGCGTCTGCACGTACATACATACGTACGTACGTGCATCTAACTGATCTTTGTTCGGATCGTAAACTTAATAACAGAGTTTAACTGTAGTTCAGTCAGCTAGATACAGATGCATCAGTTTTGTTGTTTATCTAACGGCAGTTCAGGACGAGCTACTATGTTTTTAAACTGGCACTTTAATGCATATTGGAAACACTACACTGTTATTACTAGTACTCTGTGACACAGGAGGCAGAATGCAATGACGTTAGTCGACCGATTAGCGGATAGTGAAGTGCCGTCATGCTCTACAAGTGCGAGTGATTTCCTGATACGGATACGCCGTTGTGGACACGATCGGATCGGTTTCCCACTGTAAATTCCAGCTAATTGCCCAATGTCACACAGACTTGCATGCAATACACGAACGTTCTGCCTTTGTTCAGGTTCATTACCGCAGAGGAATAGTGCAATGTATGCACTACCTAACCGGAAGGACAATGCAATCAAGGTTCTGAACGACTATATTAATACAGTACCTAGGTAAAAGAAGTTATTTTGGCCTAAATCGATATTATTACTGTGACGACACAGAACTGACTTAGCTACCTGCCGTGTGCAACTAGGCCCTTTCACACTACACATGTTTGACAGAAGTAGAAAATTAACGACTTCACGTGTATAGCTTTATATATATATATATATAGCTGTATAGCTTTGAGATCTAATCTATTGAAACCCAATTCATTTTAAACTCACAGCATCAGTCGAATCGAGAAGCTCAATGCCACCATATTGTGAATCAATTCGAGCATTTTTTGTCACAATATTGCATATAAGCAGCCCCTGCTCGTGAATAAGTTACTGTGATCTGTAAAGTCGGTAAGTAAATTTCCTTGCCCGAAACAGAACCTTAGCTCGATCATACTCGATAGGTTCACCGAATAAAGACACGTTTAGGCACTGTTCGTAGCTTCGGATATTCTGGCTGATACGGGTCCTGTAGATTTTTCAGCGGCCATATGACTGGCAAGATTACTTAACTCAACAAACAGATCCTGACAGGCATGTGACTTGGCCTAGCTCACGTAATATCTGTTGGCGGCTTAATGAAGCCCTTAGAACTGAATCAATTCAGTTAGTGTCTATCACATTTAGGCATTTAAGCATCATCTCGTCGAATTCACCTCACCGTTAGGTTATCAGCCCCAATACCCCTGTTCCTGGTGTCATTATACTGTTACCGGTCATAGTGTTACAGAAAAATGTATGTGCGACACTGTTAACTGTTACCTTTCGAGTCAGCGGCCATGGAAGATCGATCCAAAAGTTGGCGGACGTTACAAACGGCCAAATATTACAGACAGCGTACTAGCGGCGCACTAGAAAATGTGCATCGAACCTGACTAGTACGATGAACTGTTTTGATAGAGACAATGGCGTGTTGAAGGAAAGCGGCATACTGCCTTGGAGTATCGATTATCTTGATGTAATATTTCGACCTATTTCGAATATTTCGAAGTAATTGTCACCGTTGACATTCAGGATAAGTCCAGAACTGTTTTTCTTTTCCGTTAGCGTACTGTTCATAGTGCCGTACAATAGCGTTGCAGACCCATATATGCACCTTTTCATTTGTTGGTATTTTTTTTTAGTATAATATCGCCCAATCCGCCTCAAACCCCTGGCTCTTTCGCCACACTATTGCACACACACTCTCCGATGTACCCGCAATTACGTGCCCATTACGCAGTCAAATAAGCATATTTGTAAATATCACGCTTACTAGATTGTAAAAAAATATACTATGCATATGTAGTTCTTTCCGCCTCGCTGAATGCTTCAAACGAAACGGATAACTGTAGATCGGTATTTCACAGTTAACGCCGTGGCAAGGTACCGCCATGATCTCAGTGGGTTTCCATTTTGGGAATAAAATCTCTTGTTATATTTGTACAGTAATAGAACTTTCAGAGACAGAGCTCGTATAATGGCTATACTGTTGCAAGCGTTTGAAATTAATAATGAATTCTAAGTATATTACTGATTTCTACACATATATTTATCCATTATATTCTCTTCGGCACGAATAACAGCCGTCGCAAACGGCAATCATTTAACTCCTTGAGTGATCCGATCGGAACCTTTAAGTCCTTTTTAATGAAGGTGCATTTTTAAGAAAGATTATTTTGGCGTTATAATTTCGATGTTGCTACAAAAACAATGAAATTATTTTTCAAAGTAGACCGCCCGATTTTTTTCAAGGCTGAAACAAAACAGCCGGGCCAAGTTTATGTTCAGCTTCTTCAAGGTCTTCTCTCTCTCTCTCTCTCTCTCTCTCTCCACACTTTGATATCCTAGCACTTCTTTGTGATCAGAAATAAATACACTCCTGAAGATTTGCTAAGAATTTTTCAAACGGGTTATGCGGTACGGTGGTGTTCTTGGCAGTAATTAAATAAATGAACTGAACGTATAATCTGCACAGACAAGCTGAAACCAGGATGCAGTAGGTGCAATATATGTAGTTTAAGCCTTAAGGCCAAATCTTCCTAATGCAAGCCTAAGGTATTTGCGAAGGAAAAGATGCTTCAGATTGAACTGATTCGGAAAGGAATCAGTAATCTCTGTGTGAACTGAAACCTCCTACGTAAACGTGCTGTACATCATCAATCATTCGTATGATATATATGTACGTATATATATTTATTTGCTTTCGTGCTAAGATGGACTATAGTTACTAATAAACAAAAAATTATCACTGCAAGGACAATTAAATAGTTTCTTTATATTTTAGTTTAACCGTCTATGCTTCTGCCCAGAGCCGGAAGGTTATAGTGACGTTTCCGCTAGTCCTTGACGAGTTCACCGCTAGGGATACAATTATTCATGCATACTGGACCTAAAAGAATAGCGTGACTATAGATATTTTGTTCTCAGACAGGCTGACAAAGTGTGCGGTCGCAATTTGAACTGCTATTGAATAAAGTCTAGCGTATGACAACTTCAAGTTAGTCATTTTGTAAAAAGGTATCTCTAAGACAACTAGCATTGAGCGTGAAACTGCCTTAGGATCATAGTCGACCTTCTTCACAGATCTAGAGCATAAGTTCAAAGCTATTGCTATTTGAAATGAGAGTAAGTTGCTGAGAAATGGACTTCTAAACGTTTCGAGATCAACCCAATTGCGTATTGAAGCCCATCGAGCCCTGTTAAATGCCTTGCTGCCTTAGGGCGTACCGCCTGAACCAGCGTAGTTTTACGCCGGGTTGTATCAGTATAATGTCAAATAGTCCTAAGCTAGAAATTAATCATAAAAATGAAGTTATCATTATTCATTTTTTTGTTGCCAAATTTAAATGTGGAGTCGCATTTACTTGTTTATCATTCTCACAAGCTGAATCCTTCGTGTTTTATTTCTTATGGAAAAGCATTTATATCCGTTTCCAAAATATCAAGTCGCAAGTATCAAGAAGTAGCATGCATAATCCGCAAACTTTAAGTTTACCAAAGAACATGCACAACCTTGAATGCACAATGCACTATATAAGCTTCAATGGTTGTATATATATTAGGCATTGAGTGTTTTAGCAAGGTTTTAGGAACGAGGATTGCGGCGGTGATCACATATCGGCATCCGAAGGGAAAGCATGTATGTGGTTTATTGCTATTCAGACATCAGCAGGGTCCCCGGACTAGTATATCAAGAATTAATGAGAATCATTCTAGCCCAATTGGTCCCGTTACGATGGGGTCGTTTTTAATAGCCTAAGATATTTTGCAATACAACGTATGTACACATCATTACAAGGCAGAGCGGTAATACTCGTAAAGGTTGCTCCTTTCCAGGTTACCTTGACGCGCTGGTTAACGTGGAGGTCGCGGAACGTCAGGTAGCGGTCATATTATGGAAGCTGATGAAAGCCCTGCCGAATGCAATCACTCTACATTTTGCTGTTCGTACGTGTGAAGAGTTCTCTAATTCGATAACGCTACAGATTTACAAGAACTAAACATTCCTTAATCGTATTGCTATTTTCTATAAAAAAAAAAAAAAAAAAAAACGTAATATATTGTTTTAGGTTTATAAACATATAAACCTAAAGCAATATATTACGTTTTTTTAAAGAAACAATAAACATATTGTTTCTTTTCGCGTCATAGCTTACTAAGATCTCCTCAACAAGTGTAGTAGTCTGCATGAAACAAGCTGTTAATGATTAATCCTCCTTGACCTCTGACCGCAGATTGGATATCGAGGATACAGAGCTTCGAACTGGTTTGATATAAATTAGCGCGTTTATAGAAAAATATTCGGTGTACGTAAGGTGAAAACCCACGACGAGAAAGGCCACATTATGGTGGTCAGCATTACTGGTGAATTGGGAATTTAAATTTTGTTGACTCAAAAGATAATTCAAAATTTTACGTATAGTGCTTGCCACCGTACTGTGGCCTTTCTCGTTCCAAGTTTTTACTCTATGTCCACCGAAGATTTTCAACATAAATACACAAGATATATAACAACGTATCGAACAATATGTATATATGATCGAAGCGTTTTGTAACCTCCGGTTCATAGTGTTTTTAGACTTTGTACACCACTGGCTGAGGTTAGGGGAAATCTGCGCTTCATCGAACCTAATTAGTTAACCTCGCCAGTCGAAGAGCCAAAGAGCTCGTTAGGAATTGTGCTAGATTTACGATAGATTTTGGACGATACAATAGTTAATGGTGTCTGCTTTATGCATGGGCGAAATCGTTAGGACGCAGTTAGGACGATCAAGGGAAAAATCATGAAAATAGACGAACTGTGGTATTTATGCGCATAGCCTATTAACTGTTGCTTCGTGTGTGATAAACGTGTGTCATTTTGTCTGTTTGAAAATCATTTCCGTGCAAAGACTATCGTGTTTATTGTTAGTTTGGCGAAACTTTAAACGGATTTATAAGACACATACGCAAAACATATGCTTTATGACCCCATAGGCCAGGAGCTTAGGATGCACGATTCTTCGCGGACTATTTTGGTTAGAGAGAGAGTTTATCCACCGAATAACCGGTGACTTTGTAGAACGATTCATAAAATCGTTAATCCCTATACGTAAACAAAAATGTATGGCTTCTCCTACGATTATCATTACCACGGCAAAGGGCATCATCAATTTTGTGTTTCCTTTTTTTTAAGACTAACGCTGTTCTCTCCCTAGGGGAATGCGCTACATCGAGTCTTGGCCATAACGATGCATCGCTTTGTTCCTATATCTCTACGATGACAAGGACTTTCCGACACAGAAACGTGTGAATATCTTGTACTGCTTTCGAATACACCGTTTGTATGTTTCGCAATAGAATATTATGCTGTCGTTCCTCGAACCTTCCAATCTGCTAAATTGTATTCGAAGACAGAGATGTTTCACGTCCCGAGTGAAGGGCTATGTGAGCTTCTAGTAAAATGCTCATCTGACCGTTCCACTAAAAGCGGTTCTAGGCCAACGCCTCGAAAAGAATCAACAACAAAATTACACCTTTCATATTTTTAGATAAGAAAAAGTTTACTTTTAAGGATATGTATGCAGCCGAAACCATTGTAACCTAAAAAGAGTAACTGTAAATGGCAACAGATGGCGATAAGCTGTTACCTACAGTTGCCAAACGTTGCTTAGTCAAGGTAGCGAACAGGTTAACTGGTTACACGCTAGAATGAAAGAGCACAACTCATCAGTGAGCGCAATGTTACGCCAACTGTGGGTTAAGGCCGTAATGGCGGTACTGGAGCCCTAACGGAGTAAATCGACATGATGCAGTAGAACCACAGAGCTGACTAATTAATCCTAGAGTGAACGGATGCGGATTTACCTCTCAGTGATCAAAGAATTATGTACGATCCGATCTGATATAGCCTTCAGCCGGTAAGTGCCAAAAGTGACTGTAAACCGTCGACTGAAAGATAGAGAAGAGATACTATGCGACGTACAACGTAAACCTGATAGTCATGCCAACAAGCAACGCCAGGCTAAGTTCATTGCTAAAATGCAAGGATGCTCGCCATAAGCTGATTCCACTTGTGGTACTAGAATGAACGCGACCGAGCATGTACGCGGCGAAGAGACCCCGGCGCACAAGAGAACACTGCAGCTTTAGAGCCTGTGGCGCCAAAATTTGAAAATCGCCATATATGTGTTAGCAAACCGTCGGCTAAGTTTGTCGATCTGATTCACACGGCTGCTAGCAGCGGATCGTAAGTATTATATCACAGAAGTGTATACTGTACTTTTTATGTAGCATCATATATGGGGTAACAAGGTACATAGTGTATGTAGCAAAAATCGATTTCCCCAATTCGGAGTGAAGTGGAATAATTTCTTTTCACATGAAAGCACTTTACATCTCCGCAAAACGGTGCTTTGTCCAATCTTACGCTTCGCAATCAACAGTCGCATTGAAATCATGGGTTTTAATAAGACTTTCAATTTGCCCTAATTAACGTCAATAGGTTAAGCCTTTCGAAGGCTCAGATAAATACTATCGCGTTTCGGCACTGATTCGTCTAAAGTGAGATTGAATTTCGCTAGGTAACTGCTAAGTTCACCTCGTAGATCTCTTTTTGATCATCTTCTTCGCAGCTGCTGTGCTTACCTGTACGCGATTCAACGCCTCGCCTTAAAGTAAATCAATATGAATGTACCTTAACTTATTAATATGGAGACATATAATAGTCTGTTGCTAAGCGGGTCCGTGAGCCATAATACAGCAGTTTAAAATGAGTTTACTCATAATTACCGCCACCTAATATACGACTGAGTGTATATATTCCCTGTGTTTGCTAACTAGATGAAAACATAGGCAGCCTGGATTCGAATCTGGATGACAAGGAGCTTTGAAGGAGGAATAAAATAAATACATAAGCAATAAGAGAGGCGGTGAGGTTATACCGGGGCCTATCTTAAGCGAGACAGCTGAAAGTAAACTACGGAAAAGCTTTTTAAAGCGTTAGTACAATTTGTTTAACTTATCTTTTTTGTGAAATCCAAAATCGATCTCTATCTATATTAAAATTTTACACATATAACCATGGACATAAAAGATTGCCAACTAAAAAAATGACCAGTGTATACTTCAGACGCAACCAACTGCCCAACTATGCGTTTACGTGTGTTTCAAATTTAAAGAAATATACATTTCCCCTGCGTAGTTTTGGCATACGAAACCAATTTCACTAGCAGGCCTCTATGAAAACTGGCTAGAAAGTAACTCCCAAGTAATACTATGCATAGAGAAAAGTTAAGGGTTAGAGCCTGGAGAGATTTACGTCATTGGTTAGTGTCTAGCGCAGAACAAACGCCATGATGAATGAAAAGTTTGTGGGAAAAATATACTTGTGCATGAAGAGAGCGTCTGTGTTAGGCAACGCTTAGCTTTATACATTCGGCAGCACTATTAGAGGACGCGTTCTCGGTCATCTCGATATCTTCATAAGTGGCGATTCGTATTAGCCGGGGTGCTCAAAACGTAAGTAGCCACTTACTATACGATATTTGCCAGGACACAAGTAACGACGGTTAGACAAACAAACACTTAAGGATAGCTTTAGATCTTTCCTCATCCAGGAAAACTAGGAGGAAGCGCAGACTATCGCTTTCACAACTTTCATAGCAGCATTCTAAAGCGTTAGAAAACGTGGGCTCAGCGGATAATGATTCTCGGCTAAAAAAAAAAACTGGGCAGCGAGCCTAAACAACGCCGGGTCTTTTTAGAAACGTTACCGGTAATCATTTTAGAAAAAGTGGGCACATGTTTTTCAAATGATCTTTGTTGCTTGAAGCTTTACCCTAACTGCCCACATTCTATCGCAGTCTTTGTCTCTCTAAACGAATCAATAGTTCTCGATTATTTGCTATGCCTGTTTATTCGAAAAACCTAACTTACGTTCGATATACTACGAATATTTTAGTGGGTTTGTTGGTCTTATTTCTGCAGTGATGTGTGACCATCGGCGCAGTTATGATTACTTCGTATGAACTGCCCGCTCGGCTGATCGAGAACTTAACAAGGGCCGCAATTGCACGTTCGTACCCTACCGTTACGAGGTGAGATACAATGTTCTTATTACACTAATGTTTAACGTTACGTACACGTATGTAGATAAAACCGGATATATATAATTCAAGAGCACGTCTACAACACAAAGAGATTTTTTTTTCGCGAAGACGAAAGTCTGTTAGGGAGCGGTGGCGCAAATACTTCAGTAGTTCCACGCCACAACGAGCAGGGTCGTTCGTGTGCATAAGCGACTTACTTTTATATAATATATACAATACTCAAGGACAGGAATGATCATATTATCTCGACCGTGACCTTTTTACCCTTCACAAAGAAAAGGGACATTCGGGTCATGTTAATGCGTGATGCAAATTCTTGGGAAAGATATATGAACCCCAAATATGAAGCGCCTGGAACTCAGTATCTTTGATCTGGAAGAAAACTTTTCAAAACATCGGAAAGATACAGACAAAAACTGAGTAATGCACGAAGGACATATCCCTATGGAGGGTATTGGGAGACATGAAGGATGCTTCATATTTGGGAGTGTGTATATATATATATATCGTTTTCCACACCATCCGTCTCAAGAAGGTTCTAAAGCAATCTAACTGCATGTTTCATTCATCTAACAGCAGCTACTGTTTTGGATTGGCAGCATAAACCTTCACATAATATAGGACGTTAAATGTAATAACCTTAATTGTCTTGTGATAACCGCTCATTATTGGTTTTTACTCAGGGTGATAAAGAGGAACGTAACAAACGCAAATGTCAACGCGTCCGAGAACGAAATGCCATTAAGCCTGACGGTAGTGAGTTAGCGCCTGGAGGGAGTGTACAGTTTGTTGGCACGACGGGATCGCCGCCATTTTGTCAGCCGTTGAAGGAGGTCCGTAGAAGCGGTCCAACAAGGACTGCAAGCTGGCATCCTGGTTTAGATAGCTCCATGGACGCGTGCGATCTCACCTATGTAACGTCTCTCAAATAACCCAAATAGTTAACAGCATACGTATAGAGCTTCACTTTTGGCAGAGCAGATGAGTAGATTACTGCTGCTGATGTCATATTAAAGGGGTCGCCAAGTCTCTAGAAGAAATTATACCGTTTCACAGAGTGTGCTTCAAATTCCTAGCGAATATCTTGAGCGGTAATAGATTTCAGTAGAAAGAAATATTTTTTTGGATGTGACCATGAGCCCTATTTCTAAGCACGTCTATATTTGTGTCAAGGTTACGTTAAGGACATCGATTAAATAATAAATGATTACGCAAGCTCTGGTCTTTTCTTGTATGGGGCAAATTTCAGGCCAAATGACAACATAATGACAACACGTATATTAAGACAATGATCTAATCACCATGAGGGACCTAGATATAATTATTTAAAAACGTTTACCCATAACGGGACATCTAAAGGTATCACCGTAAAGCTGATCTTTGTTGTTGTCTATTTATGTACAGTTCTTATTGCCCTATTGGCTTATCTAAGCAATGGACTGTTCAAGCGGCCTTAAATTTTGCTACTTTCAGGCACGGAACCGTCGATATCAACCGAAAAAGTCAACTCTTTAACTTAAAATTAATGAAGTTTTGAAAATGGAAATAAATAACCACTTCAAAAACACCTATCGATCATTCTCTGTCTATCTGAAACGCAATGTTATGGTTACTGGATATTATTCGAAGTGCCTTCTGCTGTATCATGGGAAAAACCAGGTAGAATAAATTTATTACTTCTTGTATCGTGAAGGCTGTATCGAAAAAGAAAAAGGCAAGTACATTACAACTACCTACTGCTAAGGTTTATTTCAATACCTAAGTAGCCTAATTTAATAATAGCAAATAAAACTAGTGACCTTTTGAAGCTTCTAGGTAAGGCCAGCCTTAGGATTACGCAAATACTATTGGTTTCTTGCCATAGACGAATTGTTCAAATCATCGAAATTTAAAAGCAGAAAGAAGCATGATATGTCTCAAATCGTCCCCATAAAGTCATGATTACTATTTAGCTTTGACCGAGCGACAAACAGGAATAATTCCCCAAAAAACATAAATGATGAATCGTGCAATCTGTCCCGTATAACAACCATATGCGTTCATAGGTACGTACGGTTAACGCAAACCAAGGGGCTAAATTTGTCTACTAGCCATAAAGATAAATTTAACGCTTAAATCTCACAAAAAAAAAGGTTCCAAGTAGTGCGAGCGGCAAATTTCCTTTTGTGCTCGCCCTCTGCAGATTGTCGGTGCTTCGTAAGGGGGGAAATTGTTGGTGCTACGCCCACGAGATGAACACGATAACGCTATATGACGGTGCCGAAGTTCGTGGTAAGTACGACACCGAGAACTTGCCATCTGAGAAGCTTGCAGCAAGAACTGTTACTTTAATTAGCTAATATCGTCTTGTCATATATGCCTGGATGTAGTGGCTGGCTGCGTGTTGTTTCCCAGTACTAAGTTCTGATGCATTTCGTTCGTGCATGGTTCATGCAGGAATGAACTCACCTAGGTAATTTAAGATGTGACAAACGGTAATTTTACCCGAGCAATTGCCATACGTTATAATCGAATAGCAAGGATTAAAATAATCCAATGCCGATACACGCATCAATTTCATATTACCGAAAATATCATTTGCTGACAATAGATATGGGTACTGTTCGTGATACCACTAAAAATAACGAGTACGAAAATAAAAATAGAAATTCGATAGTATGCAACCCGACTAGGTAACGGCAATGTGTACGTTGATCAGTGTATTCCATTTGTGGTGAAGATCAATGCGCAGTATTCTGATACGATTAAGATAACAAGAAAGGGGAGCATGTCTGCTTTTGAGTCACTCTCCACTCGACTATGTAAGTGGTCCTCCGTTTTCTAGCAAAACATTTTATCTAACACGTTGTGTGTAATCGTATAGGTTGCAAGTTCTCCAGCACTGATTACCAAAGCGCCCCCAGTTCAAAGTGTGCGCGCGATCGACGTCTCAATCTACTCCCTGGCCGACCTTCTGTGTCGCCCGATACGTTCTTAATTATGGCTAATGCTAATGGCAGTCGATGGCTGGCCGGTCGTAGCGAATATGATATCAATAGAAAAACGAGTTCGCCGGCCGTGACGACAGCCAGCGTTCTCTCATTAAATTCGGCAAAGTCGCCAAAAGCGCGGGCGGCACCTCGGGCCCAGGTTGATTCGGTCACCGACGAACACGCGGAACCAGTTCCTCCATCTGTTGCTGCTTTCGACCCGAAATATACGGTAACAAATTTGGCTTTAGGAATCTACTTGCCATCATAATTCAACCTTTATAGGCGAGGCATGAAATTTTCCAATTGTTAACCTACCGACTGTGTTGTCGGCTTCCGGAACAGACTGATGCGAATAGAAGAGAAAAGAAAGATAATTTGGGTGCGTCTCTGATACGCTTCACCTTGTTGTGGGATTGATTGGGGTGCCTTGATTTTTTTCAGCTGTTTTTACTGAAGGCAGCAGATGATGCTATCGAAAACCTGATATACAGTGCGGACACTTGGAGCTGATCGATAGTAGAAACACTTTTTTTTTAAGCCAGTTAACTACGCATGTTAGACTACAATTGACTGGCGCTCACAACCAAAGTCAGTCTGTTCATCGATCTTGTCCACTCGAGGCCAATCGTTAATGGTAGTGTTTTCATGAGACAAACACTAGCAGTAATCATTACCTGAAGTTCACTAACAACTTCCAATTCATAAGTTCACCTAAATGTCCATATTAAATTGGTAAAGGTTATTAATCCACTATATATATATATATATATATATATAAAACATACCTAATATAGATATATCTGATTATTTTAAAGAAATTCCTTGTTAGCTATATTTGTCTTATGCAGTAGACAAATAAAGCATCCAAGTGAAAAAAACGTACTCATTATTTGTAGAGTCAAACAATAGATCAAACAACCAATACAGGTAATAAAACTTAGCCTCTTATATTAGTGCAATGGATCTTCATTGCTTTTATCTTAAGTCGATGAGTGTAAAACATTATATATATGCTTATTATATATATATATATATGTTATATATATATATATATTTATATATATATATATATATATAACGAGATCTACAAATAATGAGTACGTTTTTTTCGCTTGGATGCTTTATTTGTCTACTGCATAA
>NW_019211455.1:26117387-26367070 GCF_002443255.2 Varroa destructor | reverse complement strand
ATACTTCCTCATCAAGTATACATTTGTGCATAACTCGAATGTATCAGTAATGGACAAGTGTTCGCGCATAGGGGCGGCAGTATGGGCATCAGCAATATGGCCATAATTAGGCCTACGTTAAGCAAACTGTCGCGATATAAATGCGTCATTACTATAGCCATCTCAGCCAGAAGTTGCGGTACGCACATAATTTCAATTTTGGGTAAATAAAATCTTCTCACATGTCGCGAAGAAAATCAACGGGCTCATGGCTCTATCTGTAAATCTGAACTTTCTGAAACGTTCTCCATACTTTGCTCGTTGTACAACAACATCAAATCTACACAGATGATTCCTGCGGTTTGTCGATTTCATCTATTTAATATGTAATGTTCTAATCCTATAATATTATACTTTTTTTTTCTTCGCTGGCAATTTGTTGCAGATTTTTCAAGTAGCTCGTCCATTTTGAACACCGCTAACCCATATCTAACAGGAACATTAAAGAACAATAAATATTACATCATTTCAAATTCAGCTAAAGAGAAATTAATGAGAAGTCAACTAGAGGCGGATGCAAACAAAGAACAGCATAATTCATTTGGAAGATCATCTAATACAGCCCAGACCTACCTGTATGTTATGATTTTTCAAATCGTGTCTGTCACTCGTTTTCCGTTAGTTACTTAAAGCTTTATAGCGCCTGTTTATGGCCGGTTTCTTAGTCGAGTATTGATTTTCTATTTTCGCAGTTTTTTTTCTCATATCTTACATACTGTTCTGACTTTATGAAGCGTCGAAATTGTCGCTTTTTGAAGAGTAGAGTCGATCACGTCAGAGCCCAAACTCAAAAAAAAAAAACATTAATTACAGACAAAACTATGGCAAATAAACCTCCAGAGAAAAAAAAAGCTTTTTAGTTAGCATTTGGCGATCACGCAGCGACATGACGAGTGAGCATCGATAACACGCAAACAGAAACTTATAGTGAACAGTTCTGAACGATTACTGCAGTTGTTATTTAGTATTATCTTGCAAAACTTCTCCACAGTTCGGTCGTACCTTTTTGTATCCGTTTTAAATAATAATGGTAGTAATCAGTGTAATATACATATGCGAAGAAAAACTATTGAAAGGGTTAAAACTGTTAAACAATAATTTTTTAGCCCCGTACAAGTTACAAAACCGAGTTATTTAACTTTTTGCATAACTAAAAAGCATAATCGGCGTTTTTCTTCACGCAAAGAACATTTATGACAAAATATCTGGACCGCCGCTTAGCTTCAACAAGCTGGTATCGATGGATGCGGATGAACTGAGATGTCTCGTCCTGCGGCTTTACCACGACACCTTTCGGTGAGTATTTCGTATTTCTTATTGCAAAAGCGTTCTATTAACTGCTTGCAAGAACCCTTTGTAGCAAAAATGGTACGAATATTGACGAGATATCGTAGTGTATAGGCTAATCGAGCTCAATTGTGAACGATGCTAGCTCCACAGTAATTAGCTTTTGATTCATTTCATCGGGGGCTGAATCACGTGTATATGATACGCCGTAGGGTTTTGACAATAGTATATCTGTGCGTATATATTCGTATCATGGATTTTTCGTGCTAGACTTCAGATGATTCACTATGGACGGAAGCGGGCCCTGATGGAAGCTCGGAAACGAAAGAGTATCCTGGAGATGAAACGCCGCTTTCGAATCCACCATTCTATCATGTAGTAAGAAACAAACAAATATGTCAGCCGCACTTGAAAATCAATACATTTACTAGTTTTAAATATTGATATAAATATTAGTAATTTAAGAGTTTAGCTTTGATGTACTGTACTCGACAAAAAAGTCTCTCTAGACAATAGAACCTCCAAAAATTAATGTCGTAAATCCTATTATCGTGATGCTGATATTGATGATGACGATCGATGATAATTGTGATTATTATTAATATATAGATCACAAATATGATATTTGCTTATATTGTGATTATCGCATTGGGCGCTGCGGTGCGCCTAAGAACAGACGCTAAGCTAATGTATCTTTGCACATAGCAATATAATTGTTGATATATGTTGCGTTCAAATACCTTCGGCAGACGGTAAAGGTCGCCGTCAAGCAAACTCGCGATAGCAACTTGTACGCGTGTATGCATAGGTTATGCAATAATCCTTTCTGCTACGACTGGGAAACGAAGTCATTTCTATATAGCACCCTTGTGTTACCAATGCAGAAATACACACATAGGTAGACTTTATAAGCAGTCTGTGCAAAATCGAGTAATGTTTTGTGTTCTGTTATCTGGTCTGCTGCTTAGCTCGTCTGCTAAGCAGACGGTCACGTAGAAAGAAACAGGGCAAAGCATACGAGGACCTTGTAAGGTAAAAGAGATTGGCACCACCTATCCTTGCGCGGTACTACACTAAAATGAACTATCAGAATGGGCACTAGTCACCGTATTATTTCGTTTTCGATGTTGTCACATGATAGGAAATTTGTTCATCTATTGAACGAAAAGTGGAGGCATTAATCATATCTTCGCCACAGGCACGGGAAAAACACCGGCGTTACTTGAGCGACCTCATCAAACCTCCAGTTATCTGGAGAGCTTGACGGGCGACGGACCAAATCAGATACTTACAATAATTCCAGTTTACTAAGCTTTATTGAGAGTGGTGCGACTGGCCCGGTATTGAGCTGCACTTGGCGATTCATGCATAGTTAGAATCACCGATAACAGATCACCGAATTACGTCGCAAACATGTCGAAGGCGCAGCGAAGCGCGACTGACTACTACTTATCTCTCTAGTACTACCGAAACGCGTTATACATCCAAATTGGCGAATACCTCTTATTGAGGTCATAATGAGTCGTGCTTTGCTATTTGCGACGTTGTTCTTATAACACACGAGTAGCTGTCGATCCTATATGGAACTCGCGTTAGACAAACGACGCCGCTGTTGCATATTATAAGCCTTGTGCTGGCGATAAGGTTGGCAATTCAGAGTGTACACGCTTGTTACCTCTTCGGTTCATTTGGTGAGATAACAATGCTCCGTTAGAGATTGGCATAATAAAGTTACATTTGCAAGCGTCTTTGAATAGATTGTCAGCTTATAATAAAGGACATAAAATAACTTTGGCGTAGCTTGTTCTTCTGGCTAGCTTAACACTGTGAGCAAATAAGGAAGCATGCCTAGCATAGCAGCATTCGGTAATATCCAATATGTGCTTTTTTTTTTTAAACCTCCCGATGACTAAGCTTTATTTTGATTTATTGCTTGAAGCTTCCTTATAAAGTAAGGTTGAATATACTGCACACTCTTGAAATACTGGCGAATCACCGCTCTTGAGCCACGTGTCTAAGAGGCTACATGTTACTGGATGTAATAGCGTCGAGTTCATTAATACCCCAACGCCTTTAATGCACACTGCAGACGTTGACGTCGAGATAGCTTAGTCGTCGGCGCGGCTGTGCGTCGTGTATTTAGAGCGAACATCTGAAACAATTGTGGGTCTCTACGTACCACGCAGCGCTAGCGCTAGAAATCAAGGGAAATTTGTGATTTTCTGCACCCCTTAGAGCAATTCAGAACAACGACAATGTCTCAACGTGACTACCCATCCAGTTTTTTGGTCGATGGTCATCAGGAGTTACCTGGAGATGATAGCACGTTCCTATTCACCTCGGAATCGGTCGGGGAAGGCCATCCGGACAAGATGTGTGACCTGATTAGTGATGCGGTTCTTGACGCGTACCTTGCGGTTGATCGAAACGCGAAGGTGGCGTGCGAAACAGCAGCAAAGACCGGTATGATACTTCTCGCTGGAGAGATTACAGCCAATGGTACGATCGACTACCAGCAGGTGGTGCGTGACACTATCCAACAAATCGGCTACGACTGCAGCTCAAAAGGATTCGATTATAAGACATGTAACGTTGTCGTAACAATAGAGCAACAGAACCAACACATTGCCAGTGGCGTGCACAAAAATCGCGACGAGGATTCGATTGGGGCCGGCGACCAGGGTCTAATGTTTGGCTATGCATCAGACGAGACTAACGAATGTATGCCACTCACGATCGTACTTGCGCACAAAATGAATCAACGGCTTGCCGAACTGCGACGCAGTGGAACGTTCTGGTGGGCACGTCCCGACTGTAAGACTCAGGTAGGGAGCGCGTTTGATGAGCCAGGTGACATCCTTAACGAGCTAGTCACCATAATTTCGAATTATTACGCGGTAATCACCGAGCTCAATTTCGAATTGAAATACAACGAAGCCTTAGCTGCTAAATGAGGAAGTTTGATTTGTTCTAGAGAAAGGCAAGTCGAAATACAGTGATCTATAAATACACGCGGTTACTGTTCCTTGGAAGGAGCACATTTCTACGGTAGTGCACGCATCTCGACTGATGGCTACGTTTTTTTTACAATTCTGGAATTTTGGGTCCGATCTGCCGTTAAGCATTGCTTGAGACTGCTAGCTTATTCTGGTGTGAAGCGAGGTGTCTAAATGCCGGCGTTTGAAACTAGATTATATCATGTGTCCCCAAATTAGCTATGGAAAGATGCTATCACTCTCTAGCTATGGAGAGAGCCATCAATCTCGTGTCAACAGCTAGTTTTTTGTTACGATATAATATATAAATAATTAAACAGCTCTACGATGAATGTCTACCTTCGCAGATTTGTACAGCTTCGAAATGTAGCATTTTCTTGTTTATGATAATTTCCGTCGCAGGTGACGTGCGAATACCGCTTTGAGAATGGGGCTGCAGTTCCTTTACGGGTACATACAGTGGTCGTATCAACACAACATAGTGAAAAAATCAACGTCGATGAACTACGTGAGCAAGTATCAGAATTGGTCGTCAAAGCCGTTATACCGAAACGGTCTGTATACACGTGCATGGTCACTTTTTAAGGGGATTTGAATTATACTGTTTACGCGCAACGGAGTTCTGCACCGGGATGTCAATCAAACGTAGGCCAGTGCGTGCGTGTAGGGCTCGGCCTCAACAAGTCGATTTTGTGCTGCTTAGGCTCTTACTTACTAATTATTTCTTATACGTTAGCCTAGCCGTCCAACTTGTCAATTAATTACTACAAGTTTGTTACTACATTACTACTTTTACTACAAGGCCACCGAATCATTTGGTCCGGTCGCCCAGTTGGGTTCCCCGTTGCATCAGACGAGCCATTGTCCGAAGTGCAAAGTTATTTTCCCGCCCAACCTGCGACCCCAAGCTTTGGATATCATTTGTTTCCGTATGTCTGATAAGCCTAGCTTTAAGCAGTCTTTTCCTCTCCCTCATAAGCTCCATGATGAATCTGCCTTCCTTATTTCAGGCCTTTTCGGACAGAAATGTGTCCTATGAAGCCACAAACACCGTCTGTGAAGTAGTTACAAGGCCATAATCCGTGCTGTCGTTTCTTGTGTGTCTCAGCGCAGAGCAGCGGGCCAATGAGTAATGAGGGGCGGCTTCAAAACCTTCGGGGCATAGTAGGCAGGAGTCTGATACGCCTCGCCTTCCCGATGTAGATAGCTCTATGCTAAAATTTCAATTCAAGTGACTCCTATTGTCAAATGACGGACGTTCAAGTTGACCGTTAGCCAACGTTTTTTGCAACAAATTGTACTAAAGAAATACAGTAATTTTAGCAAATGAGCTCGTTTTTTTTAGTCAACAAGCCATTAAACAAATATCTTTTGCTTAATGGGTTAACCGAACATATATCTTATGTTCGGTTAACCCAGATTATCACCATAACTCGAGTCGCAGATCCACTTGTCTTAATGTGATCATGATTTTCTTAAAACCATGGGATATATATAAACATTTACACAGTAAATTTATATTCTCTTTGTACGATTTAATGGTCAGCTCCATCACCTGAGGCATGAATACTTCATGGCTTTGTTCTTTTTTTTAGAATACGGCTCTTTAGCTTTGTGCTATGCTTGATACAGGGTTTTTATTATGCAGTCGTAGGTTTAATTCCCGTAGGCTGATGATGTTGTATAGGTAATGCTCGAAGGCGCTTTTTGAGCATCCATGCATCTGCACTTCGTTGCGAAATGAATATTACTTTAAAAATGTCAGTGCTAATGCACTATTTGCTGTTTATATATATGCTGCATTTGCTGTTTATATACTTTATGTATCCATATTTTCCTGAAACACGATGTAGTTCAGATGAGTGAGATTTTCAAGATTTTTTCAGTCGAGTGTATCCAAAACCGACCGCGGTTATAATATTTTCAGATATTTGGATGAGCGGACAATACTTCATGTAAATCCGTGCGGCACCTTTATAGAGGGCGGCCCGATGGGCGACGCTGGGTTGACCGGTCGTAAAATTATCGTTGACACGTATGGCGGCTGGGGAGCACATGGCGGAGGCGCATTTTCCGGCAAAGATCCCACCAAGGTGAGGAGATAGAAGCTAACATTATGCTAGCCCATCTGAAGTTGCGATCTAGAAGTTGCAGTTTTACGTAAACGCGAGCTAGTTGTCGTAAAATGTATTTCATTGACTGGAATCAAATCTCTTACTGGAATCTCTTGCTTTCAAACGGATCGACATTACGATACGGATAACCGTTAATCATAGTTGGCTCAGTTCTGTAGGTATATTTTAACGGACAGCAGTCTCGAATCAGTGAATGCGGTTGGAATTTAAGCTTTTCATATCGTAGACTTCGTACCTAAGGCGCATAACTAGGAAATGTAAGTAAATAAACTAAATCATGTATATGTATGATTTAGTTTTCAAAACATATATCATCAGAACAACATATATCAGATGCGAAAAATAGCTCTGAGCATAGATCTCAATTTGATTTTGTATTTCGAGTTGCGTACTGTATATTCCCCGGCCGGAACCCGTGAAAGGTACATCTTACAACGGTCTATGATCATTCGTGACTGCATATAAACAATCTGGTCTCAGTCGGTTATAACAACACACGAAATCTTTAAAAAAAAACATGGGTTTCCATCATCGCTGCGGTAATTCCTGGTAATAGATTTTAAAGCATGTAATGGAACGACTTCACTTTGACTACTTATGTGTTTTATGGAAATTAACTACTCTAGAACAAGAGCGGGAAATTCTGTACTGGTCCAGTGTAGCACAAAAAGCGGCACTTAATCGCGAAATTTTATGTATAATTATGAAAGCCTTAGTCCAGCACATCCCACACTAAATACAGGAACTCCCCCGGCCCCTTATTACGCCGCACCAAGTTGGCGAAGATACTGGCATTAGTAGGTTTCAGTTTTGCTATATATATATATATATATATATATATATATACATAAAGCGATTAATCAGCGCTTTCTGTCCCAGGGAGTCACATTTTTTCCCTGCTCTATGCAGCCGTTGTATTTGGCATAGGTAGGTACAGTTTAGTTGAACTCAAACCTCTAGAATACGAAAACAGTTTGATCTTGTGGAGCTCAACTGTGAAAGTGGTAATGTGCTCCTTGCCACTGCTATATTAAGCAGTAAAATTCTACACGATGCTTATAGATGTGGTTTTCTGATGAAACATAGTGATGTATTTAGTCGTTTGTGCGAGTTCATTGTGTTACGTTAGTGCCTGTACTATTCCTTACCGTAAAAGGCGCACCTTGTACAGTTATACAGTCAATGATCGAGCTACTGAATTTCTCGCGTCGTGGTTGTTTAGGAAGCAAGAAAATGTTTGCGTCCTCTAGCTATACACGGTAGAAGTCATTGCCTTGACCTCAGAGCTAATAATCTTCGTAGCAGATGTACCAGATCCTAAAACCGGTTCCGCGAAAGGAAGCCATTTTGTACCTGCAACTCTTCTTAATCAATAATAATAGTGCCTTTTCCCTTGTCGTAAAGATGTTATTCAGTTCAATAACTTTGTCTATCATCGGTAAAGTTTAAGATACGTTCGTTTTTGGCTACGTTTGCCTGTCCTTATTGTCGTTAATATTATCTAAGTATTTTTTGGATGCTGATTTTTACATTGGAAAGTACCTCACTCAAAACTTGAACAATAAATCTGGTCTGCAGGTGGATCGTTCAGCTGCCTACGCGGCACGTTGGGTTGCCAAATCAATTGTCAAGGCCGGCCTCGCGCGCCGTTGTCTTGTTCAGCTTTCTTATGCTATAGGAATAGCGGAACCAGTTGCTATATCTGTGTTTACTTATGGTACTTCGACTAAAACACCTAAGCAGCTGCTGGAGATTGTTAAAAAAAACTTTGATCTTCGACCAGGGCGCATTATTAAGGAGCTTCACCTAAAAGATCCTATTTACTACAAAACGGCCGCATACGGACATTTCGGTCGGGAACAGTTTACCTGGGAAAAACCAAAGACACTTGTTATTTAGGGGGATCAGAAGATACGTTATGTACTAACTATAGGCTTTCGCACGACCTACAGAATAAATTATACTGAAAGCAATGATTCGTTATCGTTTTCATTGTAAAAAGGAGAGAATCGCTTTCTAGGAGTGAATAGATGTCAATAGGTGTTCTGTGGATCTTGAGATGTTCCCACGCAAATATGGATCTTTCATTGATATAACCTATATGAAGTCCAGTAGAAGGGTAGCGAAATGCCAAGATCCTGAGGATTTTGGATCAGTTAGTAGCTTGATGCTTTACGGGTTCATTTGTCATAATTTCTCAAAAGCCGAACTAAAGTCATCCCGAGTAAATTGTACTTCATAACGGCATATATATCTCCGAAGCGGTACGAGCTACAAATTTACGTGAACTAAAGCGGACGTTAGACACTGACCGATGCGTATTGAAGCCTGATTATATTTTTCTTCTTCTTCTTCTTATTATTATTATTAATATATTTCAAAATAACCTCTAGCTACGGTGCTTCTCCACCAATGATTCTAATGCTGCTTTTATATTTCCGATATAAATGAGGCCCTCATAGGCCGTTTTGTTCAACACCGGTATTCACAGTAAAGGTGATAACTAGATAACGTAATATTAGTCATTTCAATTTAGCCTATTGCTCTAGTCTCCTGCAGTAATTACGTATCCAAAGTACACATTAGCTAGGAAATTTTCGGTAGCTATTTGAGTGAATACTCTGTACGTACTTACGCACGTAAGGAACTATATAGAATCGTCCATATCATTGCCGCTGGTTCAACCACTCGTCTTCGAAACGTACATGCACTCGGTCGTGAAACTACTATGAAATTGTGTGAACCTAGTGTATATATTGGATATGGAAAAGAGTAATCTATCTAAAATCGTGTCGCTGGTGTAGTAGTAAGTGTCCTCTTGATCATAGGGCCAGTGATAGATAACGAAGAGACAACATAGCATCTAAGTATCTAAGACTATCTATACTACCGTTATTATATCAAAGAGTTGAGGTTCTTCCTTGCGACATCAACGCACGACGCTTACTTTATTTACGGTTTGTTTGTTGGTATTCTTTTTCTAGCTAATTGATTTTCTCATTTGCCATGAAATGCGCATTTCATAACAAGTTCTTTGTTACGATCTTAGGTGTTGTCCTAGACTAGAGAATTGTTATAACCTTTAACATCAAAGGCGTTCACTACAGTCGTGTATGACACACGGATGCGTACGACATTATCTCGTTCGCTCCATCTCAAGTCCTTCACTCCGCAGCGCCGGACGTAAACGTCACCGATGTGTCGACAACCTGCCATTCTACCTCTACGTGCTGGCAGTGTGACGACGACACTCTAGCAGCACGTTTTGCGCTGGCATGCCCTCTCTGTCGCTCTCGCTCTCTCTCTCTCGCTCTCTCTCGCTCTCTCTCGCTCTCGCTCTCTCTCGCTCTCTCTCTCTCTCTCTCTCTCTCGCTCTCTCGCTATCTTTCTTCCTTTCGCTCGCTCGCTCTCTCTCTCTCTCTCCTGCAATCAATTTGCCCGCAAATGACCCACCGGTGCGGCCTAAAATAAGGGGACACCAGCGCCTTGAGTCGTAATGACGTTGATTCAGGAACCGATCGCTTGTCTTCTTTAGTCAACTGTCGTTTGTTCTTGGATAAAATGTTATCGATTTATGTGAAAAAAAGAAATCGATTATAAAAAATTTAACATTTTCCCTTCAGTAATCTGTTTTCTCACCCTTCGACGACTTCGGAGGAGCAACACCCACTTTATGTTGCCAGTCCTTTGTCGACGACATGATGGAAAAATGGACGTAGAGAACAGGCACCTCTCTACATTTGCAATCGATCTCGTCTCAAGGAGCGTTGTTCAATCTACTGACACCAACATTTCACTCACTCAACGCGGTACACAGTTAATCCCCTGTCGCTTGCAATGGCTAGGTTTTCGCTTTGTCAGCTATATAGAGCGCTTGCGTGTACGCGTGTATATATACGCTGTTTGGCTGTGCCGCTAATTTTTATTAATTCTTATAATATGATTACTGTTTTTTGTTGTTTTTATTATTATTATTGTTTATCACTAGTTGTTTGTTGATTGTGTGTATTTGATTTCTTTTGTTTCATATTGTTACTGTTATCGGTAGGAGATGGCAAACGTTGTTGTATGTTCACCGTTGTTATTATTACATTTCTGTTTGTGTGTGTGTATACTTTCGCTCTATTGAAGCTAGCCTGGCATCGTTGATTTCAACACAAAATATTCAGCAAGATAATAGAAATAGTAATACTAGCTGTTTCCAAACTAGAGTTACGATGCCCTACCGCCGTACTCATCAAGTTGTGATAATTTGTTGCTATTGTTATGAAGGCTTGGGTGATGTTTTTTTTTGTTTGTCTGTTTCTCACATTGTCGTTATTGTTGCTATCGAGCTGGTCGGAGCTACTATATAACAACATCACAGAATACCATATCTTTAATCACGAGGACGATACGGCTGAAGAGGTTAACACACGACATTGATCAAATGACTGCAACATTTCCTTTCCGAGAGAATCGCACCATATACAAATATTAATATATATAGTACATAATGTTGTGTTTTTCTTATCTCTTAATCTTGTTTACTATTCGTTCTGTTTTCCCCTTTGAACGGCCCTTTACATCTTCGGCGCCTCATTCATCTCAGCACCTTTCTTTGTCACGTTTGTTTGGCCTTCGTTTACCAACGCACGCATGTGTTATGCTGACGCTATTTGACATATTACATTGCCTAGTTGTATTTGTTTAATATTTAATAAATGTGTTGGTCTTAGGTCCGCTGAAACGGTCATCTAGTTCTCCGTCTGTCCATCCATCCATCGGCCAGCGGGCCGCCGGCGCCTAGCTCCTACCGGCCCTGGCTCTGTCCTAGCTATCACAATTCGTTCATTAATTACCTTTCTTAACAACCTACACTATCTCATCATCACCACCATCGTCAGCATCCTCATTACAAATGAACCTTCAGATTCTAGGCGTCCTTACTATGCCCGAAGGCAATCTGAATTGGCACACTCATTTCTAATAACCGTTACTAACATTACTACTGCGTTAATATTATTTATGATATTATGTTCATATTGTTAAGGTGTCTCAGAGTAGGAAGCGATGATTACCTGATTAGTTCAGCATAGTTAAATTTTTATGCTTGGGTTTGGCCTGAACTAGAAGCATCACATTGAAGGGGAGCCGGCTCGTGTTTCTGGATAGTCTCCAAAAAGCATTTGATGTACGATACGTTTATGAATAGTCATTGCCGTTACTGTTAAACGTACTGAGTATGCATATATTTGTATGTGGTTCTGCGTGTGCGGCTGTGTCTATATATGTATATATAGTTATACACTTATATATATATATATCGATATCATATATATTTATATATATTCGGAATAGCAAGGATGAGAATACAATGACAGGTGTAAGAATGATTAAATTCATATGTCAACGCAATCACTGGTTCCACGCCGTTGGTCGACTTGGTTGTATGTAGCAGCCATGTCCCAGTAGAATGTAGGCACAAACCGAAATCAAGCACTAGATATTCAACACAACTAAATTTAAACTACAGACTTTTGCTTTGTTCAGATCAACAGAAATAGTAGCGAACAGGCAGAGTTCAACAACGGACGAAAACCCTAGACGTCTCCGGGAAGACTTCATTTGAATAGGTTGGACCGTTTTAGGCTTCACAACCGCAAGCCCATTAGTCTGCAGCCGTTACTGTCTCCCAGCTATTCGGTTCTACCGCGGATTAATAGCGGACCAGTTATAGACCTACCTTGCAGACAACTCGACGAGATGCGAGCGGACCAGGCTTGAAAACGTCGTGGATGGTTTTACAGTGCCATTGTCTTAATCTAGATGGAAGTTAAGAATCGTGGTCGCAAAAAATTTGCAATTGTTCTTGCACTTCCAAAGGATAGACGACATAGCACAGGACATAGTTTTGTTGTCTAACGAGTCCTTAGCGCTGCAGATAGCAGAAGTGTACAGGCCCGCATTGTTCGTGTTATCATACTGTTGCTGCGGGACCTAATAATTTGAGCCAAACTCTCGATGATCTTACTCGCGCGGTGCCTGATCTGGGTGCTTTTGTTATTACGACGACACTGTCAAAATCTTAAATTAAGCGGTTTAGTAGGACTGCATTGCCAATCTGCCTCGTGCAGAGACGTCCTTTAATTCGTTTTCGCCGCCATTGACAGCATTTTCTATTCCTGCGGCCGCGCACTGCTTTGCCTGTTTTTCTGTAAAAAAAAAAATGGCTTATTTAATCTATTCACT
This sequence comes from Varroa destructor, assembly GCF_002443255.2. Taxonomy (NCBI): domain Eukaryota; kingdom Metazoa; phylum Arthropoda; class Arachnida; order Mesostigmata; family Varroidae; genus Varroa; species Varroa destructor. Next base: position 26,354,382 of record NW_019211455.1, on the reverse strand, counting down.
CAGTCAAGGAAGACTATTTGCTCATCACTAGGCCGTCTGTATGTGCTGACGCGAGCTGGTCGGGTTGTGGTCCTGCGGTCGTCGTTAGCACTTATCTGTGAAGAAAGGACGGTAAGCAAACCTAAACGTTACAAACTGTTCAGTATTGAGACGTAGTTGCCCCGTTAAGTCAATGCAAGGTGTCGAGTATTTTTCGCAAACTGATAGCTACTTCAATTCACCACATTGGGTAACATCACATATGTTGCCTTTTTTTTTTCGTCTATATTTAGCAATATTAGATATTCATTCCATATCTCTGAGTCACCTATTTCGAGGTATAGCATCAAAAACTTTCCCCATTAGGAGTCTAACCAGGATGGGTCTTGCTGAACTTATACGAGGTTCCTCCAACAGACCCATGAAACGGCATGGCAACCACACAAGCAGCTATCAACTATTTACGTTATCTTCCTTATTTTTATAGCTACCAGCATCTAATACTCATTTCTGCTTCAAATTTGAACCAATGTTATAGTACGCTTGTTAGTTATGGTTGCTATGACAACGCACTCAAAGAGATACGCGATAGCCACTCGGACCACGCCGTCCCACATCGGTTCTGCGGAAGCAAAGAAGGGCAGAAGTTTAACGCTCAGAAAAATGAACAAATCCAGCCTAATTTTACTAAAAAACAAAAATTATTCTACGCGTTTGTGCGATGACCTACCGCAATTCCTGGACCCCGTGAGATGGCCAGGAGTTCACCGATGTTCTGCTTAGTGGATTCCTCGTTTTGTAGTGGTCGTGCGCAGTACTTTATGTATAATGTGGCGGCACAAAGTTACATGTTGGACAAAACAGTAGAAAAGTAAACAAACGCTTAAAATTGGTTATTGACACAAACACATGAGTTGTTCAAGTAGGAAAGAATCATGTTTCTTTCTTAACGATTCCTATAGCGTGTTTTGTTCGGCTATACGAGTCATACAAATTTTTATCCGCCTTACATCATGGCGTGCATAGACCGAATTCTTGTTTTTGTTGAAAATGTCAGTTGGCGACAGAAACTAACACTGGGGTGGTTGCACGGAACAGTTCCTACGACTCGCGTATATCAACGGTATGTACACTGCGTCGGGAAGTGCAATAAATCTTGTTAAATTTATTAGCAGATTCTTCGCTATGGCAGACCATCTAAAGCCAATCCACCTACTTGAATTATTTGGTCATAGGTGCACGACTTTCGACAGCACTCCTCAACGATTCCATCTTCGCTGCGTCTTATACGCCTCTCGTAACTTCCAACTGCTGAAAATACGAAACATTTACATCGTTGTTGATTGATCAACGTTTACCTCCTCTCTGGTCCTTTTCGACGACCTTTTCCAAGGTTGCAAACGATTAATATGCGGATAGGTCAAGTCTGACTGCCCGGTTAAATTGACATTCCTTGCTATACTATAATTAACAGTGGTTCTTACACGTCGCTTTACCTTCCCGATCAACTCAGCCAAATAGATACTTTATTCGGTTAGCTAGCCGACTATATACGCAAGTATAGCTAGTAAGCAATAAAAAAAAAGCACGGTTTTTAGAAATACACGAAAATATAGATAAAAATGTATGCAAAATCAAGAATTATTGTCTACCCTGAAAAATCATTATTTATTTTGGTAAGGTTTTTTGAGGTTTAGAGTACACGTTCGGAACTTAGCTTCATCAATGGCTTGGCATTGTGCGCATGCATATTATGGAAATGATAGGATCTTCGTATAGGAATGCTAGACCGGATGAAAAATCTCAGAATATATATATATATATATATATATATATATATATATATATATATAGAAGGATTTTTGCAGCCCGCTTATCGCAGGTTAGTGTGAGCTTCAATGAAGTTTCGGCATTCTTAGCAGCATCGATACTTTCGTCTGGTGTAATTCTCTGTTCGCTGCCAAGAGAGTGTGGCGAAATGGGGTCCTTTCTGTGGGAGACACGCTTTATTAAGAACAACTAGTGGCTTAATCTAGTCCGCAACAAAGATGAACGAAAGCGTAAAGGAACAAGCAAGAGTAAAACGCAATTATTAAGCAGACGAACACACTGACAGTTTCCACAAATGCGGACTAATACCGTGGCCGCTCTGATAGATGCCAGCGACAACGATAAACGTCGTAATTTTACATACTCTCGCCCACTATTTTTAACTCGTAGAGCACGATACATAAGCTAACTTCTCGTCTCAGGTATTACAAAAATACCTCTTTCGAGTAGTCCGCTACGCCTTTCCCGCGGCTCGTAGATACCTCCGCGGTTCTGGCAAATCATAATGGCGATGTCTGACAGCCGATTTCCGCAAAGCTTCCATCGCGTCACAGCAACACTTTCACATTGGCTGCCTACGAGGGTCAACGCCACAATAAGGGCCCTTAGCAGGATGGCACGCGATACTGTGATACTTCCGTACATCTCGTGCCAGACACTGTCCAGTCGCTGCTGATGAACGAGGATGCACACCTGCTAAGCTCACCTGTAACAGAATTAGAAAAGGACGAACTAAAAATCAACGCCATAATTTTAACTCTGGCTATCGTTTAACTACCGTTCTTGCAACGATCGGTCATTTGCTGTTACCACTGCAACCCTCGACAGGGCCGGGAGATATTTCTTAATGTACGTTTGTCTCATACGAGGGCGATGAGTCATTTTTTATACACCTCTAAACTACTTAAACACTGATACGTAGGGACAGTCGTTACGCGGGCGTCTGTTTGTACTTTCGTAGCGTATTGGATAAAGATGTATCGTTCGTCGAAGTTTGTGCTCATTTACATAAAACCCCGACACTTGTTTTACTTCGTATATGTACCAGCCAATTTTTTTTTTTGAATTTTACGTTTGCTTACTGTTGACATAATCTGAAAACGTGCCTCGCACGTTAGCTCTGCTCGTAGACCCTATTTTTGGCTAAGAGCAAGGTAAACGCTGTTCAGCACGCTTCGCTATTTCACCAACACAAAATCGAATCCGCTTCGGCCCTGATAGATCCATTGGTATGAGATCCACCACAGACCGCTTCTCAGCACTCGCCCACTAGGTCTGAAATCCATTTTCGTCGCACGTTTTGTATGTCTAGCGACCCTATGAATTTCAGACAATTTCTATATATATCGAAATAGACCGGCTCCGTATTGAGTGCTTTACTTTTCTTTGCAAAGAAAAATAGAAATGTGTAATTAAATCAAAAGCGTCAAGCCTGATCAGGCTCTTGTAATGACTGACCTATCACTGTGTGTGACCTAGCGCGAAGATATACGTATGGCTACAAACGGTTGATTTCGAACTAACGGGAAAATACTACAAATTAACACTGCGACGTTACAGTATCTCTGGGGGTGCCAGGCAACGAACATGGCTGTGATGGCTGCTGTATTCGAAAACTTCCCAACAAGTTCCAATTCAGACGAGATTATACTTACTTTAAATCTATCGGGTTATCGAATATTATTTCCGCCGATCAATGACACATTCGAACCGTATCACGACTGATAAAAGCCGTTATACGAAAGATGTTGGAATATTTCAACTACCTTTTAGTATAAACGAACAGTCGACAACATCTAGTATAAACGAAGTGTAGGATTAGGCCACAAGGACGGCGTTCGGCACATGAGTGAGTACCAGAAAAACGGCTTCGTTCGTGGCCTACACAAAGCACCAGTAGGTAAGTCCGCCAAATCTTTGCCCTCGTTCCATTTATGCACTTTGTTTTTGAAACCGAGTTGGTTCGCTGCCCGCGATGTGCGCCGTTTACTAACGAAACAAGTCCGTCCCGCTCTCCCATCTCGTGGCGGAATAACTGAGCATCCAAGCTATAAAAACAACAATTGAATATATTGTGAGGCGAAAGGTGCAATTTATCATGAACTTGATTATGTATGTCCTGCCGCTAAATAAACTAGAAAGGAAGCCCAGTTTAACATCGCACATAACTCAATCCGGATCTCAATTTTCGTGGTTACACCTATCCTCACGTCAAAGATTCCGGATTTCGGAGCGAACGACTGCTATGTAACCAGCTGATTAGAAATAGCTTTCATAAAATTAATTTTCTATATTATAAACTAGGCTTGCGGAGAACAGCAGCAACGAATATTGAATTTTTCAGGCGCATTTGTTTTTGAAGGACCAAGTCAAGTAAGGTAGCGACTATATCAGTAATTAACGATAACTTGAATCAGTAAGTTTAGATAGCCGGGCTAAACTAAAGTCGTTAGCAAGAAACGTACAATATTTATTATACACAAAAAGTCATTTTTGCGTTAAAAGTAGCATTAATTGGCAAACAAATAAAATTAACACAATAAGATAGCAATTAATGTACGTTTCTCTCGAAAATATCTTAGTTGCATACTATTGATAATACGAACTACACCATCTGGGTATCTGTGCAACGTCGAATAACGTAGAAAAAAAAATCATAGTCTTCCATGGTTACTTAAACCGTCTAAGATCCGTCCGTACGAGGTGTCATACAAAGAAGGTTACGGATACTGGTTCCCACAATCAAGGTCATGTGGCGTATTTTACGGTAGCTGCTACTTTATGCGTTACGGCTTTTTCCCACGGCTGCAAAACTCGAGTACATTTTTCCTGTTGATTGAGCTATCTAATACGTGTTGCCACATATATATATATGTTATGTATCATGAAAGCTATATTGGGCAATTTTTTATCATGACCACGAAAAACCTAAAATTAGCTTAATAAATTACAATCAGATGTCTAAACAGCTCCATAAATTTGTTGTTCCAAAGCATAAAAAAAAAGATTAACATCTATTGGTTCGCATCAAGTGAAGAAAAGGACGAACAGAGAATAATGCGGTACATTTAACGGACATGGCTATTTACTTAAAGGAAGAAAGAAGTCAATCTTCCCTGCCACGAGAATTACCCACCAGAGAGTTACTTCTAATTAGATAGTGAATCTGTTTCATACATATGACTGGGTCTACCCCACCGTATTATTAAAGCGTACCTACATACGTATACAGAAATGGGAGACATTTGTTTGAACCCGGCCCATCGTCGATGAAATCAGCTCTGCAGTGTTACATATTCGAAAAGCGTTCAATAACAACGAGTCGCCAGCCGTAACAATTGAATCAACAAGTTCTGTTATTAGTACACACACACAACACGCGTACGTCTCTATATTTAGTCTCAGCTTGGCCATTTATCTCCATCATCGGTCATGATGCTGATCAACTGATTGACTAACTGGTCATTAGTGGTAGGCCGACTGGCCATCAGCGTCTCGTGGGCATCTGAGCGCAGGGTGACAAGACGGCGAGGGCAGCGTCGGAGACAAAAGAGTTTAAGAGAGAAATAGCATTGTCAGTAGCAGATGTCCCTATGACGGCTGATTGAGGTGATAACAGCGGCGGCAGTTGTTATTATGGACGTAAACTAACCTACAGAACCGCACGAGGGTGCTGCTTTACTCGGTCAGTCTGCCATGGACGACAGTGAGACGGTCGCTCAGACACATTAATACGAGAGACTGCGGCCGCCGCCACCGCCGCGGTGGTGGAACGGGATGTTACGCTGAGTCAAAATAGTGTACCATCATCACCAGTTGTCTATCTATTCACCTATTTAACTCTGTCGATCTCGATCCATCGCGTCCGGCATTGAAGCAGAGTTAATTCAATTGATTCAGTAAACAAACTCACTGTTCAGGCCAACATTGCGCTGATCGGCCCATGTTATCTCCTGGTAACATTAGAGATATTTCCTTTTTCTGTTATTGTTATTTGAAAAGCAATTGGAATTGGGAGAATGTGAAGTAGGGCCCGTTGTGAGGATCAGTACAGCCCGACACAGTCAGCCGTCACTATAATCAAATTTCATAGTCACCTAGGTAACTAGCTTTGATCGTTCCTTAAAAGTAGGCCCTTTGTAGTGTGACTTCCACTAGATACAATTCGTTGCTTCAGAGAACGTCAATTTTTCTGCGCGCCCAAATCAAAAGAATTGGGAAAAGGCTGTCTCTAAATAAGTACGAGTGCATAGGGCATAAATAAGTAGGTGAAGATTTTCAAACTGACGGCAAAGACGCGAAGAAATTATACTATAAATCGCACTTTCGTTATCGTAGATGAACGCTATCTGATGAACACAGATATACTTCGCTATAACTGTTTGGACGCGCCAAAATAGAAGGCTCTATGTCGATGTGGGAGAGTTCGGTTCTGAAGTGATGAGTTCGACTGCGAAAATCAACAGATTTTCACCAGAACATAGATATCTGCCATATCTGTGCGCGTGTGGGTGGCGAGCACGCGCTATGCACTTCGCTTCTACAATGCTACAAGGGCTTACATAATTGATAATACCTAACCAGACAGAAATGAACGTACCCAATTACTTTAGTATACCCTCGCACACAGGGTTCGGTCTGTTATTCCATTAGCGCGCTGGCGCTATAGTTGTAGTAGAAATGGAAAAGCCGTGAAGATATTACTGACGCCGCGAATGTCGAACCGTACCATCTATATCGAATCGCCTTAGGCGTCCGGGGTCCTGACTAGCAGCGTTTGTTTTCTGTACATGTCCAAGACCTATTCGTCGTGGTCGCTTTAGCCTGCTCTGGGTATGATAATGATGTTTATTATCGTAGATACTTCATAGACTTCTTGTTCCGCTTCGCGCTTAAGTAGCTTTTGGGCATACTCTTAACGGTCAACTTTTACCCTCCGATAATGGCGGAATTTTTATGTTCTTTTTTCAAGAGAGATATTTGCATGTAAATGTGTTATTGCTTCCTTCGATAAAATCTCATCATAGTTGTTGTGGCTATCGGCTTCGTCAAGCCGATAGGATGTTTACCCATCATCTTTGATTCTCGGTAGGTTAGGGTTGCTTGGTAGAACAGAAACCGACAAATCTCTGGTAGGCACTACTGTTTAAGATATGTTTATCTTTATCCTTTATCGTAAGATAGGAGAGATGAAAGGCTTTCGTGGCCGTCCTCAGAGGCAGTGGAGTTGTAGATCAATTGCTAAGCACTGATATATATACTCTTTCGAAGATATATTTATAACATTAATCATAAGAGTAATCTGGGCTGAAAATGAAATACAAATGGCAATGCAAGATGGCTCTCAGTTTCACGCGCTCAGCGTATTGCTGCTCACGCTGGTTTTAATTTTGCTGTCAACTGTTTTCAGCACTCGTTTCCGTACATCAGCCGCCATCCAGATCAAATGAAGAAATTCACTCTCACAGACACAAACGAAGACACCAAAGAAACTAGAGAAACAGGCTTCTACTCGTAGAGAAGCACACAGACGCACACGCACGCACCATATTACTTTCGTAGGTGCCTTGTGAGGTTTTTCTTAAACTCGGCGACGCTCCCTTCGGCCTCGTTACGACACAAGCATTTTCGCTCGTTCAGTAAAGACAACCTTGCCGTTTGCGTAGCCTGCTGCTATTCGCTCAGACGCTGTTCACGAAGTTTTCATTTCTCAGCGCCTGATTCTACCTGGCCGATTTCACGGGGGCAGAGTGGCTGCGGCGGCTATAGAACGCCACCGCGGTTCGCTGACGCTTGCTGCTGCGCTGCCCTGAAGCGGACGCATGGAACGGATAATGGCCGATACGACGATTAGCTAGAGAAGTCAGGCGTTGATGATGATGGCGGTGATGACGACGACGAAGAAGAAGCAGATGAGATCAAGCGGCTTCAATCCCGAAACGGCAGCAGCATCATCACCAAAATGGGCAGCGACGGCAGTAGCGGCAGGGACTAAGCTAGCCAACACTCGAACGGACTCGTGAACCCAGACGACGAGCTCGCGGGCCCGTTCAGCGGCGAAAACCCGTCCGGGCGAGTCCGAAGAGGCCCAATAGGCAACGGGCTAGACTTCTCCAATACTGCTGCTGCCGCCTCGACGGGAATCTTTCGGTGCTTTCGATATGTGAGTGTGTGTGTGTGTGTGAGCGTGTGTGTCTGTCTGTGTATGTGTAGTACGAGTTGCCCGAGGGAATGCGATTGCGCCTGTGATATTAGGAGACGGTAGCGCTCGATGCTGGCCGCGGCCGTGACCACAGTGCTGCAGCAGGCAGGCAGGCAGGCAGGCAGGCAGGCAGACAGACTTGACAAAAATGAATGATGATTGATTCCTAGGGTTATGTACGTGCGCCGATAATGTACCGTAGTGTAATTGGTCAGTCACTTGGTGCTCTGCACCGGCGAAAAAGCGTCACTTGCTCTTGTGCTGTATAGAAGCCAGTGGCTGCTCGAGGCCAGCCAGCCGGTTCCGCGACCGAGCTGCTGCCGAGTGAGCGCCTCCAACGACCAAAAACTCACGCAACAGCAACGGGAGAAAAGCATCCGTGAGCACCGTTAGCATGACCGATTGCAGCGACGCCTGGACCTGGAGAGGGAGTGCAGGGAGAGAATGCAGAGGCCCCCCGCGTGCCGCGGCAAGAGAGCCTCTTCAACACGGAGCGCCGCTGTGAGCCGCCGGCCTGCCCGGTTCGACGACGGTCTGCGTCGCTCGGGCCGGGCTCGCGTGTTTGTTAGTTCTCATCATCCTCTCTCCCCTCTCTTTTGTTTCTGCCTTCGCGCAGCGACAGAGGCTCTGTTTGTGTATGTGTGGGTCTATGAATGTGTGCGAGTGCCTCGTTTTGTGTCTGTGTCTGTATTGGTGTGTGTCTGTGTGTGTGAATGTGTGCGTCATCTCGGTCCCCAAGGGTGAAGGCACGCTGAAGGTAGAGGAGCGAAGTGTGATGGGGACCAGGCTAAGCAGCTCGGCATATCTTCAGAATCTACTTGCGTATATTTTACGATAAACACTAGTGTACAACATATCCTCGACCCTGTGCTCAGGAAATTACGCTACTGATGGAGTTGGTACCTATCGCTTCTCAGCTCACTTTTCTGATTTTTTTTACAATTGCCTAAAAATGTTCACTTTTATTGTGCTCTTAAGCATTACTACTGATGTGATTACTGTTGTTAATAAGATGATTAGATAGCCCAGGTATGATCTGGCCTTATCAAATGGTCGTAGCAATTAAACCTTCGGGATTAAACGTGATGCTTCTCCACCTTTTTATATCATTTTTACTTTGATCTGTAATTTGGTCACGGTGTGCTTCTTTTTGAGCAAAACGATGCTTACCACAACAGAAACAAATAAATTTTGACTTACAGATGGTAGGCTTGAATATCACTATTATTATTATTATTATTATTATTGTTATAGGAAGGTTCGTTAAGAAATTAAAGGCAAAACAAATTCAATAAATGCTTAGCGGTATCGACACCAGTCGCTGTGGAAGCATAGGAGATGGGGTGCGAGTCAGCAGCTCAACGGAAATTTGGGGTTTGTTGAAATTTTGCGAGTCCTTCTACAATGTTCCTGATAAAGTATTATTTAATCATATTTGTATACTTTTAATATTGTATGCTATGGAGCATGTAAAGTAGATCCCTGCTAAACCACACGAAGCAATAAATTATATTTTGACTAACAAACATTTCTTTCTATGATCACGCAGTGCTGACGTGTTTAGTTGCAAATCTGAGAAACACGTGAGGTCTAAAGCTGGGCGTAGACCCACTTATTTTAACGTGTCAAATCAGCTGCCTGAAATAATGCTCAAAGCTAGTACCTAACGTAGAATCTCCACTTAGGCGAACATTGCGAAAAGTATCTTGGTTTCAAAAGGAAAATCTCAATTGAAATTCCGACTATAAGGTTTTACTTCTGTAGAAATCAACTCGTATCCAACTGGACTTTAAGATCACATGAGCTATGAAATTCATTAAACTTGAAAATATAAACTTTAAACTATAGTAGAAATAAGGTCAGGATCAGGATGTTGAACCGGCGCTTCTAGCTACTAAAAACTAGAAGCCAAACGAAAGGGTTTCATTGTATATATGTAGGCCCATTAAAGTGAAGTCCGTATGCTTCGCTAAGGTGCTACTTTGCCAGCTAGTTGGAGACCTAATACTTAGCTAAACTGGAAAGCTACTTTTTTGAACAATGTTATGAGACGCTTAATACCCTACAGCTTGATGGGCTATAAGGCCTGATTGAACTAAATATCGCAATCTAAGAACGTACAAAAGCCGACCGTTTTTTGTGGAGTCCACAAAAAATACAACAGATATCTTTGCTAAATGTTTTTGTCATGCTTAAATAGACAATTGGATGAAAATTTTCATACAGCAGCCGTTCAGTTCCTGGTCTTTCCTATCTCTACAAGAAGGTGAACGTTTATTTACATTTTCCCCTTACGTAATTCTCAGTCATAAGGCTGGCGTACATTGACATCGACTCCGTGAAAGGAAAATTGCGATCAGTCAAATCTGGTTGCCTGAACGTTTGTTACATGCTATAGAAGATGATCATTTGGTTCAGGGAACAGCCGATATAGATTGCATTCATCAGAAAAGCCTGCATAGACTTCTCAGTCACCCTTTAGCATTTATCATTTTAGCACTTCGGAGAGCTACACGTAAGGAATGACTTAGGCCAAGACAGACATTGTTTTGCGACAAGGCTTAGTGATTTAATTACAAGGTCGATTTGCGCCGGCTATCTTCAAATGGCATGATCAGCCTATCATTCGCCTTTTGATCGTTGATTATTATTGCAGCGTATCAAAATCGGCCACTCTAATAGCTTCCCCTTTGATCTCCCCCTCTCCCTCGCTCCCTACCTATCTCTCTCTCTCTCTGTTCGAGTCGTTGCTGTTTTCTTTGGCCACATTAGCAGGTTAGTACGGCGGCCCAGCAACAAATGTTTGTAGACGCATCGTTTTACTACACTAACATACATAATCAAAAATTCAACTAGGAAGGAAACTATTCCGCGTTCTTCTGGTATTTGTAGAGACGACCCGTTCATGTCCAGACAGTGTGTTAATATTTTCTTGTCACTTTTCTTTCGTGCCTTTATTTTTCCATCTTTGATTCAATGTTACTGCATCGGCCCGCCAAACGGCGTGGTGTATTCCAAGGGGGCAGTGCTGTCACACTTAAAAGCGCACTAAATAAGCGGTTAGAGGCCGATGGTCGCCGTCAACAAGGTCTTTGCTTTCCGTCGCCGCCCGCGCACAAATTGCCTTGCCTCAAATTAGAAACACTGGTGCAGTCTGACGACACTGAAGACCGCACGTTCAACTCCAGCGTCGCTCACATTGCTCGAGTATCACGGCAGTACACATGGCCTATATAGTAACACCAGTGGCTTCGTCACTAGGAAGAGCTGTTACAAACGACGAAACAAATGCGCTGAAATATAGTTCCAACGATCGACAGCTGGACCTGCGCTGTCGTAGCGCCGTTTGAGTGTGGATCGAGGCGAGTCGCTGATGATTGACAGACATTCTGTTATCATTATAGTTTTTTATCGTTATTAGTCGGTGATGCTATTGCTGTTGGCGGCGATACCAGAACTGAGAAAATTGACAGCGCGATGTCTGCTTCCTTCTCCCTTAACCGAGAAGAGTAGCTGGCGGTCTTTTTAGCTATCGTCGTTCTTCATAGTACTGATGCAGCATCGTTCATTGGTCTAGCTGGTTATTGATGGTGCTATATAAGCCTGGCGCGTTCCTTTCATCTGTATGTGTGCACAATATGGTGCGGAAATATGCCGTCTAGACCGTGAAGGCGCTCATGGATAAGCGACGAAATGACAGTTGCCATTCCGTTGAAGGTCCGTTTGCTTTTAGGCTATTGAAAGGAAGCGAATTGCGCGGCACTCCCGCTGAAGAGAGTCCGACGGTAATTGTTGCAAACTCGAAGCCTGGCTTTCCTCCCCGATAAAGCACCGGCGGGTTCTGATTGAGTAATTGAGCGTCAGTGATCGTACTGGTTTAGCAGAATTAGCTTAACAGTACGTCCTTCATATTTCTTTTGGTTTGAAATTAGTTTAATAATCATCTATTCGTTCGACCCTGTTCCTCCTTGCCAACAACTCCTGTTCTCGTTCTCCTCCTTCCATTTGCCGACACCTCAGACATCGCCGACGACGGCATCGAACCGGACCAATTGATAGTTTATCATATAACTACGAAACGCTCCGGCCACCCTGCACGTTTAATTACTACGGCATCGTCAAGAAGCGACGACATCGTCACGGTGAGTACAGGAATGAAGGCGAAACGAACCGACCGGGCCCAATTGTCTCGATCAGGACACGGTCATAACTGGCCAACTAGAGGGACGAATCATATAAAGACGCCTAGTCAGACCGTATTCGTCTGTCGTACAACTGTTAATACGACAACGATTGCGTTCGACGACTTCACTCAGTTGACTCAGATTTGCATTGTTCAGCTCATTCGAAGCACGGAAGCGGTTCAGCTGCCAGCCTCGCTACATGCCATCAGTGACGGCTGTATGTATTCTGCTTCAAGGGTAAAAGCTCGATTTCAGTCGACTTCTGGTCCATCAGGCATCAACAAAGCTAATAGACTTCATCGTATGCCAATTTTCGTTTATCGTCTCATAACAAATACGTCGGATATCGATTATCAGCGATTTTCAAATCGTCACCATCCCTATTTTTCAAAAAATTTATCAGACGAGCAGCCGATTGAATCTTGGCTAACTTTAGAGCATGGTGTACAATGCAGAGAAAAATTTTCCTTCGAAAGAAATATATATGTACGCATATAAACTTATTTGGTAGATCTTGCTTCAAACGGTTCATTGTCCACAAGCCACACGTCGACACAGTTCTAAACGCACTCAGTACTATACGTCTTTTTTTTTTGCGATCAAAAACAAACGGCCCTTAAGCCAGAACACAAGGGTGCTTTAAAAAAGGCCTTTAAATGCAACAATAATAGTCGATACCGTTAGAATACCTCTATTCAGAGTTCCTGCTCGCGCATCTCTCGGGTGTGAGTAAAATCCAGACATCAACTCTCAGCTAGTTTTTTTGCAGTGCCTTAAATTAGTTCCTTTTTTTTTTAATGCATTGGTGTCACGTGAAAGCTACACACTAATCCATAGTGGCAGCTGCTGATTTTCCATACGGGAGCGTATCTACGCCTACGACTAGCGTTTCGAGCTAAACAATCGACTTTCTTAGTCAGTTTATCATGTGCAAGCACTGAACCGCAGTATACTCTATAAATCTATACCATTTATGTAATACAGGCAGCTTTAGCAGATAGGCTGTTCCTTGCGGTGCACAAATCAAAATCGCTCTGCGTCCACGTTTCAAAGGCCTATAGTTACGAAGACATGGTCAAAGTAATATATATCTATAATCTGTAACAATAAAGGAGCAATTCTATTAAGCGAACGCTTTCCCTTAAACGCTGGCGCATTCTAACGCGTCGTTGCAAAACAGGACAAATCCATAAGGGTATTAATTTAGTCGGCTTACGAAGGTGTGGAATAGACCGAACTCACATTCTAGAAGATTGAATCGTGCTATCTTAAATTAGGTCCTTAAGAAAAAAGGGTAGGTCCACATAATAATTGCAATACTTGTTAGTGCGGCTTCGAATGTACGCTACTACATAGATGTGACGCTGAAAATAGGGACGAGGTATCAACAACAGACGATTTGCCCCACGTTACCTCACGAACGTCAACTATACCATATATTTATCTCCTCTGCCCACATCCTTTTCGGTTAAGAACGAGTATAATACTTGATAAAGAAGCACGGAAACGTTCATGAGATAGTTTGGGCAGACAGTTAACACGTTACCCGGATTCAATTATTTTGTAAGCTAGTCTTCCATAATCGTTTATACCATAACATAATATACCATGTCTTTCTTACGCAAATCATTTAAATATTAACGCTTTTTTAACATTAAAGAGAAGCATCTTCAAAGGTGCTAGTTGTTTTTTAAATACCTAAATAATTTTTTCAATAAATAAATATATCAAACACAACGTTCTGAAAAAGAAATGTAAAATCTTTAAGGCTATAAACGATAAACAATTCATCACCAATCAGCGGTGGAGGTAGACCTTTGGTTGAGGACCAGATATACTATGGGTATGAAGCTCCCAGACATTCCCAAAATCCAGGCTTATTTTTACCTACTTCCTAGCATCTATTTTCACTAAATAGGTTTTCGGCTGGATAATTATAACCAGCCCCGCATCCGACTTTCTACCGTGAGAGACACCTAGCGTATGACAAGGTTCATATTGACATTCAGCCTTCAGTATTCTGTGACGCCAGCATCGTGGTTGTCTGCCGCAGGAAATGAGTTACCAATGGGTGCCTTGCTCAACCGACGATAGACCAGGTTAAAAAGGAAAGAATTAGCCAGTGACATGAGCCCCCTCTGTATCAATGACAGTATCGACTTTCCCTAATAGTGTATCGTGCATTTTTTGGTATTTTTAAAAATGATCAGTAAGTAGACGCAGAACTTCATGATTGCCTTAGTTAACTCTGTATTCTTATAGCAGACAAAAATGAAAGTCCTCTCTGAGGAGAGAGATCGTCTGGCGCCCGTTCACGGTATCATGTATGTTTAAATATCAATGAGCCTATGCCAAGAGCCATTCAAACGCATTATCGCCCTGAACTTTTAGCGCAGCGAGCGAGATGTATATCACGGAAGAAATACATAATATTTCTTACGTATTTCTTAATAAACTATATATTTCTAGCGTGATATGTAGGAGAAAAGGCGTACGGTCGTCGTCAAGACAGCTTACGGACATCGCTTGCAACATGCAATCAGAAACTCTATGGTGCCTCTCGTGTACAGCTATAGACCTCTAATTAAATGCTATCTGAAAGCAAAATTTTAATAACTTGAAAAAATTCAGTGGACAGCAAACAAAGACTACAGTGGCAGCCTTCTCCTTTCGACCCAGCCCTTCTGGCTCTGAACAGAACAAGACTATGGGATCGAATCACTAATCGGACACCCAATTTTACGTGTGTCTATCGGTTCATAGAAGAGTCCAGTAGCATTGGTTTACATTAATCTAACGCTAGATCCGTTTCGATGAATTCAGCACTCGTATGGCCTGATAATGGTTCTCGGTTCCTGTCAATCAGAGATTTTCTCGATTTTAGACGTAGCTCGCAGCGCAGTATTCGTGCTCGGTGTGGTCAATTGAGAGCCGTCATGCTGTGCCGTATAGTCATTGGCATGCAAGCACCGTAATATGATTGAACACTAGATTGTGGGACCTTTGCTCTGGAAGCTTCTCCTTCGCATAATAGCCCCAAAAAGATTAAGGTATCAAAAATGTAATCTATTAATGATCGATGTGGTAGTGTTTCGTTTGAGCGTACCTAAGCGAAAAAAACGTTTTTATCGAGATCGGGTAGGATGAAACAAATTTTGAAAATATCCTCTGCGACTGGCTGCCATAAAAAGCTATCTGTCGTCAATTATTATGAAAGAAAAGCCCCAATGTTTTTAGACACCGTGGCTCCCCAGCTGCCGTGCCACAACTGACGTGAAACGCTATTTAGGGTACATTGTCATACAATCTATATACAGGGCGTACGTATCTATCGTATGAGATTTGTAGAAGGATGCGCTGAGCGCTATTGAGGCTTGCAACGTCAACATCATCATTTGGCATAACTAATTTAGAACAACAGAAGAAATTAGGTTCATCATTATGTTGAAACGCGGCGTTAATTCCAGGAGGAATGTACCTTTTCAAACATACACCTTCAAAACATCTTCATGTTATGAATCAAAGCTGACCCGCTAACCTACATACAATACCTCCTGAATTGAATCGTATATCAGTAAACAGTCCCTCTTAGATTTAGCTATTGGCCGCTCATTCTATAGAGAAAGAGTAGATATCGATGATGCTATCGCTACCGGCAAGTTTTGCTATGCAACATAAAGATGAGTCTATACAGTTCACTATAGTCTTTTTTGTTCAAGTTGGGTATCTTATAAATTTGCAGTTTTCTTTGGGATCAGATCTTTACGCATGTTAGTCGCAGATTTTTCTTCGTTATGAAACTCCGATCCAACTAAACGCCAAATGTTAGTTTTTCTAACTATCTAGGAATCGTTGACCTTTAGCACCCGTTAGGGCATGCCTAATAGAAGATGTCAATTGACTTAGGTCTCTCTAATCCTCCTACACTATCACAGCTACCCGACCTGCTCCCGACAAACCAACTGTTAAAATCATAATAAAAACTAGCTTATTTAGAGTAGAAAAATAAATGTACGTTTAAAAAGTACGGTACTTATATGCGCTATCAATCCAAATTTAGTTGACCTCTGACAGAGCCGTTCATATGTGCTATCCACGATCGTTCGAAGTATTCGTTTAAAGTTAGCTACATGATTTTTTGAAAATCTCCAAGCTTTAGATGGCGTGCGGATTCGGCAATTTTATAGCAAACAAAAAAGTTGAAAACGCAGTAAGTGAAATTAGAAGAAACAGTATGTTTTCAACGCGCATTTATAAATTAGATATGAGAGGCGTGACTAAGTTATGGGTCCAGGGCTAAAGTTACGCCTTTCACCGGAATAGAATGATTAACGCTATAGAATCAACCAATTGTACTTGACAATAGGGATCTTAAAATATTAAATCGCCATTGTTAAGTGTACGTACTTGTTGAAACTGTATACTGTTACAAAAGACTGAATAATCACCTATAAATACACATAATCGTATACTGTTTGTTATCGTGATTCACTGAGGCTTGCTAAAGAGTAACTGACTAACTATTTGAGCTTAAAGGCGGGCCGAAGAAGTAAAACTGAGCTAGATATGTTACAGGGAACACGTGTTATCGATATTAGATAAGTTGAAGACAAAAAAAAAAGTCATATCAGTCCATCAGGTTTGAATATCCTGTTTGATCTATACTGGTAATCACAATGGCCTGAAACTTCTAGTTAAGTTTAGTAGGCCGGATGCAGGTATGTCTGGCCCGAATTTAATTGAATGGGTTGGACCTTATGCTTCTGCGATTTCCAGCTATTCTTGATAGCCCTCGGCCGACTTTTTTTTCAATAACGCTCCGTGCGTATTTTCAGCGTACGCCGATTTATAAAGCTGCAGACTTCTGGTCATCTACATTATCGCTATTTCTATATGTAGTTTCTTTGCCATTTACTCAGCATAACGACTATTGCTAACCACGATTTATGCGAGCATCATCTTTCACTGGCAGATGCACGACCCCAAGTACGAGGCAGAGGCTCGTACTTGGGGTCGTGCATCTGTCTTTCACTGAGTGCCTGAGACACGGTAATCAGTCAACGTTACGCGCGAAAGCTCAAGTGTATCACTCAGATTGTATTAGTTTGGCTTTATATAAAAAAAAAAACTTGTTCAGTAGAAACTTTGCTTGCTATTACCTAATCTGTTCCGTGTGAAAAATAAACAGATAATAATAATAATAATAATAATACGTACAGTGGAACGGTAAAGCCATTGTTATAAATCGTTATTAAAGTAAATGCTATGTTTCCTCGAGAATGCTCATTAGAAATAGTTGAGCCCTCCTTGCTCCACCCTCATTCAGTCTTAGGATACCTGTAGCTAATATCTACAATATATCGGCGATTCATACGTACATATCGCTCTACCACATCGGTTCTAGCGGTATCTTTTGATAAATACGTATATAACGAAATTGCGTATTTGGCTTCTTCCGTTAATCGAGTCTTACGGACCAGTCATAGATACGGTCGCCAGGCAACAATTATGCCGTCTCGGCCCAGCGGCATTTCCATCCTTTGGCAAAATCTTGAACTAAAACATTCGATGTTTTTATTATAAATTGACGCGCTACATTTGTCTCTAACTTTTCTTACGCCATCCGCCTACGTACAAAAGGCAGCAATAACAGATAAATTTACTTTCCCCCAGCGTCCTGTATTGGTTTGTGGGCATGACCGCACTTCTCGAAATCCGAAGAACACATCCTCAAGCTAGTTCTTTTAAGAAATTTTCCGTTTTTTTCCTCATTATCTATATACAGAAAGGGTGTTTTTTTGCTGGCTAAGCAAACACAAATCATCCTGCAGCTATGGCTCTAAACGGCATTTTGTTTTTATGTTATAAACGTTATTTAATTGACATGGCTAATATTCGATACAGATTCACTGTATTAAAAAGTAAAGTTTTAATTTTTAAAATATTTTTTGAAAAATATTAGCCGGAATAAAAGCAAATAGTCGACCTACGTCACGTCATCGACTTTTTTACTTTGCACTCTTCTATCATTCCTTGCTCGGCCACTTTGTTGCGTCTACATTGTATAATATTCTCTGATGGCTTGCTCTGTGAACGGTCTGCAATTACCATTATAGTGGGTGCAGATCGGGTTGGAGCAGGGCATGGATCGCGGTAAAAGCGCGTCGGACAAAGTCTGACATCGACAACCTAAATAATCTGACTCAAGCAGCTAAGATTAATGCTTTTTGTTTGTGTCTCCGGATCGCATATGATTTGGAGATAGATATCACACAGATTCACTTGATGTATGTAGTAATGAATAGTCTGTAAATACGCTAGCTTGACAAATGTCTTTATTGGCCTTTAATAGCCGGGTGGAGTAGGTTAAACGAGGACGCGTTTTTTGTGTTTATAGGAACTGTTTCGGTATAGTGGTAGATTTTCCGTTAAGTACTTCCTAGTGAACACATTTATACAGGCCTTGTTCGTTTTGTATATATGTGGCACTATGTGCAGACGACAACGAGGGCGGTATTAACGCGTCTGCACGCAAAAAGGTCACAGCAAAAAATGAACTGGGGTCTCATAAGCAAAACTCATAAATGTTATAAAAAATTTCGATGAAAGATAATAGCTATGGTAGTTTTGTTGTGACTTGTTTGCTTACTGCTTCCTATACGCCAATCGTGATTTTCAATGCGTGAAGCCGTCGATCTTGTTAATCCTTTCCTACAACGAGTACATTTGTATGCCTATATATAAATCTAAAAAAAGCAAACTTAAAA
Source organism: Varroa destructor (assembly GCF_002443255.2). Classification (NCBI taxonomy): domain Eukaryota; kingdom Metazoa; phylum Arthropoda; class Arachnida; order Mesostigmata; family Varroidae; genus Varroa; species Varroa destructor. Next base: position 26,335,420 of record NW_019211455.1, on the reverse strand, counting down.
AGACGAAGTGGGGTATGAAGTTGGGCGCCCCTTTTTCATGGGCGAAATGGCGCTACTCTTTATCGAGATGAATACAAAATCAACAACGTTTGATCGTTGAAAGATGGCCCTGACATCAAACGGATTAGGTAATTCTTAATGTGTAACATAATTTCGGTAACAGTACATTTTCTTCGGGGTACACACTAATTAAGACCGTAACTAACAGCCAATGAGAATACGAATTCGATCGAAGCTTATCTATAATTTTAACTTTAGGGCTACTTAGATAGTTTATGAAGTTACGATCTTGTGCAAAGTAGTCACCGTTCTGTGTCTTGTTATGTCCGTTGTTGAATCTAATACGCTATCATCAGTTAGACAGTTTTATGTCATATATTTATGCAATTGGTTACGAAGTGTAGTAAGCAATTCTAATTTGTTCTCATCAGCTGCAATGTTTGGATGCAAATTTGCTGGTGTCGGGGTGCGCCCATTTCATCATGAGGCGCTGATGATCTAATAAAGGCAAAAAGTAACTGTGACAATTCGTGCCCAACGTAACAAGCGTGATTTCACCAATGATAATCTAAATCGTTAACGAGTGTAAGCTTCCCGCGCTAAAATCCATTTATTGCTTACAGGCGTCAAAGAAACTTCTATGGACATGAAGGTGCGTACGTTGTGCAGTGTGCAAAATTTGCACATCTGTACAGAAACACTTACTGTTTCTCCTGGCGTTTTTCGGTTTGTTCGCTGTTAGCACTTCTTCACTGTCTGCTACCTGAAGCTATTGAGGGGCGCCTCACAGTTAAGCGCGCCTTTTTCGCGCCAGCTTTCGACTTCAACTTTGACGTCTGCCGCTAGTTTTCACTATTTCGCTTAGTTTGCGTGTGCTCGTCTTCGCGGGTTTCACCGCCCACAAAGCATCGCGCTACGCTGTGCAACGGCTTGCGTTGCCGTCAAAGTCAAACCGTGACACGAATCACCGACACCTGTATTTCGGAGCTTGGAAGAGTTGATGCTACTGGTTAGAAACGGAACGTTTCGCCTTCGTTCTCTCCCACAAAAGCACTCGGAGACAGCCGGCTAGCTAATCGAAGCAAGGATTTTCACCTTCGTTAGGAAATGGATTTTCTATTCGCTCGCAACAATGGACAACTACAGTTAAAGGAATAGCGACGACGACAAGAACGGCAATAGTAAGAACTGCTACGACAGCAGTGACAACTGCTGTTCTAATCTCGTCGTGCGTCTGAGACCAGAGTTTCAGTTGTCCAAACCTCGTATCGTTGGTAACTTGAGCAACAACTTCTCTCAGCGGTACGATTTTATATCACTAATCCTCAAGTACGGCTCCTCCTTTCGAAAACTCCCTTTCCCCTGTGCCACGAAATGGCCCCGGAATTTCGGGGCTGCTGGAGAAATGGGGGTTATGGCGATGCTTGTGGAGCCCACGAAGGCAGTGCGCCAAGAGAGTACAGGGAATTTGGTTGAGGGCAAATGTGTCTTCAATATTGTGTAGGTAGGTGTGAGAGCACGTACGTGTAGGATCAGTGGCGACCACTACGGGGGCAACACCAACATCGTCTACAAATCCCTTTCCCTTCATCGTCGCCGTAGCACCCTCGCCCTCGATGCGGTCGCTGGATCGGCCCGATGGGGTAACTTGATAAGTTGTTAAATTCACGCTGCTTTGTGTCCCGGAACCTGACGTGAGGTGGGAATAAAGAGAGGAGAGGGAAAGAAAGGGGATACAAGGACGGTCCTGCTATCAACTGTTTGTGCCGACATCTACAGTAACCGTCGTTTCGTCTTCGCGGTTGTTCATGTCTACAAACAGGCGGGCAACTTGTCTAACTACCAGCTAGGTAAGCGATTGACAGGTGCTATGTGAAAGGACGCGGGCTACTGAGACCGCCCCAAACCCGCACCCGTTATGACATCGTAAATGTGCTTAACTATTCTGAGTTGTTGAATGGATTGATAATAGGCACTGTTTGCAACTATAATATTCTAGCCTTGAGATTGACTAAACCATTTTTTTAATCCCGTCCATACCGATTGTTACTACTACATTAGACAAGGAGGAGTGAAAGCGCTACGGGAAAAGCGGCTGGCAGCGCGAAACTGACATGAAGGTCTCATATGTACTCCTGTATTTGTAGTCACCCTTTCATTGTGTGCTTGCTTTTTTCTAATTGCCAGCGTCAATAAAAGATAACCTTTGTTGCGTGGTTGATAGCGACTGTCGAACAGATTAGCGGCAGTGAGGGGTTTAACTCGAACGCCTAACTCTTCTGTAGTTCGTCCTGAATGCATGCGTCACACAATAGGCCCGAGTGAATCCGATAGAGCTGTACTTCTACGCCTTGTGGCATACTCAGGGTATCAGTAGAAGAACGAACAGCAATATCAGCATAGAGAAGAGTTGTGGGATTTTGGAAGTGCTCTAGTGATGCCAAGACCTTCCGCAGGGGGACGTTAATTTATCCCGATACTAAAGAGAGATTTAAAGGTTTGTTTTTTCGCAGTAGTCGAGTTCTAACTACGTCATGAATATTGGACCGATGTATTATTAGTAACATTTTAGAATGGATTCGTCCGACCGAAGTCTATAGCAAATCAGCGATAACTGCTCTAACTGGGGCGTATCCGAAACGAATTTCTCAATTCTCTACATAATATTTTAAAACTAATATATGAAATATTTAGTGGCTGAGGGCACGCGTTACACAGACTTGTACAGTGTAGTTCCTGAAGAAAATACGGTCACAATTAATAATCCCGTTTGCAACTTTCCGTGTCCTGATATAACTCACATGTCACACACAGAAGGACGATATTGGCCTGTTGTCTAAGCAAACTTTGTTGCGAAGCTTTGAATAATTTCAAGTTATAATTATTTGTGTATATATATAAAACATACTTTTCGATGTTCAGATCCTTTCAGCCCAACATTCGCTGTCACGGATTGAACTTACTGTTAAGTTAAGAACAAAATACGCAGTACTATGGAACACCTCATAATGTTTGTGATAGTAAGGCTAGCCTTGGATTAATGAATTGCTTAGCAGTGTAAAACGGCTCACAGAGTAACTTAATCATAGCAGCAGATTGATAGAAAAATACAGATGTAAAAGTAAACTTATGCCTTCGATAGGATCTAAACGTGTTATGATTTGCTTTATAGATAGCATAAAATTGTGTCACTGCCAGCTGCACTTTTTTCGTATTAATGTTGGCCTTAAATTTATATTTTTATTGACTATTGATGATCTCCGTAGTCGGTGCGTATCGTCGATACCGTTCGTGCGCACAATCTCAAAATCCGTGTTGAAGGAAAAGTAAATTGAAGGTACTACGACCTGTTACGCGGTTTTTTTGGCAAATTTTGCGGTTACACATAGGACAATCTTAGATGTAGTGGTTACAGACCTCATTATGGGCAATGTTTATTTTGCTTTGAGCAACTACCGACTGTGCGGTGAGGAAAGGCAAAACGTTTCGTTCTGATTTTATACGCTCTACTCGCATAGGTCGCCGGAAAACAGTCGGACCAGAATCGACCAGCAGTCAGGCTTCATAGTTCCGAAACAATATGCTTATGACACCCATTGCAGCCCAAGATTATTACTTGAAAATCATCAAAATTAGTTAATTGATAGCTAATAACATTATCATGTTACTAGCAGCGGTTAAACTTCACGTCGACTTCAGTCGTATTCCACTTCAACAACAAGTATTTATTCATTGACGAAGCTTACTGAGTAGCGACCCTAGTCTGTCTAGGGTGTAGCAAAAAGCTATCGACTCTCTTGCTAGATAATAACAATACTTTCAAGATTATTTGTTGCCTATGCACCTCGCAGTGAGCAGAAACATTTCCATCAAATAAAAAATGTTTTTCTTTTACAGATCAGTGACTTGCGTAGATATGATAACTCTCCCGACATTATGACTGACATTAGCAAAAGCGATATACCAGCTCCGTCAAAATGATCGTGCCAAACGATACGCGTATATTCAGACTCAAGCTCAAATCACGGTAGCAATTCTATTGCTTGATTTATATAAAGGCAACATAAATGGCAATGGATTATTGTTATATATGTTTCGTGGAACAGCCCATATGGAGGAAGTCATTCCCACTATAGTAGACATTCTATATCGTATAATATATAGACGTTAAGTACCTATTGTAGGCCTTTGTAAAGTCGCCCAGTTTGTAGGCAGCTTTTTTTTACTAAAAGGTTTAAATTCATATTATAGCTTATATTTCAAACTGACTTCCTATGAATCTGCACCGTCTGCGATCATATGGAATGACAATACTTAATAGGATATTTGGTTTCACTTGGTTCAAAATGCGGCTGCGCAGGACAAAGTATGAAACTGTTCCTTTTGTGGCCTAATGGGCACCCTCTTCATTTCATCTTAGTTGGGTGCACGAATGAGGTGATTACGATTGTTTTATTCGAATATTGGCACATCCTGACGCACCTCGGATTCTACTTAGCAATTAATTCTACAGGAGAATATCTACACTCAGCTGGGTATTATAAGTGTTGCACATTTTAGCTCTTCATGGCCTTACCCCGCTGACCTTGCTCTGTACTTACAGGACTATTGATACCAGGCAAACTCGTTACAAATACGATGACTGGCTCGCTAGAGAGCTCCATTAATTAAGCGCTCAAGTTCTCATTTGACCTTTCCCAGTAACCTTGCGACACTGTTTCCATTTGTAAACGCGGTTACCTATGATCCGCTTGAAAGTACGGCAAAACGGCGTGCCTTAACGTAATCCAAAACAACCGCTGTAACTATGTTTCCAACAATTGATTAATGTAGAAAAAAATTATGTCGATTTCGTCTGTGTGCCTTATCAAGATAAAATTCAACCTTGACAAATTCGTATCGGCTCGTGTTTTTCTACCTTAAATCGTCTACCTTTTTTGCACTGGCCTTTATTTTCATTTTCGTTACCCTTCGAAGGTCGGCAGTGACTTGTATGGATCTAGCATTTAACTCATATTCACGCAGCGAATTCCTTGATAATGGCGCAAAAAATCGTTTCTTTATTTTCCAGCAAGAAATGCCAAATCAAGCAACATTCTCCTATCGCTAACTTCGACTGTAATCAACTGAGTTTTCTATAAACAAGGATTTTACGCAGCGTACTATTATATACTAGAAACCTGGATTTTGTTTCTTTTCTTTTTACCCTTACTTCAACCTAGACCAAGTCCACGTATATAAGTGAGGAGACTTTTGCGGAACTTCAGTAGCCATGCCTCAAAGCTAGCGCTCCAACTCCGCGCACAATAAAATCACCCGAAATTCCGACTGCAACCTTCGTTCGGACGTTCGCTACTCATGGCGTCAATATTCGACCATAGCAACTGCCGACGGCACTGATACGGAACGGAGTGACGCCGGATCAGCAGGTGACTTTGCGTCGAGTTACGTACGTGGAAATTTTAACATTTTCCCGCAGTGTTTTCTTTCATTCAACAAAAACGAACGCGTTATGTACATGAGCAAGACGGGTGGACCGTTGTCTATGCAGAGAAAATGATATCAAAGTATAAACGTAGATCCACACTTCCTGCTGAAAATCAGTTCGAGTAAATTTATTCTTTATTTATTTATTATTAACTCTGATTCGCTAATTAAATCCGACCGTTATAAACTGTATCGGTCAATAGAGTCTAAAGAGTAGTTGTACGTTAAAAGGATAGACGTGTAACTATTGAAGTATTTCACAGAGAGATCATTTTAGTTCAGCGGGCGGTGTCCTTGTCTGTAGGGAAACGTAGAACAAGATAAAGGACCAGACGTCGACAGAACACGGCATAGTGTCACGTAAAATGTTCCACGCTTGAGATCAGTGTGAAACCGCGATGTTATGTTACGCTATCTGCCACAAGGCCAATTATATAAACTGAATGCAATATTCCTAGAATAAACCCCACTTATTCAAGCTAGTCAGTAATTTAACTATATAACATCTTGATTGCATTTGCGAAGTTTTTACTGAATTGTAATGCAGAGTAAAAAAATTCTCCATATCATTTTGAGCTAAATGATGTCATAACCTCGTAAGGGCAAGCTTGAATATACTGTAAAATAAGAAGTCAATAGTAGAACTTTTTTGTTATTCTTGCCTGAGATAGTATTTAATAGTTATCGTGAATAAGTTTGCCTTGAGCCTGACGTAAATAACGTGTCCAACGTGAAAAAAACAAACCGGCAATAATCAGTGGGGTACAGCTTTCAACAGACCATTCTGATGGACTGAAACCATTATATGCGAAACGGTGTCGTGTGATTTGCAAAAATACCCACCGGTCCTTCATGACCTTTATTTCTAGATTATATTTCTGTCGCTTTTTCTTGGTTTACAAAAGCAAACATTCCTGATCGTCGATGAGCCGGCCCGATCTACGTTGCAACCTTTGCAACAGATTAACGAGCGACGGACTGATCGAAATGTCCGCAGAGGGTGCAGTGTGTATACAAATGAGCCTCGTGCGCCTCCTTGCCTATTGTAGGACATTTGTGTCGTATCGTAGAAGCAGGTAAAGACAACTCAAAAAGACATATATATTGGCTGCCAATAGACGGGGTGGTATCTCATGTTTAGATGAAGCTTATTCGTTCGTTTATGTGACTGCTGGTAGAGAAATAGCGTTGGATAAAAATAAAAGAATAGAGACTTGAAATACAGTTCACAGATCCGTGCTACTCAAACTATACGATTTCTCAGTCCTCCACTATAAGGGAATTTCATGTAAAAATGATGAATTTCCCTTCTGGAACAGAGTGCATTGAATCGTATTCAATTAATTGTACTTTCGGCCACGAAAGGAAACGTCAACATAAAAGTAAATACGAAAATTTTAGTCACTTGGTAGCTTTGAAAGTTGATATGATAAAAAAAAAAAAAAAAAGCGCGTTATGTGAGAGCATTGGCACGCGTCATTACCGCTCTATATATACACGCTGATGGAAAAAAAAAGTTACGTTTTGTGTATCCTTTGGATTCCTATTCGCTTATGCGGTAAAAAAAAAAGTATTAAATGCCGAAATCAATATATCCCAATAACAACAAAAAGTCTGTGTTTGACCTTGTTTACTTATGGGAGATTATCTTATACAGAATGACCCAGTTAGCAATGATGAAATTTCAAACGTTATACAACATTATCGATGTAAATAGAATCATTTGTTGGCCAATTATTCTACTACGTAGTTGCGTAGAGAATATTTAGTTACTCTTAGGCCGGGATGATCATGTTTTCAGACCGCTTTTGGAGATTCTTTCCCAATTCATTAGCGGTGCAGACAGAATCTTCTAATGTTGAGAACTTTTTTGTAATACAGGGACATTCAATCCTACTTAACAACACATTCTAAGTAAATGTTACGCGTAAGACCGAGTATTTGGAAAGAGACTGAAACTAAATTTCAACTTGAGTGATATTTTTATCTGTTCCCGGACATATTATGCTCATCTGCTTGTTATTGTAAGCCATCGGACATGGGTCACCCAGACAGATATTGGACGGCGTATCTTACACTTTGACCTCATAATATGGCAGCCAGCCTAAATCCGATTGAAGTAAACCGGAATCTGTTTGTGTCAAGTCAATGTAATCCCACGTAGCGTCCGAACTGAAACACACATATCAATCCCTTTAAACAGATTCGAGCGTATTGAGCGGAAATTATGCCAATCAGCACTGCAAAAAAAAAACTTCATTACACAAATCAGCCTGTATAAGGCCAGTCAATAAGGGCCGATTGAGGTTGACCCTCTGAATCGACTTTTGCTTCAGTCGTGAAGTCAGCCATCGGGGATGTGATAGTAGTTTTGTTTGGGCAAAATTCATTTGGCTGCTGTTGAAGTTCAGTTTTTGAGCTTTGAACTTCCGTTCCCAAACGCAGCTGGCTACCCGACTTGGAAGTAGTGCAATGTCTCTGGACCCAGAGTGAGCCCGACATTTTTCCACTTCGATCATTGATTTGGTGCCAGTACGACGGCCAATCAACTCCGACTGAATCACAACTATGTGTTAACCTTCTGATAGAAGTTGTTGAAATAAAATCTGACATATTTGATTACTTTAATACTGTCAATCAGGCTTGAACTAGAAGAACAACTTCTGGCTAGCCAACGAGCTAAATTATCAATTGTTCATCATTGGGTTTCAAGACCGTTGTCTACTTTAACCGTGATTAAATCTCAGTAGACCCTAAACGTAAAGACTATACCTAGGAACTTAAAGCCGCGATACGTTTGTTTTCGTTGTAGAGCGGAATTTTATAGGATGCTGAGCTCATAGCGCTTGGTCCAACACATAGTTACCGCGTAGTGGCGTTATTTCACAGCACAGATAATTCTGAACTTCCAACATGAAAGTTACGCCTCGTAACCCTAACACCACTAACTAGTATCAGTTGTTAGTGTACATAAGCAATAGCGCCTTGAGTAACTATCGCTAGAAGTCGTAATACGATCACATATTGCAACGATTATGCAACACTATGATACAACTGAAATCTGGCATATGCTATATTTCTTCATACAAAGTACGAGGATAGATCTATCCATCTATCCTGTCTTCCCCATGCACTGGAAATTTTCATACTTTGTGCTTACTCTTCTTCTACTTGCATGATATTTTTCTATGATATTTCAACCAAAAATGTTGACTTAATAGCATCATTATATAGAGCGGGACAAGGACGTTGTCCTTTTTCAAGTTAAGTCAAATAAGCGTTTATTTTACTAAAAGGATATCTGTGCCTTTGGCTAATATTGTGATTATGAGGATGTAAGTTTGAAAATATTATTTGCGCAATGATAAAGTTTGTCCCAGGTAGAGGAAAAAAACAGGATGCGTTAATGTTTTTCTTCTCAAACTATTCAGCTGCTCTCCATGCGATCATATTATTGATCCGATTAGATCTCAACTAATCTGTGATACATGTACTTACTTCTCAAATGTTTGTGCTTGCATGAAAAAATCCATCAGTTCCGTTCAGCCTCTTCATTGTAAAGTCCGCCCGCCTTGATAAATTTGAATTACGTTTATTTCGGCATATATTTGCAAATCTCATCAGTGCTTACTTGAATCGTCCCAGCCGTGATCTGGGTTTACCAATAATTATCCCAGTTCACGTTTGGCCATTCCTATAATAAATCATGTCTTATCTTCACCTTCTTATGTGAAAATTATCAAGCGTCGCACTGCAAATTGACACGCATAAATGAGGACTTGCTTCACTACAAACGATGGGTATCGTGAGAGACTGGATGAAAAAGGATATCATGATCTAGTTAGGAGTCGCCGGTCGATCTTGGTTCTGCCGACCATTTTATACCGAACAAGCTGACTCTAGAACTGTTTCACATGGTAAAGAATGGATATTTGTAACGAGCGGGTATATGTGGTGTAAATAAATTCTATTATCATTTTACTTCTTCAAAAGTCGAATCTAAATCTATCTATTTGTATTTATTGGCAGCGTGATGCATCTCTTTGTAAGGCTCTCTTCGACAATAAGCAGCACAGACATTATCTTCTATTTTTACTATACCTACTTTATAGTCCTAATGGAACTATGGAAGAGAATTTAGACGGCGTAACGGAGCCGATGACAAGAGAAAGAGACGCTCTAGTGGTCGCTGCTAAAGACTTTAACGCGACATCAGAGACACGGATGACTTGTAGGACAAATGAGAGAGCTCGGCAGTTGCTATATTCGATGGCCACGAGAAACCTAGCAACGCTAAACACGAGCGACGTGCCGACCTTTTAAAGCTATTTAGCTTTTGTCTTTGTGGATTTTATGAAATGCGAAGTGGTCAGGTAGCTTAAAGGAAACATAATAAGCGATCATAATGTTGTAGGGTTCCTTATAAATTCCGGACGAACAAGTGACGATCATAATACTCGGAGATGTCTGGTGTGCCTAGAGCGAGGAGAGAACGGAAGCTATCAAACACTGAATGCAGGAATACCCCGAAGTAGAGTCGCAAAATCTACAATGACTCCTAATAGAAACTGTGAAGTAAAGGGGTTTTGTTAGATAGGCCAAAGGGTAGAATGAAGAAACTGTTCGGGGTCGAGCCGCATGTACCCGAGCTAGAGGGAATTTCAAACGAGTCGGAGCCAGCCACGGCTTAAATGAGCTCCAAAAGAGTTATTGTAAAAAAAAAAAGTAAAGAAGGCTATTAGGGACTACAGGACGAGAATAACTGTTGGGTAAACTTTCCCCAAGAAATATAAGGATTTCTATATGCTCGCTTTTATAATCTCGTAAAAGGGAAAGCGGGCAGGACAAAGAGGTATCTTTTATCAGAGGAGGAGAAAACTAGGGTACTAAGATCATTGTTCCCATTTCACCAGCCTTTCGACAGAGTTAGGTCTACAGACCCGGAGATTGAGAAAGAGATCCCACCTGTTACGAGGGAAGAGGTATTGCAGGTAAAAAAAACCAAATCAATACGGCTAAAATGTCAGTTTCGGACAGGATCCCAGCCGTATTTGTAGGGATTCTTCAAGAACTCTGACACGGTCCCTGTAACTGCCATGCAGATCTTCCATTCAGGCCGTTTCCCACTACCATGGAAGAAAGGTGAGTTTAATCTAACCATAGGCAAGAATTTGTATGGATTTACATGTCAGCTACGGACGCTGGCTAAATGCATCAACTCTATAATAGGGAAAAAGCTCAGAAACTTTTCCGAAGAAAAAAGGCTTTTTGAAAACACAAATTGCTACTGGGAGCAATTGCTAAGGTTCTAAAAAGGGCTGATAAGGTAAGACAGACCCCGATTAAAGCAACAGACCTTTTTCCGTAACCCCCTTAGATATTAAAAATACTTAGCTCTTTTGGTCCCACACTATCCACGGTAATCACCTTTTTCTATAATAGCAAGGGTTGCACTAAGGCCTATTCTGGGCCTCTTTTGTAGCTTCCGGCGCATGATGGGGCGCTAAGGTTAAGCAATCTTTCTTCGGCAGTAAAAATTATTGCTTATAATAAGAATGACCTCACCGTTGGAGTCTGAGCCCTACAAGTCTATATAAGTGCACTTCCTGTGTTTCCTTTTTTCTGAAACAGGTGTTTGTATTGGTGGGAGGAAAAATTTCAGACGATGGTCTGACGAGGAGGCTAATCAAATTTCCGACGAATTTTCTTTTATGGAATCCTGAGAAATCATCGTAAGTTGTTTCGAACATATAGTTTTGTTTATTCAATTATACTAGTAATGATATTTTTGATTCACAGGTAAATTCGTTCATCTTTCAAAGAATCAAATTTCGCATCTTTGTGTAAGCGGTTCTAAGGCAGAGATTTCGAATTAAACAGCAAAAAATGGCTACAAAAGACGATACATTTTTGATTATTTTCGACGAAAGTGCAGCTTAGACAACAGCTTACAACGTAAATTATAGTCGAATAGTCAAGCGCTCGGAGGCTTCAACAGGCGTACAGAACGACCCCAATCCTCCATCGCTCCAATGGGCATGTTACCGCCTTACTGTTTATTGTCTGCATAAAGAGCGTTTCTATAGAATAGGCTCCGCCAGGGATAAGAAGTAGATATTCCACGAAAGACAGCATACAAAGAGAGCAATTAAGCCGTGAACAATCATCTAGCTTGGCGCCGATAGGCAGCCTTCACGGCTAGAAACACGCCGTGCATTTTGGCGTGCGTGAAGGCTGTGGTCCGCTATGAGGTCCTCAAACATGTCACCTGGCTCAGTTCATCAGCGATCCTGGCCAAGAACTTTACGAGTGTAACGGTACCAGAGTACAATGCAAAACTGTGATCGAGAAGCTTTACCACAGTAGACGTAAAGCCTAGATTTGGATTATCATTTGACCAGACTCATGCGGCAACCGACGAATTCAAAGGAACTAGAATAGTAACGAGGTGCTTTTGTTAGTTTTCAGCATATATATATATACACCTTCGTGTAAACTATTCCAGTTACAGAGGCAGTCCCTTAGAATAATGCCATATCTTTTAGTGATTCTTTTATTGAACACATTCTACCACACTAGTGGTGTTCTACAAGACACTTTCGGTAGGACGCTTGCTGGGATCTTTCTGTCGTACCCTTGAAAGATTTGGTTTCTCAGTATCAAAAACGCTATAGTACATCGATGGATGGGTAAAAAAAATGACTCCATTGCGTTTTACCCTTTTACTTACGACTGCATATGCGAGTTTGCATTTGCTCATGTGGCACTCTGCATTTTTTCAGCACGGTTGCACTATCTCTCTTCGGAAACGGTTTGCGGTATTTCAATTCATTTTACTTCCTCTCCATCAAATCAGGCCATCGTAAACAAGTCAAAGGTCATATCGCGGAATCATGGGCCTATGTAAAGTGGCCTTCACATTTTGTAAAGTCGAAACGAGTAGCCACCCCTGAATGATAGTTATAGCCATCTTTTGGGCAACAAATAACATTAGTCTAATTCTATTTTTGTCCATTATCCTTTCAAATGCCGTGCATTATAAATCAAATCGCACCTTGAAAAAGTGTCATTTAAAAGCAAAGTATTGCAGAAGCCGACACTGTCGATATTTCTGTTCAAAGACGACAAATACCAAGTAATTTCTAAATCCAATATAAAATTAATTTAAATTTTGATGGATATTTGGGGCAAAACATTGTACAGTAATTGGTACACATTTCAACGTTGGCCCCAAGGGGCGTGGGATGTAAAGTGAAAAACTTTTGGGTTTGCTTATCATGTTAAATGTGTGTATTTTTACTTAAAGTTCTAAATGTCGTTGTAAAACTCTACGAGTTTTGCAAAAGTTGCTAGCGAGACGAGCGAAAATTTGCTAGATAGAGTTAATTATCAACTTCCTATTTACGTGTCAGTCAAAAAAAGTAAACATATATATTCTGTGTTTTTGCAGGCCCTAGTTAAAACGTTTATCATATTCTCCACTAAGGTATCCCGTAGCCACAACGCAAGCCTCAGTTTTCCAGTTATGTCCAAGCAGTCAAAAAATACAGCTTGAGTCCATCCGAAAATGTAATGAATAATCTTGAATAAGCTTGGAAGCGTTTGTAGAATGCAAAGAGCAGCTGGAATCCGACATTTATTACGTGCCAGATCGAACTCTTTGATACGCAACCTGAATCATACGAAGTACTGAATAGTTAGATTTCGATTTCGAAGGTATAAAAATGAAGCCTCGACGATTAGTCTGGAGTGATCGACCCAAGTTTTACGATGTTGAACCCTTAAAAAATGCACTAACTACCTCGACGGTGGTGTTTTGGGTAGGGAGATTAGTGCTAGCAATAATGATGAAGATATGACCGCTTCGATATGTATGTTTCTAGATAGGTTTTTTGTTATCTTGATGGATCTTAAAGTTGATGAGCCCTTTGGCTACCCGTAATGATTAGTTTATACGCGAAAATAGCTCCCCAGAGAAGATATATATGCTCGTAGCGCTAATTCTTATTTTGGCAAGCTTCTTTTGACAGTTCGAACCTGTACGCACACACATACGCAGAGTATCCTCGCCTACGATATAGGCGCTTAATTTACATGAGAAGATAGATATTGCACTATATTATATAGAGAACCATGTAGATTCAGCTGCCCGCTAAGCTCAACGTTTGTCTGTCTAGCGACGTTTCCTAGAGAAGCGGCTTCCAACCTAGCCATAGTAAATTAAGTTTGATATAGCTACGTGTACCACAAATCAAATTTTTTTCATCATTTGAACTATAGCTAATATTCGTTTCCTGCAACTATATGCGTTGTGTAAATACAGGCGGTCGAAATTATAGGGAGATATAAAGGCTGTAGATATGAATCTAATTTTTTTGTACCTACGAATTTCAGTGGACAGATTTCTTCGGTAATAACTCACGTTCCGCCATTTGTTGATGACTGCCTTATTTGCAGCTGAGTTAATTTCTAATATAACATCTATCCATATCACAATTTTTCCTTACGTTCTAGGTGAAAGATGATTCAGCGTAAATCATATATGATACACCATCCTCGGATCCCGGAACGAACGGATAGGCAAGTTGCGGAGCTGAACCTGAAAAACGTACTAGCCAGTACGCTGCTTTGTTGGCGATTCATCGTGGGTCGCAAAAATAACAATGTCTTATTTCACTAAGTTGTCTTCATTGTACGGTTTACTATGCATTATACAGCGACTAATAGGTGGAATATTTTTAACCACTGGTGTTCGGCGTCATTCAGACAAATCGTGTTGCGACCCTTCTGCATTTAGTTCAAACCGATAAACAAAATAGATACTTTTTCGTTCTGTTAGAAATTACAGCGGAAAATATATGAACTTGAGCGCTTACTTCTATGCGTACGTGTATCTTTGAAACTGTCGCGTTAAATAAAAGCCAAGTTAATTTACTACTATATCAGAAAAGTTAGTGTTGATTAAGCTCGGAGCCATTGTTTATAGCGGAAGAGTTTAACTGACATGACCACAAACGCCGCTTCCTACCCAGGTTCTCGTCACAGATGTACAATGTACCCACTATCATTTCCCTCATGGCCATTGGCTATCACTCGTCGGATTCGCTTTCGCTTAGGTCTTTGCTTCACGCGATTAATTGGTTTCAACTGGATAGCCAGAGTTAAGTACAGATAGAGATTGGAGGAACTGGGTTTGAGTGCAGCTGAACGTACAAATCAGGACATACAGTGATAAAGCATTGAAATGATGTTCCACAGATTATTGGCTGATAGGTCAATATTGGAAATGTGCCTATCGAAGCTCATATGTGTTACGACAGCAGCACGGAGATTCCGCATATAGTTCACAGCAGAAGTTCGTTCGTTCTGCCGTCGACGTTTGCCTACGTACTGATAAATCTAACAGCGACATATTTTAGTGTCAATGTCACCCTATCTGCAGCGACGCCGTTCGGATATACTGTGATTAGCAGCTGGAGTTCGTGTAAAGAACCCTTTAGGACACAATGGCCTGAATAAGGATCTGTAGGCAAGCCAGAAGGCGTTTCCAATAGCATAAGAATCAGTTCAATATTGTTGACCTTTTCTGTCGCTCGCCGTATCACTGTCCTTCATTAAGAGGCAGGATAGAGGTTCCCTATGCCAAAGTGCTATAAAAATTGCATTCGTTAATGTGTAGCCATGATCCTAAAGTTATGTTTCAGTGCTTCTCACTGCTTTAGCTGGATGAAGTTACGACAGATCGACGTAAGCGGACACTGGGCAATGGTCAGTACGTATTAAAATGCGATACATAGAAATCTATGTTAGACCTTTTCGGCCTTAATTGTCGTTACATCTTGTCTATCTACAACCAACCTCTTCCGAAAATTCGTGACGGCACCACAAAGAATGATGTATTATTATAGCGTAACCGTAACGATATTATCTCAGCTTGATTTAGGAATGTAGGGCAGTTTTTTTATCAAATTACGCCAACATGCCTTAAAGCTGCCACTATACTCGTGTGTTTAATATTCCGTTGTCCCTACATCGGTAAAGGGCACGTTTCAAAGGCTGCGCAATACCGAATCGTTTTATTTGGAAATTGTCACAGCATGATATGCCAGATGACACCTAGCGGCGTAGGTGTAGCACGTGCATCAGCCGTTTACATACACATATATGGCATTCCTTCTCAGTACTCCTGCACCATATTCACTGCAACAAATGCCGTTACTATTTAAAGTCGTTTGGAGCACTAGTACTTCCGTTATGATTGCTTTGGACGGCTGGCTTCTAGCAGCTTCGTCATTGCCAAAGAGATACATTTTTTTCCGAAAAGGTCTAGGATGCCAGACAACAGGCGTCTGCTTGACAGAAACGCGGAACGTGAATTTGTTTAAAAGTAACAATTTATAAACGTCTCTGCAGTAGCGTCCTGTATTATTTGGCGTTTGCTTATGACGTGGCCACCTATAGAAACCGCGCTCCGAATCAGACGAATACGCCCGATGTATACATCTTCCAATCCCTGAATTTAATCGAATAGTTTTTTGGTATTCAAAATAAGGCGCCTTTTTTGTTGGTCGATTTGTTGTTGTTGTTGTTGTTGAATTTTTTATGTGGTAAACTGCCCTTACGTTGACGCGAATTTGTGTTTGGTCATATTGGCACTATATTAGCGCGTTGGCTAGTCAAAAAGGATTAGTACATTGTACAATCAGGGAATAAGCCGACCACTACCTGAATTGGGCTCATAGTCCAACGATAGTTAGCACCGTAACCAAGGCTTCACATGACTCTGCAGGAATACGATTTTTCTCTATCTTACAATGGCCCTTAACGTTACGGGGTCACTCTGTATTGCCCTCAAATTCTCAAATAAACTGGGTTTCTTGTGCAGATCACATTGATAGCTGAAGCAAACTCTAACCGCTTTTTTATTCCTAGAAAATATGACCCTTTCCCCAATGAGCTGACCATGACGTGTTGTTTATGGGAAAACCAGTTCTAAACTCGTAGACTAAATGTCTCTCCGCTTAATGTTCTCTATTAGCAGCCAAATTATCTTGTTCTGATTACGAAACGTAAACCGTCGTATCAACCAAAATCGTCGCTTGATGGAGCAAACACAGCAGGAGAAAGCAAACGACAGGCTACAACGTGTGAGTCCTTTGCCATCAAAGTATATTTTTGAAGCTTTCACCCACTCAACCTTTTCCTGGCTACAGTGGTCACCTTTCTCAAAGATCTGACTTGCATTGTGTGATTTACATTATTTGAAAACGCAAAAAATTGACAAAACTTAAGAACTTCCCCAACAGTTCCTAGTCCTCGTTTAAACCTATCAGTTGTTAACCATCGCTCCCATTCAAGAACATGTGGTGGACTAGCTTTAAATCCGGACACATACACACTTCGCTTATTCCTGGAAGGCAGCTATCCGCAGCAGTAGAACACGAAAAATACTTATTTTCAGCTGTTTATTTTATTAATATTTTAGCTAAAAAGTCATGTGGTTTACTACATTTCGACAGTGACGACTAGGATTGGCGTGCGGTACTTCAATGGTATTAGAAAGACCTGTTTATCGTACGGTGGACATTGATATGCCAAGTTGATTAGCTTTTCCATTGTATATGATGAGGACATATGTCGAAAAAACAACAGCTGGAATTTACAGAATCCAGCAGGTAGCTGAACAATTTTGTATCAATCTTGCCTACAACCGGCAAATTAGCCCCGCAGTTAATATTATCTGAACAAAAAGCAAGTCCCAAAAAAGTAAACCTCATATTCATTGTGGATCAAGGCATAATTGCGATACAAGGGCGGGGTTCTCCTTTGTTAAATTTGTTACGACTTAAAACATTGTGTTAAGTATAAGTTTTTTCGATTGCTTAATCATGACGGTAATTAGGAATGATTCGAATGTTATTAAAATTGATGATCGAATTATAGGTGGATTTTGACCTTTACCCAAACGCGGACAAATGTCAACCTTTTAGGCGGTTTTTATGAGCTGTAGACAACACTATAGAGTACCTCTTGTCTCAATATTATGGCGTGTGCTGTCTTAGTGGGTTGAACTATTTCGAATCCTTTGAGTTGCTACAACGAGTAGGGACGTAGTGGCATCCCTCCTTCGAGCACCGATACTGCGCATTACCGTAAAAATACGTCCACCTGCCTGTCGGGTAGAGTAGTAAACGAGGTCGTTTTTGTAAACTAGCCGTGAATCTCTCAAGTTCGCCTAAAACGTCAAATTAGAGCAAGTAAGGGGCTTGTTCTACGTTGGATACAGCCGGTTTAGCGTTGCTGACACTGTACAGAGTCTACATAAGGAAAATGTGTCACCGCACGCCCGGTGTTTACTTCCGTAATACGGTACGAGGTTCAGACTATCTGGGGGTGTCTACGATCAGGTGAAATGGTACCGCACCTGCGACTTCAATTTAGAAGTCATTAGGTTCAAATCAGCCAGGTCGTACCTAAACCAAAACAGTACTTAAATGAATAAATGTTATTTCTCTATTTTTAAGATTTGATTATTTTGTGTAAATCGACAGTTATCGGATGCAGTTAGACGGCTGTCTTTTGTTGAGGTACGTGGTAAATGCACAGCTAAACGGTAGTCCATCAACAATAGGCGAATAACATCCGTACTATAACACAGGACCGAGGGCTGTTAAGAGTTTTTTGCTAAAGCCTGAAAAGTCGGAAGCGATTTGTGTCAACAGAATAGGACGAACCGCTGAAACCTGAATGGTCCTGTTGAATTCTAACTATATTAATGCTTTCATCTTCTCCTTCTCAAATGTCAAGCGAACTGCAACGAGAGCTTCTCGAATATGCGCTTGTCTCAGAAAGCGATGTTCAGTTGAACGGTTCTGCGCTGAAAATCCTGGCAAAGAACGTTACAGCTAGAGACGGTTAGAACAGTAGAAAACTTGACGGATGCCAGCATTTCACTTGAGGCGCAATCGGCTTAGGGAAATTGATCGGACAGTTGTTTGTTAATGCACAACAAGAAGGCCTCACTCGTAGTGAGATTTCTTTGCCCTCTGCGAGGTAGTAAACAATCTATCGATTACACTGCTGTAGTTAAACTCACCAGCTGTGATCGGTGCACCTGCTGATGCATCCGCTGATGTATCGGCCGTGTTCCGTGACCACATTCTATGGACACATTTGCCTTCTCGATACGGAGATGTCCGGAGTGCGCGTCAGACTGACACCCATCTTTTTCGACTTTCTTCCAAGTCGCTACTAGCAGTGAACCAGTTGCCAGATGTGGTCCATAAACAAGTAGACGTACGACTAATTTTAGAAACACCTAAAGGTCGAGTATAGTGCTTGTTCCTGCAGTTGATAAAACAGACGCTGTTACGTTAGCTGCTCTGTAACATACGCTGCGATCCAAGTTCACCTGTACCCTGTTGGAACACCATGTCACCAAATACGTAGTTTTATGTTGTGAGATCCGGCAATCTAAGGACGCCTCGCATTAGTAGTTATGTAATGATAGCAGTGAATATATAACTACTATAAATCAGTCGATTCCGCTTACCGTCACTTATATTCGTAGTGGCAAGTCGAACGCTAGGTGTACAGGGTGTTTGAAAATGTCATATATATATATTTTTCCCCGTAAGGCCAAAAAACATTTGTATGTTATTTTTCTGTTAAAGGTAGAAACGCGTGAAAAAATGAATTGACGGATACATCTAGGAAAGCGTGTGACTGTGCAAAAAATATGGCCTTGATTCCGGAACTGAGTCTGCCCTTTTCTAAGTAGCCATTTCAGTTAGTTCCTTCAAAGTAACTAGCAGAAACAATTAAAATAATGGAAACCTTTCATTATTAATTGAAACTGCTTGGAAACCCTATAGAACCCCTAAACCTATTTATAGTTTGTTTAGAGGTTCTATAAGGCATCCCCCAACTCTCTTATTTAGTACCACCAGACACAAATTATAAAATAACTTTTGCTGTGGACACAACTAAATGACTGTTAAGAAGACCAATTGTGGGCTAGGCTGTCTGTTAGTTATGATCATTAACCACAACAAATGCTTCATACTGTCAAATACGAGTGACACCTATTTTAGACAGAAGACATCAGGTATTCCAAGCAGGAAAAGATCCAAAGGTACTTTAACTAACCAAGGTTCAAACGAGTTTTTATGGACGAGATTTTTCGTTCGGCTTTATGGTAAAAAAAAAAACATCACACCCTAGGTCTAATGACCATAGAGTTAATCGTCTTCAGATAGATGCACACAACAATGTCAACATGCCCCACTAGAATGGAGATAGAATACCCTTTCAGTAGATAAAGAAGTAACCGGTATTTTCAAAAACACTAATTACTTTTGTTTTTGATATGAAACGTATCTATGGTCAATGATCGTTATTTTAAGCACTGGTTGTAGCACCAATAGGTAACCCAACTCAAAAATGGGCTACTCCTCGAACCCTGGAGCCGTATCCGACTGGGTCTGAAGCAAAGTGGTATATTTTAACTGTTCACAATTCCTTGTTAGGTTGTTTCAGCGTAATTAGGTGACGCAGTAACTTATATTACAGTTGGGAAGTACCATACTTATCTACTTTGCGTGCTAATCTGAGAAAACGATAATTACGTAATTGAACGAAACAAAATCAGTTTTATGTTACCAAACGCTGCAGGACTGGTTATCTATTCGCAACGAAAACCAACATGTTCTCTATTGTCTAGATGGCGGATCGACGACGAGAAATGACCCGTTGTGATGCTTTCGCTGGCTACATTTCTCGGGAAAGAGCCGAAGAACATCTGATAAAGCTGGATCGTATTGGAGCGTTTCTTTTTTGTGCACCTAAAGATGGGACTTTGGTTATATCGTTACACACTGGAAAGTAAGCAAAATAAGTGTTTCCTAACTTACGTTAATATATTTATTCGGCTTTTTTTTTTTAACTTCGTTACTTAAGCTGAAGAAATAGATTTGTAAATTTATTTCAACTTCAACGAATAAGCTAAACAACTTAACAGGTTACTTGCTTTTGAAACATCAGACGAGATAGAAAAGGTAGCCAACCGTCGTATTAGAGATAGCAACTCACCTCTCATAGCGATTGCTAACAATTCGTTTTAAAAATCTGTAGGAGCTGCATTGTTTATCTAAAATCTGCAGAACCTGTCATAATAATACTTAGCGCAACTCACTGTCATCCGTCAGTTTTAGATAGGTCATCTTATTCTATTTATCAGGTTTTACTTATCCAGATTTGCACTAGAGTATCGTATAACTCTGGGGTACCTTGTAGATCTAAAGAGGCTGTGATAAATCCAAGAGGAAACTATATTCATGAAGCACGCTGCACGGTTTCCACCCCCCCCCCCCCCGTTTCGGCAGCTTTTCTGCGATGCCCTTAATTTTTGTTAAAAAAAAAAAAAATATGGAGAATTGATTTCACTTCGCTGGAAGCTTCTTTAAATTGTGCCTATCAAATCAAATATATATGTAAGGGCCATATATTAACAATATTTATGTCGGTGTCGATTAGCAGCGGCTTACTATGGAACTGGATATCTGGTAGCTGTAACAGAAAGCAGTAATTCGGATGGCACATCATTAGAGCTTAACGTTCTATTTTCTGTAATGTCTGACAACAATTTCGGATGTAAAAGCACTTATTAGTAATTCAGAACGTTCTAAACACCCTTCGTAGATTAATATCCACCGTGTATAGGTCTTCAGTTTAAAATTCCGAAAAACACATACGCAGTAGGTCTTTATTTACTCGAAATTTTCAAATGCATTCAGGCACCGCTAGGTTGGCGGGATGCGTAGGGCGCCAGTGTCACAACCATGAACGCTCTCGTCCAGTTTTTAGCTGTAAAGATAAATTTCTCCGATTTATCTGGGTTTTTAACTCAGCTGACCGCGTACTCCAACGAGAGTCGTCCAACGAGAATAGGCTTAGACGCACTACTCAAATCACACTGAAGGTTAGTTTGCGTGCTGCCCCCAGCGTAGCTTTTGAACTCTTTAACTAGCTGACGCAGTAGATAAGAAATAATAGAACATCATTGTATCCTGTCTTTTACCAGCAGAAACAGTGGTTTTATTTGTAATTCATTCAGCTGGGCTGAAGTTCTGTGGCTAACTTATATAATCACGTGTCTGTCGATGTCGATGACGGCGATTTGTTTGATGATCGAAAAAAAAAAAACCAAAAAGGCGCAAAAATAACTTGATTAACGTTGGAAATAGGTTTCGATAACAAAAGTTACGCTTGACCACCAGAACCAGGAAAATGACGATGACCTGCCCAGTGTATGACGTGGTTATTTGAAATGTAGCTTAGTATATTTTCATACAATACACAGTACTACTGCTTTGTATAAAATTCTGTATTTATTTCTGAGCAAACGATATCGGTAAGCTGGATTTGTGTTTGTCTCCTACGCAGCGCTGAACCACCCGTACGCCACTACGACATAAACCTTAATAGTAATGGAGAAATTTTTCTGGAAGATGTACAGCCGTTTCGAAGCTTCAAAGATTTAATCAGCTATTATAGGGACCACGGAGACTTTATATCTACACCACTTGGACAAGCTGCTGGAGTTGGTAAATTTCTTTAGCTGATATTGTTACCGCTGCAGATTCGATTACAGGGCATTGGCTGACTGTGGACTTTTTTAATTTATAATAATCTTTACTGGCAACATATTTCTTCTTTTTGGTGGTTCCTGGCTGCCGTCGCTGGCAATGCGGCTTCTGAAACGTACGCGACACAGTCACATGTCAAGCAACATTTGAAAGCAGTGAACGATAGAAGTTCCTTAGATCATGTCATCCGTCAATCATTATTTCAATTCATTTAATCGCAATGCCTTGTCTCGTAGCTGTGTATAAACTCTGATTTTTAGTTGACTGGGAGATCGACCACTTTGATCTAGAAAAGCAAGAGCGTTTAGGAAGAGGAGGCTGCGCGACTGTGAACCGAGCCCTCTGGGGAGTGTACGAAGTTGCTGTGAAGGAAAGTAATTACCCTGAGTTCGATTCTCACCTCATCCATGAGGTGAACATTATTAAGTGAGTCATTTTCCGAGATGTGGTCAACGCATACAAGATATAGGTGAAAAAATTAAGATTCTGCTACTATTTCTAGCTATATATTCGCTAACCCACATATACTAGATTCGCTAGATAGAGATTTCACTGCTTCAGAGAGCTGCTCGAACTAATTGGATAAAAATGATTAATTGCTTCAGACAGCCAAAGGCCAATTGAAACTCACTCAGGTCATTTAGACCTATGTTTCCCGAAAAGCATGCGCTGACACGTAAGTAAGTGATGTGTGAACCTAGCATCGCATGATATATGTTTTTGTCCAATACAAAAACTTGACCTGAAATCGTAAAATGTACCAGTTTTACCTGCCTACTTTACAGAAAACTCAACCATAAAAATATCGTTACCTTCTTTGGACACTGCTCGAAACAGCCAATACTAGTTGTGACAGAATACATGCGTCACGGACCGGCGAAGGAATACGTCAGCCAAAAAGGGCCCACGCTGACTGAATTCTGTCTTATCAATATATGCTACCAGGTAGTCTGGTTAGATTTTCTCGTTGTAGACCGTTGCCAGGTTTGTGCTTCATATTGATGGTTCACGCACAGACAATCAGTCGATGCTGCTATCTACTAGTTACGTGTGTGTATGCTGTGCTATATGGATAGTTACTGGGTGTCGTAATAAAAGCTTAGATATGTAAAGATCTTGCTTTACTTTACTTTAGTTTAGTCATAACCTACTTAATTTTTTTTACGCTCCAATTCAACGCTGCTGGTGCAAAGTGGAACAATTTTCATTTATTAGGCATCTAACGAAAACATGAAGGACGCGATCTGAAACATCTGAAGGGACCGTCCTATGCTTTGATTATTATGGACGTGCAGTCTACTTTGTTAAAGGCCATTGAGAAATCGCAAATTTATGGCCTTATTTTAGTTAAAAGTATCTATTAGGGCACAGCGTCCCAAAACGTACTCAGACAAAGCCTTCGCTATCGTTAGGGACCGAAATCATTACTGTCTGTGCTAACTTTCATTAAACCGACCTTCACTTAACGGGGTAATCTATAGATCTATGTATAGGCGTTTAAAAAATAAGCAGCTATACAGAATGTAGAGAAAATATCACACGAAGTTATAAAGATTCTAGTATTTGAAAATCCATATTGATCACAGGTAATCATAGGTTGTTGCCGGTTTTCGACGACGAACGCATGCTTTCGTTTCCAGTGAACCGTACGGCATGGCAATATCTTACTAACCGTCAAAATGAACTTTGCCAACGTTTTTGTCTAGGTGTGTCGTGGACTACGATATCTGGAAAATTCTGGAACGGCCCATTGTGATCTTCACCTAAGAAACGTTCTTCTCGGAGGCGAAGAACCTTTTCTGATTGTTAAACTCGCCGATTTCGGCCATACCATGTATACCACATGTTTCATGATCACAGTTTATTATAGTTTGAACGGGATTGCACCATATCCGCTACGAGGTTTAGCCCATTAGGTGTATGTCGAGCTTCGCATGATGGCTTTATCTGTTGCCCCGGCGGCAAGGCACCGCAAGCTATTAACTGATTACATGAAAAGTAACCACATCCGCCGTGTCGGACGGGTTATGAGGCCGTGCGGCGATTTTTCCTGTCGTCGTCGTGGTCGTCGTCGTCGTCATCGTTCGCATGTGCCTTAACGCTGCCCTTTGCATTAACAATTAAAATGATTATGATCGGGCCTTTTTTGACACGTAAAGCGATTATGCAGGCACAAAATAAATGGGTTTGATAGTTAATTTTCGACGGTTCGTTACTACAAATTGTTGTCTATAGAACTTCTTCATGTATTCGTACATCGTAGAAGTTCGTCGACTGCTGTGGTGTATCGCTTGTGTCTGCTTGTTACGCCGATCTTCGTGTACTAGGATCTTCGTGTGATAAACGTGAACAAATATTTGGAATAACATTTAATGAGAAAGAGCACACTTAAAACGTTGATTTTTCTAATTTGATTCCTTTTGTAGAGATTGGTCTACGTCGAACAAATCAAAGGTCGATTCGAAAATCAAGGCGGATGTCAAGCGTTTCGGCTATATACTATGGAACGTTAGTATACACCCGAGCTGAATTATCGTATCTGAGGTCGGTTGGCAACTGCCGTAATCGTTGATATCTAATCGGGCCGCTAGACACAAAGTGACGCCCTAGCAACATTTGAGCTTGCCAATGATAATAGTGGCATTTCACGCTGTCAAACAGAACGCCAAAAAACATGAGGTCATCAAGCGATCATCACCAACTTTGGTCACTACAAATCAGTAAGATCTTTCCAGTGCATACCAATCAGAATATAAGGAAACTATTTTAAGCAGAGACTGACAGCCTGAACTTTAGAAAAACTTCAAAAATTATTGACACACCTGAAGCTAGCTCTTTGTATGTCACCCTGAATTGCGGCAATCTAAATGGGATACTGCGATATGTTGTATTTGCTTTGTGATGAAAGGTATTTCTATTAGCGAGCGGGGCATCTTCGGAAGAAATTTGGGAAGCAAGCAATAAAGCAAGACGACCCCACGGGTTTACCAAGTCGCTCTACAGAATATTTAAAAGTTGTACCAGGTACCGTAGAATGAGGTTATTCGAAGCATGCGACTGGACACGGTTGGCTAATCTCTCGTTTTGATGATAATCAAATTTTCCTCCGAAAAATAGTTATCTCTATTGAGTAGGTCGACGTACAATATTGAAATCTGTAGCCATTGCTACTAGCTTTTATGGGTATGTCTGCAATGTTATAACACTACTTTCGACACTTGTTTGTTTTTAAAGCCTTCGCTTCGTACAATTTGGCCCACGTTTACAGAATTAGCAAGCGGGAAGATAGCGTTAATTCATTTATATTGCTTCGCAAAGGATAAACAGGGCCGTCGTTCATTTATTTATGGTAAACAAAAATTATGGTTCGCTTCGTGTACTTCACAGTGGAGCGAAGAGCCGTTACGAAGGCTATTGAGCTTCCGAAGAGTATGACAATCATGATTTGAGCGTAGTAAAGCAGGAAGTATTCTGTTGTTTGGCTCAGATGTAGGCGGGTGCTTTTCTCGCGCAAAAAAAAAACAGACGAAATGGTCAAAATTGCCAAAGATCAAAATGGCGAGCACAGATATCCGATTCCACAGCGCCGAAGGCAGCTTATGTATACGTAATTGAGAACAATTCTGGAAACAGTATGACAGTTGGAGAGTTTTTACGACATTAACAGTAGCATGGATAATCTCAACTGTGAATTGACTCGTTTTAAACGGAAAATTTACTTGTTTATAGCAGAGGTACGACTTACTTTCCCCTTCTGTTCTAACAAATAAAGAAAGCACCGTGTTCTTTTTAGCTTATAATGGTGAAGAACGCCATGGAGCGTATCGACATAAGAAAATGTCTTAAATCTAGTCTATGACTGTAAGGTCCCTATGATAATAAACAGCTCTGTAGTTCAACAAAACATAAAATCAGTTCAAATAAATGTATGCTTTCTTTATCCTCATGCGGTGATTTAATTTCATTTAAAAAGGCACAAATGAAGTAGGCAAATTTTAAGGAAGTTATCGTAGGTATTGCTATTAATGAGCGCCGTTTATGTTAGCCTAGGTTAGGTATATTCTAAGTTTGATCTGGGCGTAATAGGCCAATTGCTTTTCCGATTCCGCAGAGATAGGCTTGGATTGCAGGTCATACTCAAGTTCCTGCTTGAGGCAAATACCCTTCCGTGCTCTTATGGGTTTGATTATATGTATCTGGTGACGGTATCGATACGTGTTAATCGCCATAATTGCCACCGCCGTCATTCTGGATTGCTTAATATAAATATGGCAAACTTGATATGGTTTCTTGTTTGCAGAAGCTGGCCAAAGATCAGACCGAGTTTCAAGACACTGGAGAAAAACATGCGGCACCTATTCTTTGCGAACGAAAATGCCCCAAAAATGTACAAATTAATTCAAGATGAAGCTGACGACGATCGCTACACACCTATAGACATAGAAGACAAAAAGAAAAAACCGAAAATACCGAAGTAAAATGCCGCCGTGAATATAACAGTACTCGCGAAAAGAATAGCAGTTCCTCCCCGTTCGCTGTCGAGCCTCCGATGAACACTGTGAGCCTTGGATTTAATAAAAGACAAAATCCCCGAGAGAGTTAGACGTTATTGTGGTGCTAAATACAGATCCTTGAATATATTTGCTTTTCATAGAGAGAGATAGACCTATAAATTGATCTGGCTTACCGATGAGTGACATCGTAATCGTGATTAAACATTGAGACTTGACTCGTATGTGAATCACCCTAAGCCCAATGAACAACATTCAATCCATTGGCTGTTCAAGCTCGTGTAGCGTTTGACATCTTAGACGTGTTCAAGCCAAGCTGATCTCTAATTTCGATAGTTTAGAGAACATACGGCACTTTAGCAATATTAATATGTATAAAAATGTAAAAAAAAAACTAGTTTTCCTCTTATTAAAATGTTATAGTTGACATTTTAATTTGTTCATGTAATATAATTATGCTTTAATGAGTTATGTTAAAGAGTACGGGGTGAATCAGACGGGCCGTATAGATGGAAAAATCTGCTTTCTAACGACGGCGAAATTTTCTAAGTACTGCTTTGTAAGGACATATTAAAATAGTGCGGGATTCGCTATTGAATTTCCTCTGTCGACAGCCTATCCTGATTTATGAAAGTAATTCTATAACATCTGCGGTGAGTAAAATATAACTAAACTGTACTTTTTTATTTACTTAAAATTGAATCTAATGCAATGATTAGAAACTCAATAAGTGTGAATCACATTAAATTCTAGTCTGTCGTGCTGCCAACAGAAAGGGCCAAAATTCGTGTCCAAGACACGTCAAAACAAATGTATTTGTGATAAGAATTAAAATTACCTTTAGGTAAAGTCGAACATTCTGATCGTCTGACAATACACCGAACGGTAGAAAGTAGATATCCTCGTCAAAGTGCGGCAAGAAGAGGGTGAGTTAAACGACAGTATAGACTTATTATTGAAACGACCGCTTCGTATACTCTACCACCAGATAAAAATGATCAATATTAACTCCAGTCATCGTAATATAACCGCGGTGAGCAAGGTTTAGCTATTACATCAGGGAGACGCTGACCTGGTAATTGTTTCGTAGTTCTTGTTACGACGGAGAGGTATCAGCTCAGAAAACAGCTAGGTAAATGGGCGTACAAAAGATTAACGAGGCTATCAATGCTGTGCAAATATCTATTTGACAGAATGGAGTAAGTGTATTTGAAATAGCCAAGTCAATGGCCAACCTGGTGTGAACATGGCAGAGGTGCAACTGCGAACTATTTAGAATTATTCGAAGATCCGTCAGTTCGTTCTAGCAAAGTACTCAGCACTGACCGAAACGAACCAGCGCCAGTCGCTAACGATTACCTCGATGGTAAATTGAATAGACGAGGGAAACTTTATTCATTTATTCCTCCACTGACCCACGACCTAGCTCGGATAATATGTAGATGTGAAAGTTAATTTCATAGAGTAGAAAATACACTCGTATAGTGTACCTGGAATGAATATAACTGTAAATGTCTTCGTCCCCTCTGAAACGACACGGTCAGTACACTATTGTATGCATCGTAGAATTATTCCAAGCTTGAAGTAAGGGTACTTAGGCAAAATAGCTTTAACACATCTCTATAGTACGTAAGACGTCTCCGAATTCGGTAGCATATTTTTCAAAGGAAAATTATATTTTCAAATTGATTGACCATTAGCGTTAATTTCGGCAATGGTTCCTTGTGCTGTTAAAACAGACAAACAAACAAACAAACAAACAGTTAGGTTGCTACGAGGAAAGAAGTATCTATTTAGGTACCTTGTATTTTAGGCGCAGAATTTGCACACCTGAACGTTGTTATGCTTTTGTACGATGGTTGTACCTCTCGACGCGCGACCGAAGATGTAGTAACAGTTACGTTACCTTAGCCGGTAGATGGAATGAACCAGTTTAGGTTGGCCCATATAGCAAATGACCTAGACCAATAATAATTCCTTTCCCACAGCTCTATCCGGAAGAGCTATGTTACACTACAACTTGGGAACATACAAACGTTTAAAGCCAGTAAAATTTACAGAATGTATGTTTTATTGTAGAGTTCTCAAAAAGAAATGCAGCACAAACAAGTTCGATTTGCATGAAAAGCAGGCCGTCGGCCACCATGTGCCTGATCATACAGTCAGTTTCCGGCCATCCATGGCAATGTATGAGGTACCCTTAGAGGGCATTATCTCTGTTGTATCGCTCTAATTTCTACGTGCCGAGATCATTCGGTGAGCACTTATGACGCATCGATTTTGCAATACAGCGTTTAATGAAAGTTCGATAGCACATAATGGAAAAACAAATTTCTCAGGTTAACAATTTGAGACAATCTTTATCACAGCTTAAGGCTTTATCACAGGTCGGCAAGCTTCGAATTTTGTAGCATTTATACATGAGAAACAACTATTATTAATAGACTGAAATTGTTAAGAAAATGTGTCTCATCTAGTCTAGTCATTACGAGCAAATAAAGTAATAGCGTCGTATGCCTTTATCCGATTCTTGGTTTTTTGTACAGGTTTGTCAGTATCACGCGATTACTGAAGATCGAGAAGTATATTGATGCCGGAACGTTCTTCGTGCATCGATCGATCGCTCACTCGTTCCCAATCGAGGTCTTAATAACTACTGAGCATGAAACAATTGTATCGCAACGTAAGACGTTGCCTATTAGAGAATAAATAACATCGGTTGGTAAATTATGTATTAAAGTATGTATAACTAATAAATAATAGTGATGTAGAATACATAAATGTGACAAAGCAAAGTATTCTTTTAAAAGGTACAGATAATAATCGCTTTTGTTTTCTGTATGCGACTTAGATGGGGATTCGACGGCGAAAAACTGCGCACTGCTGTACCCGGGGAGGGACGAAACAACACCTGGCAAAGGGCGGCTAAACTGGGCCGCTCCTCTTCTGCGCCCTAAAAAATAAAACCATGTTCCTGTCACATTATCCTGCTCATAGGTCAATAAATCTGGGAAAGGTTTCCCTTTAAGAAGTTGCAGTTCTATATTTAGCAGTATCAAATAAACGTTAACCAATTCGTTGCCAGTGAAAGCCCTTGGATTGAACTGTTGTACACCCTAGCCAACATTGAGGTGTTAGCGTCTGTGAAGATTTTCATATCTATGTATAGCTGATGTTATCTATAAACGTAATTTATTCGATGCAGGCTTTCAGAATCGACCCTAGTCTGATCGGAGCTAGGAAAACACAGTTAGCCGAACTACAGTACGGCACAATCAGTTTTATTTTAATGGGAGTTTAAAAAAAAAAAATATATATATATATATATATTTAAAAAATAGCTATAAAAAATAGCTAATATAAAAAAAGGTTTTCGAGGGTCTTGTTTACGCGTCTGGTGAGAAGGCACGTGACGTCATATAGGTTAAGCAATCGCGTTAAATCTTCCCATAGTCAGGACGAGACGCATGTCGAGCTGGCTTTAACGGGCAGTCTTATATGAAGCTGATTCAGTCCTATTGGGAGCTCGCAGTGGTATGAGCAGCAATAGGCAATAGAATAGGCGAATATGCATGACGTTGCGATAAGTCGTTTCATTAAGAAAACCAACGTCCTAGTTCCGGCAACCCAACGCCTACTACGGGTCACGTTTTGAGAGATCTATAAACTGAATGAGTTACGAATGTAACAGCGTCATCTTTCTAAATCTAGCTTTAAACGGCAGGTTGGCACTACAAAATCAAGATCGTCCATGATGATGACAAGATTCTTCTGGACCGTACTTTCATAAACTTATCAAGCGCCATTAAACCGACAACAACTACTACCGATACTCGACTAAAACAACTGGCCGAAGTTGACAAAATCGTTTCTCTACTTAGAGTCAACCGTACCAGATTGGTCTTCATGCCGCCACTTAGCAGATGTAAACATAGCTGAGGTCAGACCAACGAGTGATTGAGGCTTTGCCCATTCATTTTTGACCAGCTAACAATCTTCATCGATCCATTTTCTAGCTAATGACTATCAATCATTTGACTTTATCACATAGCGAATTAACTACAATGATCAATGCAACTATCACGCATTGGAATTGTCAATGACCCGAGCTATTTGAATTCGTTCGAAATGAAATATCGTGATCTTTTCAAATATGACCTTTTGTGTGATCTCGTGTGAACGGCTTCGCAACGTGTGTGCCTTTGGCCTATGTATGTGCATTTGATTGAGCTCGAGCTACAGAAGAAAACTGGGGTCGGAGTTCGCGCAAACATACAGCGGAGCAAATGAAGAGAAAAATGCCAAATAAAATTGTCATCTTCTCGTGATAGATCGCGTAACTTCTCCAGACTGCTCCTTTATCTAGTAATATATCGTTCGTTGCGATTACAGATGGACATATAGACAAAATCAGCTGCCCCGAAATTAGTGAAGAGGTCGTTTTGTCTATGTACATATTTTAATCACAGATAAACTAACCTACGGAACAATGTGCGTTAATGAACATCATCTTCATTTACGAGCAATCATTTAACATTGTTTACTGTATACAGCCATAGAAATGTAGCGACCCATTATAGGCGTTGAAGAATTGTGACAGAATGTGTGCGTTATGGGCAGGCGAGATACTAGCTGTTATGCGAGGCAGGCTCACTTGATAGGCCACGAAGCTATTTCTCGACAATTTTAAGTATATAGCCATATTTAGTAATCGGAAAGTCGGAGACGATTTATGAATTGTCGGCTATCGTATATAATCGTTTCGCATAATACGTAATTTCGTAATACGAAATGGTAAACACATTACTCGATACCTGGTACAACTGAGAGCTATTTTATTGCTTGTTTACATGATGTAATATCAATAGTTTACATCTATAAGTATAGCATTTGAGGGACTCTACATGGCAGGAAGGAAAATACTAGGCGAACTATATCAGTTTGATTAGAACTCACAGATGGGAATCTAGGAATTCGAATTCGCACACAGAAACTATTAGGATCACTGTGTAAGGACAAAATGTGATACATTCATCTGTTACTGACTGCCAGAATATGATTTAAAACAGCTAAAATGTTTAGTCTCTACTTAGGGTAGGAAAGAGTTAGGGTGGCTTCAAGGACATGCGGATCACGGAGCAATTATTCTGAAAATAATTTACAGGATGATGAAGAGGGCGTATCCGAGGCATGGTCGGTGTAAATGGAAGAGTATCCAAAAGGACACCCCTCTTAAAAACGCCAGACTGGGATACTACGAACGTGCCGAAATTCGCAAGTCGCTTGGCACAAGCAGACCCTACGTCCCGCCTAGCCACTGGAAGTCATGATCAACGAGCCGCGTAAGGCGAATCCGAAAAGGACATCGTAGATTGCTATAAAGCTGATCTATGCGTTGACCATACACATAAAGCTTCTTATCGAATCCCGAGAAAGGTGTATATGTATATATACACACACACTAACACGGTCCGTTCAAAGATCGCCTTTAAATAACGACGGCTAACGTGATTTTTCCGTATTTTTTCAAGCTGAGCTTCCCACTGAGGAAAGCAACGTGAACAAATTGATCGATTACAGATTCTATCTAAATTGTTGGCCTAGTTTATTTAGGTGCTGAGTTTTAAATCAATTCACTACCTAGACTAAGAAGGTGTTAACAAAGTCTTAGCAACTAAGACGTCTATGATTTTCTAAGAAGTCTTATATTCCACATGACGCTTTCCTTAACTAATCTGATATGAGGGTATCCTATGAAAAATTCGGAAAGGAAAACTTTTTTCCATTGAAATCGATACATTTCGATCATTGCTTATAAATGCGATGAAAATATGCGAGTGACGTTAAATGAATCGAGGACTGGTACTGATAAACTATATTTCATATACTGGACTATTTTCCCTAATTTAAATTTAAGAAGGAATTAGCGCTCTGCAAATTTGTATCCCTTTTTCTATGAAGTCTTTATATAGAAGTTATTAAACGTGATCCACGGTCGTCGGAGCCGTTCTCTAAGCATCGTTCTGTTATCTATATTATACGTGGTACGTTAGACAGCGTCCAACATATTTTGCAAAAGTATCCTGGGCTTGTCCAAACCAACTGCGCGTTCGGACTTCAAAGCGGCGGTTTATTTTCTAGTTTCACGCTAAGTTTCGACGTTCTCTATCCAAGTCAGCGGGCAGTAGCAACGATGCCGTGCCAGTCATTCACAAACTGTTGTATTTAAATGATCGCAGTAACAATTCACTGATGTAACCACAAAAGCGTGCAGTCATAGAATACAAAAGTATGTTTGCGTCTGACCTCTATCTAGCCACTTTGATCAGATCAAATATTGCGTGGACCCTATAATCTGTGTAAAATGACCAATTCCCGGTTGGAGCTCAAATCTCAGACCAGTGCTTACTTGGACCGGACACGCGGGTCGCGGCCACCCCGCAGCAAAACACGGGCTTGAACACGACGAATCTACATAGTTTTATTTGGGCCAATGCTTACATACGGTTCGAACTCCCGATCCAATACATCAAGTGGTAAAAAAAAGAGCACGGAAAATGCCTAACGTTAATAATAGGTATATGAAGCTAAGAAAGAGATCTATTTACTTTCGATATGTCAAAAGGTCTTTTACAAGACGCAGTTAGTAAGCTTACTATCGGCTAGTCGAACGCTAGCTCTGGCGACAATTTACTCCGGCTCAAGCACCACTAACTACTCGTAATAGAAATGAGCATAGAGTAATAAAATAGCTTGTAATTTTTCGATAGATTTTTTTTTTTTTTTTTAATTAGTTATTGCAGCGATTTTTCATATATGGCATCTGTTTACTACTGCGATTCAAACGTTCAGCTAATCAGAGCGAACGCTTTCTATTCCGGAGGCTTGTTCTAAATGTCGTCCTAAGTGTTGCGTGCCTACGAGGGTGCAGTGCTACATACGATGATGCATCTACTTTCGGTGACGGTTGTGGCCGTCTATCTGGCATGCGTGTTAAAATCAAAGTTGTTCTTTCCATAGAAAACCCCAAAGGCAATTTTGTAACGCGCGAGCTTGATTCGCTGCCAGAATCGGCCATATTGGTATATCGTCCTTCCAGAGCGCCAGTAGCTGTCTATAGGTTTTCTTTTTAGCGAAACACTTGTTTCATTTCAGAGACATTTAAAGGTGCCTATAGAACGGGCATTGTTCGAGTGACAGCCCCTCAATTCTTTGTAAATAGCACAAAATACGCTTACGAGATAAACATACTTCGATTACGACATACGCTGAACGCGGATGCAGATACGGCTCTTTGTAATAATACAAGCCAATCTATCGCTCGCCTTTGCTTCTATCAACGATTGCCTAAGTTCAACCAATCAACAGGCATTCTTCTTCGTAGGTTTCTTTTTCCAGGAACACATTTGAGTTCTAGGTGTTTATATCGTTATTTCTTGTACTTTTCTGCCAGGCGGCGCTCGAAGGCTGCCGAACATGCAAGTCAGATTGGATCTTAACGTACATCATCAACACGCAAGTTACAAACAACTTCATGTAGCACCGTTCGTCAATTGTCTTATTTCTAGACATAGCATCAATGACTTGCCATTCTGAATGGGACTTCTTCCAGCAGACTTGTGAAACGGTAAATTTAAAGGGCAGCACCAAAAAAAAAACATTAGTTTTAATGTATTAATATGGTATAATAGAAGAAATACTCTACGCCCGATATAAACTACTTCCATCTGTTCGAAGTGACTCAAATGGAAGACCGGACATGAGAAACGACTGGGGCAGGAAAGGAAATAACTTACGGTGCGCCAGTAGTTACAGTAGTAGTTACAGTAAGTTAATCATGTATGTTACGACACTGTCACTACCGGTAGTTCACTTCGAAAATACGTACCTTTTAAAGTGCGCAGCGACTCGTTTATGCCAACTTTGTTATTTGTTACGGGAAAATGATTGCACATTAAAGGCTAGAGGATGAACATTTAGAAGTTGAGATTTCTGTTGTATCAATACACGCTCGAGCATACTCGGCAACTTCTCGTTGTTATTGATGCTAACGGCGACAACACGTAACTTCATTGGATCTCAATGCTAGATCTCGTAATGGAACAGGGTAGCTGCCTGACTTCATTTTGGCTATCGCTACAATGAGCGCGACCTCAAAGAAGAACATTTTCATCACGTTTAGTCCACGACTGTTATTACACTTTGGAGCAGCGCATGCGTGGACGAATACAATCAATTTGATCGATCCTCCACAATGAGGCACCAATACATCGAAGAATCATACTTCTCTGCCATTTGCATAATAAACCCCAGTCAGAGATTATCTAAACGCCAATTTTGTTTACGTAACTCACAGTAAATTGGACCGCAAAAATGTCGAAATCATTTGTGGGTATTCGTTGGAATCGTGCTTGATGGTCACGGAATGAACACATGTGTTACGGCAATACGTTACGTAGAACAGATCTATACCAACTGAGCTCGACATCGCCAGCATATGCTATCAGGTAATGGTAACCGTGATGCTAATTGCGCCCAGAACAATCTAATTCCCGAGTATATCCTGCTATCTCTCCGACACAGTATAGCATTACGATAAAGTATGACAAGAAACGAGAATGGCATTGTTAGAAGATGGCTTGATGCGAAATATCAAATAGCGATTTTGCCGCAGACCTCAAAGTCTCTAAAAGAATAAGATTTTTTCGGCCCCCAGGACTGCAGAAATGACATCTGCTAAGCCAGTCACGGGCTCAATAATACAATGATAATAGCTGGAATGAACGTTTACCCAGGCTTGCCGTCGCTGTAGATATTTAGAAAGTATCGAAATGGCACAGGGTGGGCTTTATCTAAAAAACGCCTTTGTCGGCAGTAAATAAGTTTATATATAATCATCAGACTCACAGATTTTTGTCTCAATATTGCTTCCACTTTCGACACTAGCCGTTCGCGACCAATCTTCCCTTCTGTATCTTACCTTAGCGTTGGTCACAACTTACCACGCAGTGGCTGCTAATAGCGGTGTGCTAACACCTGGCGGCTTAATTACCAGACGTAAAATATAACTTTTGCTTATAGTATATAACCGGTGTATGAGGCTGTCATACCAGCTCAACTGCTTCGAAGCTAACAGCTGTCTGTGATTTATATTTATGACCGTAAAAAGCGTTCCCGATATAGGTAGGTTACTTGATAAACAGAATCGATTGTTTATTTACGTTTATATTGGGTATTCCCTGGCGGACGTAGAGCACAGCAGCCCCATCTGGTTAAGTGCCAGTTACACGCAATGAACATGAAACTTTGCAATAAGGTCCAACTGTTTGACAGTAAATGCGTACTAGTTGTGTAAGGGTGCTCCGAATATTAGTGTAAAAATAACGGGACAGCGTAAGAGGTATACGCAGAAGAATATAATGAATAAGGTATCATACGATGAACGAGTCATCTTTAGCAGAACATGTTTTGTGTCTCAACAATCGTAGTGAAAGACAAAGCGCCTAAACTCATGAGTAATTGACGTCAAAACTTAAATGTTCTACGTGACCTTACAGGATGACGCTGAAGTTGCAGCCTCGATATTGAAGCCTAGTCCTCATCATTTCGTGTATCGAATATTTGTATCTGCATGTTGCTCCTGATACTACATACTGAATACATATCTAGTTGTATCTATAATTCTGCACTGGCCCAAACTTACTGAGTAGGTGCTGTGGGTTTCAGTTTTGTATACAGCTGTGACCCAATATCTGTTTACTGTAACACTTCATAATGAGCTGAAAGTACTGCCAAAGACGAAGGCACACTTATTGTCACGATACCTTGTGCTTTACGTGTGAGCGGCATAAAACAGCGATTTCATATTATGACGTTGCGACGTAACGTAGGCCTTTACTAATCAAAAAACGTACGTAATTGAAAACGTGTATCACGTACTAACACAAAACAATTGCGTCACGTCAATTTAGGCCAACACCTTGGCGGCTTTTGTTTGCGGCATAAAGCTAACAAAAACCGTTAATCGCCGTTTGTTTGACGCTGCAGGATTTAATGTTTCGGAAGGTTTTACCTGCTTTGTTTTTGCGGACGCTCTGGTGTTTAAGGTCGTAGCAATAATAAATTCCTACGATTGAAATAAATCGTATTATCTCATCGTTAACAATTGCTTGGGCCATTGGTAGTGCAGGTCTTATCTTCGTGCGAACGTTGTGAAAATGAATCGACAAGAGCTTCAAGTGAGTGTATTTATAATCATGCAGAGGTTAGTGTATATCTTAACATAAATTTTTCGTAAATACATAAAAATATGGACGCCTATTAATTACCATGTATCAGCGACGGTTTACTAACACAGAAAAATATATCGATTGGCAGCATGACTAAGAGAGATATAAAAAAAAATTGATTTTTTCTATAACATCTACTTTACTAGGGACATCGGCCTGGCTGTTACGAAATACGTTATTACGAATAAGAATCAAGAAGGCGAACCTGTAAATGGTAACTAATTTTCTCTAAGTTGTATGGATCTTTGGATCAATCAAGGCTTTTGTATTAACAATATAGGTAGTGTACCGTCGAAGTGTTGAAGATGAAAACTGCACGTTTTGTCTGCCTGATCTAATTGGTAACGGAATGAGCGTTGACAACTGAGCAAAAATAGAAACGTCTTTATTTATATATTGTAGGCATCGGAGTTTTTACGATTTACAGGAAGATTACTAAAACAGTTTTCGTAGCTGTTCAACTTATGTGAGACGCTCAAATCGTACCGGACGAATAGCTAAGGGGGTTTTAATCTATTAACTATAATAGTAGCGATAATAATCCATAATATGGCGATTACTACAGTAGTTATTATAATAAGTTTGACGCAGCCCGGCTTTTTTTTTTTTTTTTTCTCTCTCTCTTATCACGCCCTGTTTACGGCAACGCTCATCCTAAACATTATGTTTTTTCACGATTTAAACTTGAGAGTTTCATCTGAATCTATGGGCCCGTGGCATCCGTAATGAGCTAGTGTATCTCTTGTTATGCAATTTTGTTGTTTGTTTGAATGAGGCGGGTTTGGCTCATCAAGTGATCGAAAACTATCTTCTAGTACCGGGCTACTTTCAATGTGACCTCCTCGATTATCTTTGAATATTAAACTGGGCCGATGGAAACGATACGTAACTTGCATTGAGCCTTCAAGCCTTGCGCTCACCGAATAGCATCAATATATTAAACAATAAAGCCTCTAGTTTTAGTTCTAAACAGATAGAGCGCTCTCTCTCTAACAAATTTAGGTACAAATAATTGAATGGGGTACGGACCGTTTTTTGTCTGCGTCTTCGATAAAATTCAAATCAACCGACCATGACGAAGCAAAGTAGTGAACTTCTCAATGTGTACTTTCGGCAAAGGTCATTTGTCTTGAAAAACACTAAGCAAAAGAGTCTAGTACGAAAATATCATTTTCACTGGCTTAGAGTCCTTAATATTAGTTTTTGTAGATTTGGTCATATAGTAGTAGCGCTTAGGATATCGTCGCTTCAGTACATCAGGTTCCCCAAGGACAAGCCTCCTTGGTAAGAAAACGGCCTTTCTTTTTAGCTTTGGTACTACATAAGGATAAAATAAACGGACTGCATTTAGGTGGTTTAGATAGAAACTAGACTTGAAAGGAATCAGTGACTAATTGCGATCCCCAAGTAGTCGCTTACCCTGGTTTTGCATAAAAAAATCAGTTACCGCTCACTATTTGCCCTCAACAAAGCAATGAACAGCAGCTAAAGCAACATACGGAGATTCCCCTAACGTTCCCCAACAGTTTAATGCTAGGGCTCTATGAGCTCTCGTAGCAATGCACAAGGTCCTTGCGTGGTTGAATGCCCAAGCTTTTTTTAAACACAAGTTTCAAAGATCCGCATTAGTCGGTGAAATTAGTCGGACAGATATAGCACCCTTCACCAGGACTCGGAACGCGAAGCGATCGTGTGTCCGGGTAAACAAGCAACGGAATTGCTACTGTTCCTGTCGTTCTTGTCGTAAGACCGCTGAATGCTAATTTAAATGGTTGCAATGTTAGAAATGCAGATCTTCACCACTCTCCCAGAACCAGCTGATGACGCTTTTGTTTACGTCTGACTCCGTTTGTATTTTCATGCTTTTAAAGGTGTTCCTTATCGACGACGATACTTTTCTGTATCGCCCATGAAACACGAAACAGAAGAGTCGGCCAAACTGTCTGAGTTCGTAGGGTTTTTCCCTTAGCGGCAGCTAAAATATCTTGAGTTAATAATTTAGAAATTTTCGTGATAAAATATTCCATTGAAAAGTATCGCTTACAAGGCACGTCGGTCAGCTTCAGAAATGTAATATGGCCAGTTTGAGACCACCAGCTCCGGAACAATCTAGCCAAAACGACTGTTTCCGATGGAGTTAATGGCAGTAGACATTACAAAGTGTTGGCCGTCATGATACACGTTTATGGTATGAACTTCTACCACTGATGAAAAAGGATATGAATGAAAGGTAGTTTTTCAAAATCGTGACGCTTGCCAATGCGGACGCGCCAATTTAAAAAAAGCTACTCTCTACAATGGTGAATAAAGAGCATATAAAGAGTTATAATTAAAAACTAAGAGTTTTGCGCCCTTAGTTTTCAGTCATAACATCGACGGGAGCTTTCTTAGCTTGCAATCGCAAGCCTTAAGCCATTAACCTCAAATTAATGGTTTAAGACTTGAGCCTTAAGTCATCATTAAGTGACGACGAGCAACTGTCCAAACATCTCAAAAAAGCG
This sequence comes from Varroa destructor, assembly GCF_002443255.2. Lineage (NCBI taxonomy): Eukaryota > Metazoa > Arthropoda > Arachnida > Mesostigmata > Varroidae > Varroa > Varroa destructor. The sequence continues at coordinate 26,295,986 of NW_019211455.1, read as the reverse complement.
CTGAGAACGGATGAAATGATAGCGTGAGGTGAGTGGGAAGTTTTTTTTTTTTTACTGTTTGATGATTAACAAGCTCGTCGCAAGATAGCTACTGCATTTTGCTCATATTGGTGCGAGCCCAACCACAGAAGATCGTTTCGAACGAGGGTTCCGCGATAGGGGAGTAATAGATAAATGGGTTTTTGCCTTCTTGCGAACCTCTGATGAAGGACGGATATGTCGCTGAATCTCTAAATCTAATTAACACTCAAAATTATTATAACTGGTGTCTACAGTGGCCCTGGCCCCCCTAAAAGTGTTATTATGACTACATGCTAAGGTTATTTTAGAATACCTATGATAAGGTGGCACTGAAATTAAGCTAATTGATCCAAGTTATTTTTCAACCAACCGAGATCCTTCATCCGTACCCATTCCTCAGGTAAACTATCGCAAAAATGGTTAACTCACTTACTTTAAGATACCCCATTTATGGCCGGTCAGAGTCAAAATCGGGTAAATATTTGTTTAATCCAACGCTAATACCCCAATACGTCGTACAAACTTCCCACCTTGTCACGATGATTATCCACTTGTGCAGCTTTCGAAATCGTGACTTGGGGATTTTTACGATGTCACGAATCGAAGTAAGATCGATTAGTATTGTTGATTTATCCACAATGCTCAGATCACGCTGAAGCCATTGGGAGTGCATCCTGTTGTCAGAAGATCCTGCTCGGGCACGTGTTTAAACAAGGTCAATTGAAATGGAAGTTTTACAGTGCTCAGTTTTAAAGAAAAATGGGCGCTTGTAATTACGTCAGCGTTTATTTGGTTGTTGAATTTGTTTCCGGATTAATGCAGGTGCAATCAGCCCCTTCCGCCGCCGGGGTAAGACGTGCATACATATTTTTAAAAAAAAATCGTACAACTAAGTTCCGCGCGATGTGAGGCGAGATCAAAAATGAACACCTAGAAACCCTTGCTTTTCTTTACTCTCACGTTAAAACAGTGACCCATTTTTATGTGATGAAAAGTGAGTTCTCTAAAGTAATCGCAGATGGTCATAGAAGTCCGTAGATGGCACGATCAGGCCGAATGTCATCCTAGAGCAGATATACAATTATAAAAGTCAATGATGCCTGCCTGGTGATCTAGTGATCGTCAGTCACTACACTCTCTCATAAGTACGCAATCGTCGTCTACGGCTGAAATGCCAGCGAAAGGAGGAGACAATGAATTGACTCACTAAGCAGCCAAAATTAACGAGCAGAAGTAAACCACTTATATACACGGCAGCGCTTGACCTTACTCTACAAAGACCGCAGCGCAGGGCCTACGGTACGAGATTCCCCGTCATCCGCTATAGTCACCTAATATTTGGCCCACTCCAAAATCCCAACAACTCCTTAATAGAAATTCAGTTCCAATTTCTATTCAAGACCTTCAGACCCTCGTACCTAATACTTCTACAGCAGTGGAACAAGTTACTGCCTAAATGTCAAAAGGTCATAGATAACACTTGGCAATTCTCCGTAGTTTGATGATAATAATCAAGTTTAGAAGCTTGAAGTATGCAATTTTGCATTTCGTACTGGACAGCGTAATCTTTCTTGACTTTTTCTTATGCCTAGTTAAATATGCGTAAGTAACTCAAAACGAACATTACAAAGATTGACAAGAAAACAAATTACGCATTACTAACCTTGCAATAGTAACAACACTTTTTGCGACCTCTAGTTACGTATACTTTTTGAACTTTCCGGACGCAATTGACAATCTGCCAACGGATCTCGGATAGTTGGCAACATAAACACTCTAACAGTTAGTTTGGAATTCCCGTGACATGCCTCGATCGATTTATATACACACTGCCATCGTAGGAACTTCATGGCAAAATTTGCCAAATTTCGCGTAAAACACAGCAGAAGTTCGCTAGTGGTAGTTACAACTAACTAACTATATTATTAATTCTACAAAAAATGTCGATCCTCTCTATTTGTAGCCAAAGTAAACATAAGCCCTTTTGCCTTAAAAGATAATAACATATCTGAATTGGGCGCACTGTTTTTCACCAACTGAAAATGCAGCGTGCTGTTTATATGTAGAGGCATGTCGTTGTAGCTACGCCTTGCCTGGTGACAGCCAGATGTTGGAGGTGATGATGACCCATTTTTTCTTGTATGCCTTTCCCTGCCCACGGAACACGCAGGCCTTTACTTTTCGATGTCAGGCATTCCATGCTTCCAAAATGCACGACGGTAGTCAAATGTTCGCAGCTTGCGTTTTAGGTCAGTTAACGAGCTCTTTGCCTTCCGGGATTCTTATCGGCCGCTCGAGATCGATAGATACACGATCTAGATCTAAAATTCTATTTTTGAATTTAGCAAACTGCTCCTTCAAGCGATTCTTTCAGTTAATAAAATCCTCGATAAACACAACGTACGTATGTGTCAAAAGTTTACCTTTTTCTAACATTGAGCCTATATGTTTTTGGGCCTTAATTCCGTACAAGCGTCTGTCCACTGCACAGTGCACTAACTATCACAAACAGAGGAAGAACCTATGATATAAAACAGTGAAAAAAGCAAAGAAAATAAGAACATTAAAAACAAACGGTTGTTACTCATGTTCCAACCTAATATAAGGCAATCGCTCCTGCAGTACGAAGCTGATTTCTATCGTAATCCTTTCAAAGCTAGCAACGGCTAGATTAAGACCACTTAGCGGGAACTTTAAAATCGCGTACCCCAGAATTCGTTATATATACATAAGTAGTTATTGATTTTATGCTATGTAACTGACAAAATATGTAAGGTGCTACTCATCCTACGAAAATACGCCGAGAATGACTCGTAGCACTTTATCTTGTTGGGTTCTATCATTTCATTGAAAAGATGGGTTACTGCATGAAATCTGTTACAGGCAATATCACGGAACTCGCACACACAGAACATATAACATATAGAACATACGGAAGAAGTTCTGTGATACAGAACTTCTTCCGTATGTTCTATACTAAGTCCATTTCCACCTTCGAAGAACTGGAAAGACTAAGTCACCCGCAGCTATCGGAAACTCGATAAAAAGTGGATTCCATAAACTGCTTGATTCCAAAAAATTATGATTTTTTTTCCATCCGCTTCTCAAAGTGCTAACAGCTTTTGCAAAAAGGTAATTTTTCATGTTAGCAAATATCACAATCAAACAATGAACACGTTGTTTTTGCTTCAAGTTCCGAAGGAACTTGGATAGACAGACGGCTGCCATCTTAAAAGGGGACCGGTAAGCGGAAATTGAATCAAAGGGCAGACAGTACGATGGCTCTTTGAAACGCTTTGACTAATAGCTTTGTTAAATACAATTGCGAAGCAATAATAATTAGTACGCTAACATAGTTAGCTTCGATCAGTAGTTCAGTAAGGGCGTCTTACATTGACGAACGTGTGTACCTACATTGCGCAGCATCGTTAAGACAGAGACGGATAGGACGCCATTATCGCTAATCTACGTATCCTTAAAACTCTGCTAGCGAAGAAGGAGCTTAGCGCAAATGAGCATTCTGCAGAGTGTAAGACCTTTATATTAATGTACACTGTCGATTGGCGACAGCGACCTATCCATGAGGCTCTCCAGGAAGCCAAGATATCTGGCAGCGTTGGTCGTTCCTGTTTATCTTGTAATAAAAATTAGGCTTAGTATTGGTACCAGCTGACACCAGAGTCGATTCGGTACTGTTTTTTCGGTTGCTCTAGGCTTCTGATTGTTCTCCAATAAGGGGGACACACGTCTCATTCGAGGCGACAATGTACTCCGTGCGGACTTTCCGCTGGTAAAAGCCGTACAAATGGTCCCTAAGGTGTACTGCATATATTTCGATATGTTTTAGATTTACTTCGTTGGGGGCTCATTTTTCTTTATTCCTTTTCATCTTCCCATCTTCCCATCCAACCATAAAGCTAACTGTCCTCAAAGATCACTAAGGGCACAAAAATTATCGGCACACACATATTACTTAAAAGTGCGTAATAACCCGAATACGTTGGTGATTGGCTCGTTATTTTCCATAAGTGACCCTTAACATGGTTGATATGCACTATATCAATACGCCAGGGAACGCGTAGACGATCCATTTATAAGAACAATACCGTGTCATCTGTGCTCCATGCGTTTACTTGTCATTCTCGCCGACGAGCTTGTCTTGACGCTTCTAAGGCTATCTCTATTTAGTTTAATTTTCAAGATCATCAAATGGACGGCCAACAGATTCGATGTCGTAAAAAATTTATCACGTTTTTTTGAATTTGATAGCGCGTAACTTGTCTTTCAATGGTTAGCTTTTATTTTACGAATCTCCAGATAAGCAAGTGATAGAAATATCTAATACGCACTATGTAGCTCAACTGTTCCGGTGGGCGGTACAGCACTTTTGCTTGTTAGTGCATTGTAGAGGTACAAAAAACGCGATGCTTCTGGGTTCTCTTGGCTATTTGCATCCATGACAGCGTAACGGATTGGATTCTCGCCTGCGTATCCTATGTGCGCGTGTCGTTTCCACTCTGGTAATATAGGTCAGGGGTAATATAGGAGGTAACTCAACGCTGGCCTGATATGTGGCACAAGGACGCCGCCGAAGAAAAATGCTGTTCTACAATTGACCAGACTGCTTTTTGTAAGCTCCTCGCCGAAGTCATTATTTTCACTCTCGACATCGCCCTAAAATTTACTCTGACTTAGTCACAGGCTATCCCAAACTAATTCGCGCTACCTAACCTGCTTTGAAAAAAACCTTCGTCGTTAAAAAAACGAAGGATTAAGAAGGACGATGTTTTGATGAAATGTCATCGTCGTCGTCTGCAAGGAAAGTTTGAGCTAGGCTTAAGAAGCGTAAAATTAAGTAAAGACTGCATTTAACGTAGAGATAACGATCAGGACTCCTTTTATAAATGGAATCTGCATAGTGAACGCTGCAGGTATCCTCGATAGAACGTTTATCTAAATTTGTTCTTTTTCCAAATATGGCACATATTCTGAACGGTTGATGTTGCCTTGTTCTATTTTAGGATCTGTTTTTTTATCTTTGACAATTCGAGTCGAAGTTTTCGGCCCAAAACTCGTAGAAGTATCTGTGGCCGAGCCTGAGTATATCTAGCAGAAAATATATCAGCTGGAGGATGTTATCAGCTACACGATTTTACTAACTTTCAATATAATAGATGCTAGAGATTGAACAAGTGACCGCTAATATGATTTATAATATATAATTCCTCTCAGTTAATTTAGCGGATAATAATCTTTCGAAAGTATTTTTAGAAATACAAGAACTTGCCAAGACGACACAAGTTACCTTAATACGCCCCTTGTTGAATAAGCTGACGACTTCGGTATGATCGATTATTTAGTGTGGCGTGAGATTACTCCTTTGAGGAGTTGATATCTTCATATAATATATAGATAAGACCATTCAATCAAGCGATGTATCGAATCAAAGGAGCCTGAACTTTTTATGCTTTTCTGTTTTTTGCTGAGTGCTAATCAGATATCATCTTTTGGCAGTGAATAGCAGTAATGTGGAGCTGCAAAAATTCAAGTTAAGTCATGCGAGTCCTACTACTCTGTACGAAGCTCAACAAGTTACTGGGACTATTGTCTACTTACCGAGATGAAAATTGTAGCGTTATGATATTTTTCAATATGTATTTTTGCGCCGTACATTGGCATATTCTGTGCAACACAACTTAGCTTCTGTATAAACTCCTAGACAAAATCATTTGCCAGTTAACGAAAAATATATATGTATATATATTATAACGCAAAAATTGAAGCTATTATCAGGAAGTATCTGTTAATCATAATACGTACTGCTGAAGGCTAGCGCCGTTCTTGCGAAAAACATGTCTTGAGTCGGTGAGCGATTCTGAGCTGAAATCGTTTGTCCTTGGTGGCCTGCCCGTTTCGGTAACAGAAAGCTTAAGAGCCAAATTCTCGTGATTTTTTTATTGACATTACTCAAGCCGTTTATTATAATTTCGAAGTATATGAGACGCGGACATACGTCAGCATACATCAAGTGGAACAAACTTAACCTGACTGAGTTTAAGTCTGTGAATATATGCTATCAGATAATTATACAATATTTATCTCGCCTTAAACTTGATATCAACACGTTTCAAAGCCAAAACGGGATTTCTTTGAGGGACGAAAGAAGCTTGGCTACCCCGCACCGCTTTGCTGCATTTAAATTAGAAGTGTTCGATAGAACTATATAGTGGCGGAGTAGTTGATTTCTTGCGTCACAATCGCACTAAAGTCTCGGAAGCGATGTCACCCAATGCACGTTTGAAAAGGAAGTAAAAAGTATCGCCAACGCATGACCACTGTTGAAAAATCGAGAGTAAAAATACCAAATTCGTTGGAAGTGTTTGAGGCTCCGAACGAGAAGTTCGACACGATGTGCTCCACGACTGGAGTAACTTACTTCCGATGCTGTGTTCTGTATCTGAAGGGGGCGAAGTTTCATGAAATGTCTCTGACTGGCGTATCGAACATCCATCTTCGCAATATCTTGACGGAGACACCGAGCCTTACCTAATAGTCAGACACGCAGACTTCAGAGATTCAGCAGGATACCGTGTTGATCATTGTTTTTCCGCTATATTCTAAGCTTATTAGATATGCAAGACAGGATATTAAGCGCAGGGGTCGTGGGCATTTTGCGTTTGTTTGAGCTCGAACGTGGGCGGAAAAAGTGGTGGACTGAATGCGATTCTGACGCCTTAGAAACGCCAACATTTGACAAGTTTCTTTGTAAAATCTGAGCGCGCTCATTGACAATGCACTTGTCATATATAGATAAACATTGATTTTTTACTTAGTTTTGGTGACAGCGTTCTGCAGGCATCGGTGCCTCATACCTGCACTGCTAAATTCAGGTTTGAAGGTCTTACGTTCTTATTAAAGCGCGTCATAGGGCGTCTAATACGCCACTCGATCCGACAGCAGACGAACTCATACTCCACATATTAATATTCATTAAGAGATTAAAAGACCGCGGCTTAGCAATTCGTTGCCCGTTGCATTGGTGTCGTTTACAAAAATAAGGTTACAAGCATTTAGGATTCAGTATAGTTATAGTGTAAATCTCTAAACGAGGTTGCAAATGTTAGAATAATTATCTGTAGATGCCAAGATTCTCAACAAATATAACAAGAAGCCATTTTTACAACTAGCGCAGCTCTCTTCTTCCAAGATTTGTCACTCAGTCCAGCGCAAGGACCTATAGGACAACCTCCAGGCACATAAACAGGATGTAAGTTAGATAACTACGCACAAATTGCGTAATCAATCATAGCCGTACAATAATTATGGGGTGAAGCATCTTCTGCAACGGGACACTTTTTCGTCATTACTTCTACGAGACCCTAAACCTAAAAGGCAGACTTTCTCTGCCGCTATGAAAACGCTCGGGTAACTTAGAGAGGCGGAAGCTCCATTGGGTAACGCCAAGTCTTGTTCATTAAGCCATTTAGTCATATGTTATGGGTGCCTTTGCGACTCTAGCGCAAACGTTTGGCAATTGTTTAGCGGTGTTTCTGCAAGCAACATGTTGTGCTACCATTGCCTCCAAGGGACCAGCTATGAACGACAATCGAAAATCAGGGCCCCGACAATGAGTTTCGTATTCGAACAAACTTTCCTCATATGATCGACGCACCACCTTATACATGTTTCTTCTTTTATGGCCACCAACGGAGAGGTTGAATTCTTTTACGTCCAGCGTCGTGTATGACCACTGAAAGTTGCGCTTTATTTAATCTTTGATAAACTGTAGGAAACGGAGTATGTCTGCACGTGCTCATATTTTGTGAGCCTTTCATAACCGTTCCCACTTTTCCAGTTCTATGTACATAAACACAATCTATATATATAGAATAATGTAGGATTTTCCTAGCCTGTTCATTTATGACAACGTTTACCGGCTATTGTGAGATTTCGAAGACTTGTAAATTCAGCATTTCGACATAATACGTCTTCCTAATTTTAGGTCCTTTAGACTAGAGTTCCTAGACTTTAGGTCCAAGGATACGGCTAGTAAACTACCTGTCATACAGGCCTGTCCTAGTGATTTTAAAGAGCTGAAACAAAGCAGGCCAAACCGACGAAAAGATAATTGTAATACCTCAAATGATCGATATTATAGATATACCAACGGATGCACTAGATAATTTCCGTGAATAGAGAAAGTTATTTACAAGTAAATAATATGATGCTTCGTTAGAATAGCACAGTGTTCATTTGTGGGATGATTAATATTGCTACGTAGGTGTTTTCATATAATAGAAGAAGACTGTTAAGTGGCTATCCGTATCGTAGGCTTTATTGATTTATTAAATTTATTTCTAACCAGGTGTCTTTGAACGACAACTTTATTAGTCTTGATACCCGCGTCTACAGAGATGAACAAGAAAAAAACATTAGTTATTGTTCCATATTATATATGAGTTAGTTAGTATATCGTGCTGCTAATCAAATTTTGGATTGTCTGTGGCAAAACTGCCATTAGCTCTCGCATCACCTCCGCCTCGCCGGAAATGAGATGCTCGTGCTCTGGGTACTTCTTGACGTAGGCTTCAACCTGCAATTGAGTTCAAATGAAGTTGATGAATGCTGTTAAAGAAAGGCATTACGGCTATAATTAGTTAAGTAGGACCGCGCATACGGTATTTTTCAACGAAAAATGATAGCTTTTTGTACATAAATTATTCTATCCGGTACAGATGGTGCTAAATTACTTCAGCGACACAGAATAGGACGTCTAAGGGTCTAACAATTGCCTGTCCATGTTTGAGTGCGTTGCAATTAGGTCTTCCTTCTACTGTGATCAAACTGCGTAAATTATATGCGGCTATTTCCTGCGGTCGTTTTGAATACACTATGGGCTGAGATATTTAGCTACACATACATTCGAATATGGATTAACTGTTGTTCCTTGTAACTGAGACAGGTGGACTCGCCCAGTTCTATAATGTTTGTTCTATGTATTAAGTATTCAACTTGGTTGAAATTTGTAGCCAAATGCTACATAGTTAGATGGACAAGTTTCTCTTAGAATACAGGGATAATAGTAATAAATTAACTGGACACTTCGTTGGTGAGCCGATACGCACGCGACCGTCTATGTTTACCTGTTCGTAGTATTTCTTGCATTTTTCAAGGTTCTCTAGATTTTCACGAGGATGTCCTACGATGTATTTGGAAAACAGACGACCGATGGAAAAGCGCGCTACGAGAGCAGGCCGTACGTATGAATCTTCGATCTTAAAGATTCCATCTGAACCTTCAGTTCCGTCCACTACAAAATCCTTAATCAAGTCCAAAAACATCTGATAGTGCCTGAGAGACAACGAACGAGGCGATGAAGGAAAAATAAAAACATATGTAAGTGATACGATCGCATGTAGTACAAACAATTCATATAGAGAATGAACCGTGTGAAATGGTGTCTGTGGTATCCACGTGTATATATATATATGCGATTCTATGAGCCTCGACAATTGTTTGTAATTATCTATATAATAGTTACTGTGTAAATATGTTGAATACAAAAACGAATATTAACAGAGACTTACGCTATTGCATTACGGATAAACCCATTGATTTTGTTGACAGGGCCATCTCTAGGTTTCAGCATACCTTTTGGCAATACTGAATACTTTATCTCCATCATTTCGGTATATACCTTAATTGCAGAATTTCAATCGGTTAGACGAAGCAACATATTTAATATACAAGTTATATTTTGTCAAGTTTTTCTAATGACATTAATATAACAGACAAAACATTGATACTTGAAAAGTGTCTGTATGTATCTAACTTTAACGACACTGCTTTAATTGTTTAATAATGGGCTTGTTTCTTTTATAGAATGTTAAATGGGTACGCATTTGGGATGTTTAAGACGTAACTAAACACGACTATACTTGACGTAGAAGGGCTGGGTAACAAAATGACGATGTTAAAAATCCGACCCATCACCAACAATAAGCCTCCTATATGCGCTAAGCGTAGACGTATGCGATAAGGCCAATCAAAATGTAAAATGACATTTTTTAACTTTGGCAATTTAAGCTAGAAAACACGAAAGCTTCAGAGCTTCACGAATTCGCTTCTGTTTTTCCTATTATCCTTTATCATCGTAAGAATTATACCTAATCTAGGAGGAACTCATACTGGTTGCGACGGCGTGGGCGTTTGCCAATGAACCGACTTACCTCACCAAGCTCAAAGTGAATTTGCTGCATTTCCGCAGAGTAGTATTTTGGATTTAAAGTTCCGGCCATTTCTTCCAGCATATCGATACGCCTTATAAGAAACACAATGAAATCATCTTGGTATTAGTTTTGTGCGTTAAGGTAACCTATCAGGTTGTCGTTAACATGACATAAGCTCGCAGGTTTCTCTAGGTGAAGTAGCCCCGTACGCAAAAACTGCTTTCCCTTCATGTATATTTTCACTTTGAGACCGTCTCGAAGGATTTGGCCTGCGCAATTCAGAAGAGGCATAATATTGTCAAAATAAACTGTTGTTCATCCCATAGTGCATTAGACAATTGGAGATTTGTTAGACCAAATTAACAAGCGATGCCCAACGGAAAGTTGGACGAAACTGCTTAAAAGCAGCTCGAAAAAGTCGCTAGGACATCAGCGCAGTTACCTCTTATGCATTTTACATTTCCGGTCAGCTGATGGCTCTAAAGCAGCCAAATCTCGGTACAGCTTTGATGAGTCCTGGGTTACTAACACGTAGTCAGATGCCCGGTCCTTTAAGCTGTAATACGATGTGGCCTCAGCCACCTTCCTCTGAGCTGCGAGAAACACCTGCAATAAAATAACAGAATCATGACATTGACGGTATTGGACATACAGAACTACACCATATATCGTCTTTTCCGAAGGCAACAATTGGGTTACTTTGGTTTTTGGGTATACGGATTTTTTGGCAAAGACGTACTGCTTGAGTCTTATGATATTTATCAAGATTTAATTTCGGCTCAAAGTTCGACCATATGTTTCTGACAGTCCGAATAGTTGGTTGACCTCTCTAGCTTCTTCAAAGGTTTTGGCGGGCTCAACCCTCCATTCCTTTTCGGCAGCAACGACATCATCGTGGTCGATAAGCTTTGTCGGAAGCGGTGGCGCCGGAGTGACCTCCACAGGTTTGCCGTCCTCGTAATCTCGTTTCAGATTCTACCATCAAATTCAAATTTTTGAATATTACTAAAGCGATTCTAATAACACGGAGTTGTTCCTCGTAAAAGAAAAAGACAAAAATAAATAGTTTTTTTGTAAAAACATGTCAATGTACACACCTCTGCTACCGCAATGGCCGCTAAATATATGAATCTATTCTTCAATCATATTCAAGATTACATACAAACGAATTTATTATTATTTATTTTTCTCATGTTCGAATATAAAAATTTGTATAGTTTTCTTCACTTGAAAAATATATCAGCTTAAATAATCGATCAAACGTCTAAGCCCTACCTTCGAAGCTTCGAGGATAACTACGCCATACTTTATCCAACAGCGGGCGACATCGGCTGCACGCCAAGAAAGCTTTTCCTCGTCATCAACTGTGGCCTTTTTGCGTGTTTCGTTCAACATGTGGTCCGCGCATGCGAGCAAGTGAAGTGCCAACGGAAAATTGTCCCTAAAAAAACACGCAATTATCTATACCAATCAAAAATCATATAACGTCACACATTGATATTTGGCTTGATCCGTGCACTTAATTCTGTGCTACTATACACACAATGTTCATGTAAGCATCGTGGCTATGGAACAAGTTACTAGAGACTTGATAATATACGATCTGCCCACCTGTAGAGAAAGAATTGACTGAGAGTGGCAGCGTTGACCGCCCAGTCGATCGGGTCGAAAAAAGAAAGAAAATCTCTACATTTTAGCTGCTTCTTCAAGGTCAGATGGCAGTAGATTGCAGCGGTTTCCTTTTCGCCAAGATGTTGATAGCACTGAGCCAAATAATACTTGGTTTTCGTTCCTAAGAGTGAATATATGGTAGTAAATACACGCAGCTTAGAAAGATATACGTATGTGTGAGCTTGCTTCATTCTATTTACGCTATCACCTGTGATGCCTCATAACTCATAAATGGAACGGGTTCCATTTGTTTGGACTCCATAGCTTGGGAAAAGTATTGCATAATAAAAGCACTAGTTGTCACGCAGCTGAGCGGACCAATTGGAGTTTTTTTTCTAGGGCTGACTACGAACTCACATTGGCATTTGTTTCAAGACGCCAAATGTAAAGCACTATTTTTGCAAACATTCAAAATACACAAACTCCCTACAAATTCCCTACAAATTTAGCGTATTCGGAGTATAAGCGAAAGTCATATGTTATTATTCATAGATTGCCGTTGCGTCTCGAACTACAAAATTAACAACTCGAGCAAAATATAGCGAGCTACCTTCTTCCTCAATCCATGAAGAATACTTGGCTCGCTGGGGAAGAGGTTCTTTTCCCAGCAGAAATTCAAGGTGGTGAGGTACACTGTCCAATTCAGCTTCGGTCTTATATTTTTCGTTTAGAGTATTATAGATCTTTTCAGCAGCCTTGAGCTTCTGGAGGGCCTCTTCCAGCATGTTTCTGAAAAATTGAAAGAATATAGAAAGATAGACTCAATCACCGCGTGATAGGTTAGGCTAATCATAGCAATTACCCCCCCCCCCCCGCAGCGGGATTTATTGCTTGGCAATAAATGGTCACCGAAATGGTGCGCGACTCGCTAGCCGCTTCACGATCTTTTTGGCGATCTTACAAATAAACAATTTCTTTTCACAAATGAAGGCGTTTTTAATTTTATATAATATAACGTAATATTTTTATATAATGTAATGTAATAATAATTAAAAATATGAATTATAATACAACGATATCTTGCCCTAAAAATGTACAAACCAAGTGTTGGGTGGTTGACTTCCGTGCAATCGAAAGTTTCATAATAAATATGGATGTCATACCTTACTGAGTCGACAATAGCAAGTTGATTAAGAATTGACAAATGAAGAATGGCTCTTGATACAGAGGCCGAAGCTTCATTCGAAAGTGAAGGCAAGGAGTCCAATGCTTCTTGAAGTTTTTTCACGCCACCGCCCGCCTCCTCAGTGTCAGCTTCGATTACAGCTGCATGAAATCACTCAACAATCGTTCCTTTATTTAGCAAACTAAATAACGGGGAATTCTTCGATAAAACTAAATCACCTTAGATAACAGTAATTGATAGCGTATATCTAGTAAAAATTACCACCGGTACTATTCACAGGCACAAGACAAAAGCGCAATACCTACCCATTTCGTATAGGATTTGAGCTGCAGCCAGCTGGGTTTGCTCCGTCTGGTCTCCTCGATTTTTTAGACTATTGAGTGCACTGCCGAGGTGCTCACTAGCGGCGTACAAGCTTTTGAAAGGCTCACGAATAGGGTCAGAGGCGTGATCCACATCGATGCATCGACGAGCCTATTTCATATTGCAATGCATGCACAAATTGTAGTCAACATGTGGAAAACGTGAAGATGATTGCAGGGAAAGCTCAATTCTTTTTCGAAGAAAAATGCGTAATAGTTTTTTGTAGTATTGACAATAGATATTAATAGGATGTTACAGTTTAAATATCTTTACATACTTGTATTCTATTCATGTTCGCCTCGACTTATTATGAAGTTTGCTAATTATAGGTCTTCACGAGAATAATTTTCAGCGTTCAGAATTCTTCCTATTATATAGGACATTTTGTTATATAGCTTTATACAGAATACCGTCTAAACTTTTACACGAAGCGGCCGTAGAATGTCCCTACCTTTATATACAGATATTGAATGCTTTCGTCTGCCATCTTGATTGCCCTTGCCTGCTTCGGGTTTTTTTGACCGTTGCAGCCGCGATCTGTAAGATAGGTATAATAGAAACCAGTAATATAAAGCGGCAAAGCGGTTCATCAAACTTTCGTCTACTCTACAGGGGTGTTAAATACTAACACGTAATGAAATGACAAAAACGAGAAGCTAACTATCCAACATCCGTATCCAAACCGTATGCTAAGTTAGTTGAAAAGTAACTGGAAAAGTGTGTCCTTGTGAAACTAGTTTCAATCGAAATAGACGAAACTTTCATTGAGACAATTAACTGAAGTGGAAGTATAAAATAACACCCTTATCTTCGGGGAATTTAGAGATCAATCTTTCACGTCGAGAAAAATGTACCAGGGTCACGTAATATAAGTCCTCAAGTCTGCTACAACGTAGCACAACATTGGAACGACATAAACGTCAATTGTTGCTCGCTTTCCGTTTTACTTACGCTAGCCAAACTTACCCGAACTTTACCAACTAACCCGAGTTCTTAAGGCCGAACTATGAGCATGGCTTTAATTTCGCCATATGCGCTACCTACTTACTACATGGTCCCGATTGTCGAAACACGCTTGATCGATCGATCGATCCCAACCTACGATATAGAGCTACACCGTCATTGAGAAAAAAAAAAGGTTATGACTTCCTAGGCAGGAAAGCCAAGGTTATGCGGCACCTCAATTTCAACTATGATTTATTCGTTGGTTACTGTTACCAAATAAAGAGTTGTGTATTATTACCAGTTTGATTGGTATACGTATTTTAGAATTTTCCTCATAGTTGTTAGACGCCATTGCTTTCTACCCAATTAGATATTTTGAAGATTGGCATGTATGTGAAGCTTAGATGAGAAAAATGTGATCGAAGAACACGAGTGTTCACTGTTGTTAGAAATACATAAGCACGACATAATTGGTGTGAATAAAGAAGTATATTTATATAAAATATTACGAAATATTTGTTGAAGATTGACCATTTGCGCCCTTATATTGTACGCTAAAGTAGCGGAGTGGATAGTACCTTGAACTCCTGAATTTGAGGGGTTTCGGTAAAACTGTCGAAATGCTTACTGAATTGATGCTTATGTAAGCTGCTCTATGCGTGTATGCGCGCCAAGCCGATTTTCAGTTTACGAAACTTGCTTTGAAACAAGTGTGACTAAGTTAAAATTTCAAAAGACCAGCAGGGTCTATCGCAACCTGAACTTCTGTTAAGTACCTAACGAAGCAAAAGAATGACGATTTTTTTTTGCGTCAAGCATAGTCATGCGGAAACGTTTTGGACACATACCGTACGATTCACATTGAACCCTGCCAAACATATTATATATTTTGCTTATATTGGCTGATGCTTATGTGCACACAATGGTCCTATGGCTTCGATAGGTTCATATCGTATATTATCCGATTTGACTAAAAAGTGCCGGTAGCATTTGTTGAACCACTCGGAAGGAGCAATTACTTCCGACATATAGAATCACCGGTGTTTCAGTTTACAGCAGTACCTAAGTGCTGGGTTACAATGTAAAAAGTATCACTGAAAAACTCAAGCACACACACATTCACTGTGACGATCAAGTGGCAGCCCAGAAAACAAGCCTGTCAGAAAATAAAAACGAGAAAAATGTTTGCAATTTTTAAACTATTAACCAGTTGTTTTTTTTGGATGCCTCGACAACAGTTCGGCCCGGTTAACGGTGACAATTCTAGCTACCAGAAAAGTTTCTGGTTTACAGACCATGCGAGGCGGTGGACCTCAAAGAAGAGACTAGCCTAGCCCTCTTACGAGGCAAGAAGGAACAGTGCGGGCAATCGAGAAGAGTCAAAAACACCAAGCCCTGCAAATTGTGCCTGGTCCAGGCGGGTCTTTAGCGAGCGTAGGGTTTGCGAATGCGACCAATAAGACGGCAGCTGCACAGTAGTTCTTCGTGTTCCGCCGCCACATAAGTTAGTCTACTATGTACTCTGGTCTTCGATAGTATATCCATATAATGTTTTACCCATAATATTTGCTTCATATGTGGTTGAAAAGAGTGAAATACACTTTAGGTTCTTGTCGTTCGTTCCTCCTTTCATTCCTTCTTCTAGATATTATCCTAGTTGTTTTCGTTAAGTCTGTTAAGACAACAAAGGGTTATTTCTTCAAGAACATATATAAAATTCTTCGGTAATCATATCTAGACAATGATCGTAATATTTTGTGCCTCAGCTTTTAAAAAGTCAGATCCACAATGTATTGTTGCACATATCGAAGTGTTGATAGAGCAAGACTGTCTAGAAGATTAGCTTTCCGAAGCTAACAAATAGTCTATCATTTTCGTTAATGAGAGCCGTTAGAAAAAGCGGACGCCGTAAAATCGTTTGTATTTAATGTAAAAAATGCGTTTGCAGGCGATCGAATACACAGCGAGTATATGATAACAAACGAAGAATTTATTCATTTGAGGCACTTACTCATATAATTCCTGGCTAAACATTTGAAAAATTTGTTATAGAATCTCCTTTTTGCTGATGCTTTATGTGTAGTTTGAGATTCCTGAGAAACTTCAACAACGGTAAAATAGTACACCGTTACCTTTAGGTCGTATTACGGAGCATGTAGAGCATAACATTCATAAGATACCATAACATAAAAATTGCACCTTAAATAGCTCTCCTTGTTTGGATACGTTTTGACAAGGTATGTGTACCCGTTAACATCTATAAGATCTCTAAATTCGTTACCTACGTCAATGGTCTCGATGTATGTATAGGGGTGTAGAACACACACTTGCCGATTTAGCAGATATCCTGTTTGTTTTCAACTGGAGAGCCGTAGAAAGCAGTCAGGGCCATAACTTGCCCCATTCTTTACTCCCCCAGTTCTATCGTCGATATCTAATGTTAATCTTCTAACGATCTCCCTGCGTACTGGCCATCTGAAAGCTGTAGCTTCGTTGATATTTGTAGTAGACGCATAGAAATCGAGATATTCGTCATTACTGATCATTATACGTACATCAGTATACCGTACATCTTACCAAAAAAAGGTATTCGAGATAAATCATATTACATTTGGCTTTTCTTCCTCAATGCTAAATTGGTACCCCTTTAATTTCTAGACATCGTTCGAAAAATTAAGAAGAAAAGACACATAGACGTTATTTTATTTAGCGCCAGGTAGACGCATTTCGCGAGTTTGACCACATCAGAAAGGTACGTGCAGGTCCGTTCTGATTTCTCCTGATGAAACCACTGGGTCAGTCGGCGTACGAGCTGTGGCCATCTGTCTTCGAAAGTTATTTGCCTCGATACAAATCTGCTGTTTCAAACTATTCGTATCGTTCTGTTGGTTGAAGTCGATTGTGTCCACCCTCGTCTTAATTGCGTCCAACTTCTCCTGCAGTTCATTGACACTTCTGGAGATATTAGTCACTGCAGCGCTTTCCAGACGGTACTGCGTTAGCATTAATTGCTGGCGAGCGATTTCCTTAACCCTCTCCTCGGTCAGATGCGCCTCACGATCTATTAGCGAGTCAGCTAACTCCTCCACTCTGGCAACCACCGTATTGACATCTTCACGAAGCATCCGCGCATCATCTTTCCGCTCGCTATCAATAGCGTTCGCGATGCTTTCCAGACTTGCGATTTCTCTCTTGAACTCGTACCGGATCGTTTCAAGGTTCATTTTATCTATTTCCTGCTTTAGCTTGACAACTTCTTCACGAGCTACGCTGCGAATCTTTTCACTATCAACGGTTTCGGCGTGGTGCCGGAACGGCGCCGACGATATGGTCTCCTCGACGACCGTTGTGATTAATGGGACCATTTCATCAAAAACGTATTCTTTGGCTGCTTTCTGAGCTGCATGTCGTTCGTTCTCTATTTTGTCGACCCGTTCGTTTACCTCCATGAAACAACGCTCAAGTTCTGTTATTACGTCCACTTGATTTGTCTGCTGTTTCAGCCCGTGTTTCGCCAGCACGATGTGTTTCTCGAGAGCACCCATCCTCGTTTGAATAGCATAGAGCATATGCATCATTTTGCAGGGCAAGTCCCAAGAGTTTTCGAAGGCCGCATTTTCTGTTTGTGTAGCGCGCTCTCTTCTGTGAAGACTAATAAAACGTGGAATTTCAGCCAAACCTTTACCCGGAAATAAAATATGGTGTTCGTTATTATTCCGCGCTCTGACCATTGGGCTGACGTCGTTGAGATCATCGGGTTTGGTAAGAGAGCGTTCCGCCAGAAGGTGCTTTTGGATAGCGGCAAGAATACCTTCAAAGCCGCATTCACAACGAAACAGCACCTGGGCGAATATATTGATTGGAATACCGCTTTGCCGGAAAGAGGCCTGGCCCTTACACGCTGGGCACCAGCCCAGTTCAATACGAGATAACGACGGTATTGCACATGCCGAACAAATGATGTGATCTGCCGCGTCGCAAATTAGAAACGACGGCCCGGCCCTGTAGCAAGTCGCGCAGGTGCATCTATCCCAAATTGACGTGGAATATACTGGCGTGAGGTTTAGTGAACCTACATGAAGTTCAGGTGGCAGGCCTTGAAATCGCATTTTTTGAGTCTTTTCGATTGTGCCGAGTACGTCGGGTCCTTATTTTTGGCACGCTGTCAGCTGACAAAGCTTAAGGAAACGGAGATAACTATTTTAGAGTAGCAGTAAACGAAAAAAGCTTACTTAAAAACCCAACTATTTCTCCTTATTTTTCTTGGCTATGATAAGGGCTAGAACTTGAGAGAATGAGAGAACTGGCTGGGACACGAACATCCATTAATTCAAAATGTATTTGCTTAGTTAACACTAATACACGACAAATCATTAGCGTTTCGAATCAAATATAACTAAGTATGACCTTCATTTCAATAGAATGGTGCGATCCCATCCAATCTCTGTAACTTAGTACAAGTCAGCTATCTCTACTTAATTTAGCACAAATGACGTAAAGCTTTCAAACCGTTTAGCTGTCCTAAGCAGATGTTTCGACGGCTTACCAAGTCGACGCGTCTTCATGGATACGGTTATCGACAAAACGTAATGTTTCCCAAAACTATTTTTACTTTCTAATCCTGTCATTTTTATGAAACGACTGGTACATTGGATGCATCTACTGTAATTCAATGATGGAACGACCAACGGACAATACCCACCATCATTGTTAGCCTTTAAAATACACGCATAAAATACTGAACCACCTCACACATATGACATCTACGCAAAAGCTTCAGATAGAAGGAAAAAAAGCTTACATTTCTATTTGGCGCCTTACGCTGCACAGACGAAACGGCTGGCCCCTATTGCTTGCGTCGTGATATGGTAAACGCTTCAGAAATAGCTTTGGAACATGATTGCTTACGTGTTTCGTGGTGGGTCAACACTGCTTTCAGTTTGGGATGCTTGATGGCGCCTGTTGATGCAAATACGACTGAACTTTGACGGAGCACTTTATGAGACACTTCCCATGAATGTGGTTGTCCAGATAAACAAGCACGGTTACGATGAAATAATAATTACGACTACGGCACGCAACGACGTACTGACACGGGCACATTATAGGTACTTGCTCTTAAACACGTTTCATTTACAACAGCAGTGTTGCGACAAAAAAACGGATTTTTTTTTTCTTTTTTTTACTTATAGCAATTATACCAATACCGTTTCTACATTTTTGTAACATCATACTACAGGATATAGTGTCGCAGCGAAATGTGTGCATTGGAAGTGTCATTGACTAGTGTTTAATCATCTTGGGCAACACTAGTTGACAGTGGTTCCTTGTTGTATGTGCTTTAAACATGCTACATCCGTATTTGAACACTATAGCATCAATGCTAATAGGTCTACGCAGCAAGATTTGCTGGCCGTCGCACGGCCCCGTCCAGATACAATTCGTTTTCGAACGTATCATACGTATTTCGTGTTTTAGAGACAGCGGAGTTCGATAATCCGAACAGCTAACTGAACTATTAGTCAATGGAAGCACTCTTGCATCCCATAGCAGAAATATGGAAATCGTAATAGGATGCCCCTTTTTACACATGTGTTGTACATCTTTTTTGGCAACGACTTTCCAGATAGGAGACGTAAATCATCCAGCTGTTGAACGACCTTCTTCAAATTGCAAAAATGTGTTTTCAAATTCTCCAGAGCTTTTGCCCCACCTGACACGCTTATGGGCGTATGGCTGGCATGAGGCCACATATCAAATCATTCCTGTCTTTCGTTCTTCATTGACAGCGACACTTTGACGCTATTGGTAACGTCATCAAGAGGAAGATGCGACAATTCGAGATCTGTGCTTTAAGAGAATTGTTGGAACAGAACGCATTTCAATTCAACGTGTAAACAATGAAACTGTTTTCTTGTGAAGGCTACACCTGTTGTACAAATACGATCGTTTCTGCACTGCAACAGGACGTCTCTCACCCATACATTAAGAGCAGTATTTTATACCAGTAGGCTGGTGCGGTTCTTAAGCTGTAGTTCAATAGATTTAACCTACGAGCAGTCAGAACTCTTGCGACGAAGATCCTAACCTCTTCCCATTGTCTTCTCGTTAATTGCTAGCGTTAGCATATGTAGACTCTATCGATATTACTATTTGAAAACGATATTATGTAAACCATATGCCGCCTTTAACACGAACATGCACTGGAGACTCATCAATTAGGTCAAACGATGGACATGTATGACACACAGGAAACTGTACAATGATAGATTGTCTGATCTGACTCGCCAAGTATGAACTATGACTGATTTAGTAGTAATACTAGATCGAGTCAACAATAAAGCTAGTCTACATTGAGAAGTTTAGGTAGTGCACTGGAAAGTCTTAGCCAACGGGCGAAGGGATTAGTTACCTTAAGTGGAACATTTTCCCAGTCAACGGCAGCGGAAACTACCTAGCAAACGTCTTCTGCCTTACACGGCGTTCTACAAGATTTTAGCAAAAGTCTCATATGGTTCTCGTACGTTGATGCGCAAAGCGCACGTTTAAAATCAAAATGGAATCAGCTGTGTTTTTACGATGTTTTGTTAGTGTATAACTATTGACGAAAGTAAACGGTTTTTATAGATGTATTCAGCGATAAGCTGACGACCTTTATTATCAAACATGTCCTACTTTCCAACTGGAAGACGTAAGTGTATTACACTAGCTACATTAATTAATAATTCAAGGTATTAAATTAGTCCAAATTTTATCTATAAATAAAGCTATTCACGAAAAATAACATGTCAATTCACAGCCGAAACCTCTCGTGTAGCTGGTACAATTCGCTCGGTCTTCTGTAGCGGTCTTTTCAGCGACTGAGAATCCAAAACGTTCCGTTAAGCGGACAATTGCACCCATTCAAAGTAAACATATACCAGATACGGATATCGCCATTGACAAACAGCTGACTAAAATATGGCACTCGAGTCTAGAAAAGAACTACCAGTTGCTTGTCCCTGCTGTCTCGTTAAGCCCAGAGCATGCTGCAGACGACGCCGGGCATTTGGTTTGTTTCATTGGCTCTACCACGATGGAAACGCACAGTAGACCCTTAACGATGCAGTAATTTGAGCAAAGGGACGAGACCTGCACGAAGTTCTTATAGCCAGCAGCGCTTGTATCACTAGGAGCAAAGTAGCCTCCACTATATTTGCCGTACATAAATGAATTATAAGATCTACTTTCCACAACCGTCCCTTCTCTGTCGTGAACGCTCAGAATGATCGTCCTGCGCAGTGGCCAAGGCGCATCCGTTTGGATTTGGTCTTTCGGAGCAGCATATAACCCTAGATATACTTCATCGTCGATCTTGTCTATTTCGATATTCACGCCAAAGCAGATGCCTGCAATTACCTTGTATTGCCATTCCGACTCAACGAATGCTCCAGTGAGACGGTAGCTTTGATAAAGCGCATCGAAGTTAAACCAAAAGAAAGCGGTGTTGGACGAAGCGATTTCACCGCTGAGCTTTACGCTGGCTTGCGAAATTTCCGTTTGAAGGTGACTAGTAATTAATTTCTCTACAAAAGATTTCCTGTCCGCAACGATCTTTTGCTCAATAGCACGCACCTCTTGCTGGACGTCTCGTATCGCCTGCATTGCAGCCGCATAACCATGTGAGCACGCAGTTTCCTGCCCAGACAGCTCTGCCTCGCCGCGACCCATATTGCGAAATATTTCATCGAGCTGTTGTTCGCGAGTAATTAACCAGGTCATGATATCATTGACACTCTTGGCGACTGCTGTAATCTGGTTAACAAAATACATTCTGTCATCTGCTTGATCAGCCGCGGCCATTAAAGGGGGCTCTTCTGCTTCATCAATATCTTTGATTATCGCTAAAAGCTTTTTTTTGATAGCGGATACATCAACTTTGCTATTCCTAATAGCATAAACAGAGGTCGTTAATGTGCTACAGTTTGGTTCGGTACGAATATTCTCTACCAATGGCATATTGGTTTCCATTAGGTCCAGGGTGACGTTCCTTTTCCTCCTGCCTGACGGCATACTTGGGTGGCCTCCTGCATGCATGTGGGATACTTCAGTTAAGAGATGATTTCTGAGAAGGGCAAGCGTCCCCTCAAATCCACATTTGCACTGAAACAGCATTTCGGAGAAAACGTTTATCGGGATGCCGCCCGCACTCAGTTGAACGGGTCGATCACATGTGGGGCACCATCCCAAAGAGGTGACAGACCATTCTATTACAGCGCACGACTCGCAGATCACGTGACCGTCCTTGCAGATGAAGAAAGACGGCCCAGCTCGATCGCAGCCTGTACATATACATACATTCAATATAGGTGATGATTTGTGGACTGGAGTGAGGTCAGCCGCTCCCACGCGAAGCTCCGCTGGAAGCCCTTGAAACCGCATAGCACCGGCGTCGTAATCCTTACCGTTGACTTACTCGTTGTCAACTGACCACCAAAAGTTGGGGGAAAAGGCGGTCTGTGTTAATTCACAGCTTTTTAACCCTTCTAAGACACTGAGCATAATCCTATGAATGTAACGTATTGGTACCATATTAGTGATTTCATGCTTCTATTTTTAATGTAATGGAAATACTATTGAAAGACACACTGAGTGCCAAAAAGATCCTTTATTGAACGGCATTTCCTAAATGTGCCTTTGACCTATTTGCCTCTTTAGCATTAAAGTTCTTTTGTGCTTAGCATTACAGAACAGATTTTTTATGGACAACTATTTGAGTTAGTCGTCATTAGGTCAAACCCTACCAGGAGAATTAGGAGAAGTATCCGGTAAGGATACTGTTACTGCCAGCTAAGCATAACCTATCGCAAGTTAGAAAAATAACCAATACAATACATTAACTTGTCTTTTAATCCTACAGTTTTTAATGCCTCCTTATAAGGAGCTAGATTTTTTCATTTCCCGCGATAAACACGTAGGAACGCACAGAGACGAATAGACCATTCCCTACTTACTCTATATGAAGATGCCTCCATCAAAATAACCGCTCTTCACGAGTTACCTATGCTTATCAATATTTTCGAAGAGAAAAAATCACACTAATATCTGGGAACTATCGCCAAAACAGCTAACTCAGGTTTTCTTTTATATCCAACATAGCTTCCAGTATAGCTTTGAGGAATACAACTTCACAGAAAACGTATATAGAAGTACAACTTTGTGAAGGTCACATCTTTCTTTTTAATCAGATGTGTTTTCGTAAATGGATCCAGGTTGTTTACCACCTTTGGTTTCAAAGTTCGATAAGCGCACACAAAACAATATTTCGATACGACTACAACTAGCAGGAGTGAAAAGAAGAACAGGTAATCAAACAGCTGTTTGGTTTACCATCGCAGTCACTTATCCATCGGCCGTCCCGAATGCTGAAAGAAGTATTGAATTTTCATTAAGTAAGTGGGTGTATTACCGGTAAATCACATCAACACTTCGTTCGCAGTCTGAATAATCCACAATACTGAGTCACAACTTACCCTTTTAAAGAACAAAAAAAAATTATTTTTAATTTTTCAAATGGCCTAGAATTGTATGAACTGCGTGTAAACCTTCATCGTAGAAGGGAACACATGGTCCGATGGAAATTACACCCAATTTTGTGCTTGTGGAGTGATCTAAATTCAAGAACATTGAAATCAGTGTCGATTAGCGCTCTCTTTAATATCTACAAGCTGTGCTTTGTTAGCGTTGCTAGTTCCCTCACGCAGGACACCTGTATGGAGCCTGCCATTTTCTATGAATTGCCACAAGCAAAGTGTAACTACTTCAAACCTAATTTGCCTCATATAATTTTGTGCCTTATAGCATTGCTTATAATTCGTTATAATTAATCGGAACTTTATAATCTATCCGATAATTTATCTTGTACATTTCTATTACACAACCGCGTACTTAGTAACCCTTTACTGCCAATGAAGCCTACTGGACTTAATTTGATAAAGAAGATGCAGCTGTCTAAATATTTAACAGAATCTAAATTTTATCCTCCTTAAAATAATTAGGCTCGATCGGATCGACGTCAAGGTCACGAACTAGAAAGGCAACAATATTATAATTTAAAGTAGACTCAAGAGGCTCTACAACCACAATTACAAATAGTTACCACTGTTGTGAATATATATCTAGCATTTAGTATTCGATTCCACTTACTTGTTAACTTTTTGCATTTGACAATATGATTGTCACTTAACTTAAACCTGACTGAGCCTCCGTGATTTCGTATACGACAATCAGTGAAAGAGTTTGTTGTTCGATGCGGGTTTTCTAAGGGTTTCTCTATGCAGTCCAACGAATTAATAAATGATCTGAACGTTGCGTAATTCTCAGATAAATAAGTTCCGTATATTTGTCGTTTCGCATAGAGACCCGGTCAGAAATCACTATAATCGTTTTCAGATGTAACCTATACAAAATACCAGCATTAGCAGTGTACTTCAGTGTAATGCAGATTGTACGACAGCAGTATGTGACGCGAAGTTCGTTAAAATTAAATCAGATGAAGCTTCTACGGAAAATAGATTCATCGACGCTACCTACGACGACAGCATCGTTATATTCAGCCTCTTCCATTACAGAGGGATATTCTTTGAGGACCGCTTAAAACGTTGCTACTCCTTCGGTTCAAATCAGTTTTAGTGCTCTACCGTTTGTCGTCGTAAACGTAGCAATAATGAGCTAGCATGCCCATATTCTGGAAGGATGCCGCCGCGGATCTTTTTTTGTTCAAGACCTTATGTACAATTGACAAAGAATTTAAAGGGTGTATATCACCATCTTCTGTGTTTTCCCACTTTTCTATAGAAAGGTGTCTTCTGACGGTACTGAGGCTCGCTTTAAGTATACAGGTGCATTGAAATACGATTAAATCAATTACCGGAGGGGTGGGGGGGGGTCACATGGCAAGAAAGGAACAAAATACAACTTACAACCCGAACAGAATCTGAGAAGATCTTAATTTGACTATAACGTACATTAGCAGACGACGTGGTTAAAGCACAGATCAAGATTGTTGAATCAGGCCGATAACATGCTTGGCTAGGAATAGCGCGTAATTGCAAAGAAAAAGTTTGAAACGACCCTATGATAGACTCAGATTCGGAATCGGGATGTTGGCAATAATTTTGATGATCAGCTAAGATAAGGGAGAGTAAGTTATATAGGGTAAATACTATTAACGACACTACGTGCTAAACATGTGCTTGAAGTATATGTTCTCGTTTAAATGCAGTTTTGAAGAGAAAGTATAGGCAAAATTCCAAATTTAGGCTGATGACCCTATATATATATATATATATATATAATTTTCAAGGGTCGACGATAACGAGCCGTTTAAGACGTGGCTTGCTTAACAGGAAACGTATTTGTTTACTAATATTTGAGACTATTGAGTTGTGGTCAAAGTTCAAATCCGGGCTCGTTTCATGCTGGCAGCTAGCTAGCCCTATGTCTGACGGAATGCCTAACCGC
The DNA here is from genome assembly GCF_002443255.2 of Varroa destructor. Taxonomy (NCBI): domain Eukaryota; kingdom Metazoa; phylum Arthropoda; class Arachnida; order Mesostigmata; family Varroidae; genus Varroa; species Varroa destructor. The sequence continues at coordinate 26,270,129 of NW_019211455.1, read as the reverse complement.
GATACCGGATGCAATAGTCGAAACACAGAAACATAACCACTTACCGTTCGTGTTGGCCATAGAATTGATAATACTTAACCTTGCCAAATGGTATCCAAATGTTTTGCAAAATTTTCGTGTCAGCATTGTAATTAATAGGTAGTAACAATCATGCCTGCATATAAGTGGACTTTATCTTACACAAATGATCTATTATAGATTTCAAGAACGAACCATCTTCGCTGACGTCTTAGCTATATTGCAAGTAAGCGCTAATTGCCTCCATTCATTAACTTGCTATAGCGGGTTTTCAAGCAATGATATCAGATGAAGTAAACTGCAAGATCTGAGCCTGATATTACGGCTGTAGCCATGAGCTAATTTTGTAATACCCGCTAGTAAATTAGATGTGTTCAGGTAAAAAACAGATGCTATATTTTAGTCCATTGGGCCACAACAGGGTGTCAGGTAGGGAAGATGTCGAAGGAAATAGATCTTGCCTAACGCTTCGACTTTTCCTAATAAAAGCATGCATCTTGCGCACTACCATGCCATCGAACAGTTCAATACATTTATACTAAACTGATACATTCGATGACTTCGGAACCAAGGCAGAGTTATTATATATATATATACATATATATATATATATACCAAGGCTCTATATCTTTACATACTTTAAAAAATTAGGCTTTCTAAACACAAGTACCACAATTGTCACGCGAAATTTCTTTTATATAGCGCTTCAATAACACTAAGGCAAGGACGTATCTTTTTCAATAATTACAATACACAATCACACTAAAATTACAAACAGAATCTGTCCACTAAGTGGATATTCCTAGTCCTCAAAACCTGCTGACCCTGTAATAGTTCGAAAAAACATGCGGCTAATTCGCTCTATAAAACCAATCTTGAGAGAAACACACACTCCCCTGTTTACCGATAGAGACTACGTTACTGCACAAGCTGGGCAAATGACGTGGCCGAACCCAGTGAGAAGAGTACATGCACGAGCACGTATTGAAAGACCAACTTGATTTTACAGGTGTAAATTGTATACTAGGAACTTGAAATTCGGCAAAAAACTTTTAGAATCAGATTTTGCCATATATATCGTCAGGCCAGCTGAATTTCGGCGTCATTAATGCAAACCGCCGCTACCGATAACAACAAATTATTTACGTCCTAGAATTTCTTCAAAACGACTTAATCTGTTACGAACGATGAGGATGATGGAGCACGTAGCAGGAAATTAGGTCAGACCAAAAAGTATCTTTTTTTAGCGAATTTAGTGGACTAATAACCACTTTGGTCGATAGTTGAATTTTGTAGGATTTATTCAAAAAATCAGTGGCTATAAAACGTCCAAATTTTTTTCCGTAACTTAAAATTTTACCTCGTATTTTAACAGGTCAGGAAAACTTCCGAAAGAGCTCAAACACTGATTTAAAAGAATGTGACACAGTAAAAAATTGTTCAGTCAAATTTGAACCTTGTCACTCATGCCGGGACTGAAAACAGTGCCCAACATGGAATTTCGAGCCACTTTTTGGTATTGCCAAAATTCTGAACAACAAGAAGATAGCGCCACAATAAACATTTTAATTTTTATTAGGTAGCCTATAATTATAATGTTTGTACGTTTTGATAACAATGTAGAGTCATATCTACAAGCATATATCATGCAAACATGTTTAAGTTGACATTTTTTAAACCTTCCCTGCTTGTTGGTTGCGTAAAAGCTATAATCCTTAAGCAAGTCACATAAATCATTTAATTCTATCGTCAACTGTCTCGCAAGAAGCCAGAAGGACTCAAATAAGCCTCACACGAAAATAGAACGGCTCGCAGAAATTTTATATGGGATTTAGATTTTGTTTTTATTCTGGCCAGGCGGCCTTCCGCAATGTGTGTTTCGAAATCCAGACTAACAACTCTGCGCTTGTGAACTAACACATAGTCACGTTGAGAGGAATGAGTGTGACGGATCTTAGTGTACTAACTAGCAGTAATTGCTCTACTCTCGCAAAAAGGCTCAGTAAATTGTGTAAAAAAGGCGCCAATGATGGAATACGCATCTATAACTTCGTCTCTGGTTTATTCATATTCCAGCCTACGAATAATATGTGCTTGTAATGAACTCGAGTACAGTCATTCGAATAATATAAGATAAGGTCCCATATAGTATTCAACAACGGGTAACAAATTGTTGCCGATTAAGCAATTGAAATATTTTTCACGTAGCAGAGATACATAAACTATCTCATGTCTCGATGGCTTCCGGAGATTGCGCACTGCCATCTATAAGCTTATTCTTCGCTTATAACATCCTCTTAAAACAAGATCAGCCTACGAACCGACAAATCGGAGCAAGCACACGGAACGACACGAACATCCGTAGGATAGAGCGGTTCGGCTGAAGTAGCAGGAAAATGAGAGCCTGGATATGATAGTATGTGTCTTTTATGGTAAGCCGCCATGGTCGTGCGAGCTAAAGCCTAGTCAGTATAATTAAAACCTCAATAGCCATCACCATTGCTGCCATGATAACTGTCGCTCAAAATCAATTGAATTGCAATGGCGACAAGGGTAACGTGGTTCCTGGTCGCGCTGACCCAAGCAAGATAGTATCCATAAGACGCGTAAAAATTTATTAGGGATAGAAAGCAAAAGCAAGTTTCTTATGTTTGTTCACCTTAGATGGTACCATTTGCATTTTATTTGAATGAAGAACACCAAATGTTCCTCTAAGGACAAGTTTGCATAACTCGACCCCTTTCATGCAACTCTAACCTGAAACCCTGCACACTTCAGGGCTAATTTCATCAATTATTTCACAAAAACTACGTTTCAAATTGTGAATTGTTTTCGGTATTGTTTTACGCACCCTGCCCTTCATGTAAGTCTGCAGGAAAAATCAGGAAGCGTCAAAACCGCTGCGCATCAAGATCAGCCGGCCTGGAAACATGATTTTAAGCAGATTGATTGCCTTGTTGCCAAGTTGACTGATATCGTTGAAACAGAAAAAAGTTTCCACCCAAGACCTTCATTTTATCGATTACTGTCTCGTATAAGTTTCCGCGAAAGTCGTGACAACGACAAATACACTTATATACAATTAGGGATAAATGAAATGGGCATGGGTTTTTCCTAGTCCTAGTATTTAGAGACCTATCAGAGCTATGAATCTCGTTTCTTCTCGCTACAAAAGATAGAGATAGCCAAAGCATAGAGATAGTCTTTACGATACTGATAAGGGTGGATAGATTGAATCATATCTTGTCGGAACGTCAACTAACCACTATATTACTAAAGATAGCTGTCATTTACATGTGCATAATGATAATAACAATATTAATGCCCTATTGCCTAAAAAAGGTTAAACTATTTATGTTCGGACAATCTCGAAGGCCGACGATTTTTGTAATTATTCGCTCATGGGTTTATAGAGAAAAAAATTGCACGACATGTAGGGAAAATATTTAGTTTATGTTTTTATGCTCAGATCAAACTTCAGGCAGAATCGACATGTTGATGCAGTGGTAACGCCTTTGTCTACAAACAAAAAAAAAAAAGAAAAGTGCTAAGCTGAGTCGGAAACCTGGCGTGGACAAGGACAAGATATTTCATGCCGGGAGTCAACCGTCTACAGCAATACTTGAATGCAATACTCGAAACATTTATCCAAACGTTAGGTAGATAATTTGGGTAAGAGTTTTGGCGTAGGGCGCAATATCCCATCGTCTTAACACTGGTTTAATTGACTTGTTTCCAATTTCTTTAAGCAGCTGAATATTTTTCGCCTTAGAAAAACCATAGGTCTAGGAAAAAAAGAAAGGCTCTTTGAAATGAGCCGATTTCCAGTACAACTTAATGAGAAACGTCGGTTCTTTAACAATGAAATGGCGACAGATTGTGCTGTTCCGGAAGCAATGTTTCGAATGCGTATCCTTCGAATGGAAGTGAAAACATTATAGAAATCGCGAAACGTGTTGTCGGGACGGATTAATTAGTTTTATATAATATAGACTATTATAGCTACTACACCACATAAACTAAGAGCGGTTTACAGATCATCATTTGGCTATGATATCCTTATGTTTATTAAGAATAGCTGGCTGCTTCGAAATATCGCCATGTCCGTGAACACAAGCAGACACCGCTGCCGGCATGTAATTTTTAAGTAATTCTTTAAGGAACAAGTGTATAACGGAAACTAACGGCGCGCTAGAGCAGCAAGCGCCAGCGGACAAAAAAATTATCGGCAAACCCTAAACCTGGTCAAACTTAGAAGTATCACTATTTATCGTTTGAAGTGTTTTCACTGATTTGGCTTTATCTGAAAAGACACCTAGAAAGAGAGTTAGAGAAGATAGGAAAAAGAAAAGAGAGCGAGGAAATTACAATTTCGTCGTTTGAAACCGTATAATGCTTGTCCTCTTCGTAAAGCGCTCATAGTTGCACTGATCAGTGATACATATGTAGGGGACAAATCATACGTAAAAAGAGTATCCGGTGAAAGATGATGATATACATCTTCTGTTTACATTTAACAAATACCGGATAAGTCAAAATTGAATTAGAAAGAACTGTTTTACCTAGATTTTAGAGATTAGCCATCAAATAATAATCACAGTGAACTTAGATATCTCTAACTAAAACTGCTCAAGAAAATTATGTTTTATTAAGGCTTTTACCTTTTTCAAATGTGCCAGATTTAACTCGTCTCAGCAAAGAAACAATTTGAAAATGGTCTCTAATGCTCAACAATCCCTGAGCATTGAGTTCCTATTCGCCTGCGCCAAAGGTCTTGTCAAGGCGATTTCTTCGCAAGCTAATATTGGGATCAATGGCCAACGGATGGGCTACATGGAAACATGTGTCCTAAAGTATCAGTTCATCGTTGTAGATGTGTGCTCTGGTCAGAACGGTCGAAGCCATATTCGCATACGAAACGTAACTTAGCTGGCATGCCTAGAACTACATTTACCAATCGTTTATATGCGCAATAGCTTGCCATTGCAAACAGTGAAGCTACCATTGTACACAGATCGCGATTTCAATAACAAAATAAATATAGAGGTGCCATCCCACAACTATTCATACGAGTGCGGTTCTCCGAAATCGGACTAGATTCGAACGGAGTCAGCCCTGCAGAACCAACGTGCAGCTAGGCTGCTAAGTCTTACAATTGCGTTTTGCCATAAGAAGATAGCAACGCCGCGGCTGGAATCTGCTAAAGAGCGGAAGAAACTATTCGTTTTAGGAACGTGTAGCAGTTTAGCCGCACTCCAATCACAACGTAGCTGGTCTTAAATAGAAATTCTAATTTCTATGCAGAACGGTCAAAATGGCTATATCGTCAGGTAAACAAAACGATTCAAAGTCTTTCTAAAAGGCAAAGAACGCTTGAAGGAAAGTAAAAAAAAAAAAAGTAGAACTAAGGGCTCCATCTATCCAAGCTATGTCCCAGTGCTGAGCTCGGGGCTTCATCCGCTAGACAGCCCCCGAGTTGCAAGAACGCCTGTTATGATAAAGCACGCATTATATTTACCCCGCCACAAATAATAAACCTTTGTGTTGTTATCTTAGTCACTTAGCAAAGATTTACTAGAAGCTACCAAGATTACATTATTAATGCTGAGTCAAGCCTATTATAGAAATTCCCACAGGAGCTTATGGCAATCGCTAGTGGTAGTGTTCGCAAGCAGTTGTTTTCGACTCATGCACAAAGACGACACTCTCATCGATGAAAAATCACACCATCATGTCAGGAACACAAATCGCGCGAGGGAATTCTCAAAAACGCTAGCGTATCGAAGCCGGTAAAGTTAAAAGCCTGTTATATATAATGTAACTTTAGGGATTACCCCTCCTGCTTATTATTATTATGGTCATACGCATTTTAGATAACAGAATACAGTTCTATTTTATAATAATGCACTTATTTTACTATATCCTTTAACACAGCAATGCTTGTGGCCGTAGTTCTAATGGTTGTTAGTCCACGACACCGCGATGGTAACTGCGAACTGTCGATTAATATACAGGAACACTTTCAACAGGACCCCTGTATATAAACCAGAACAATATGCCGAGACGGTCTCCACTACAGTGCTAGTGACCGTCGTCGTCATGTTGCTAGACGGTTGCTTTCGATAAGTCCCGAAGGCGAACGCCTCGTACGTAAAGATTCGTAAAAAATATAGACTTGGCCAGGGGAAGGAATCCTGAAATGGGATTATCATAAAAAGCCTACCCACCTGCGCCCACACAGCTTGTACCCACCACTTGCTGTTCAACGCTGTGACGTCGGCGACGTTGTGTTCGTAAGTGCCATCTTAAACGATGGATAAGCATTGTGGCCGTCGCTTTTTCACCGTTTTTGAACGTGGAAATGTCGGATTCAGTATATAAACATGAGGGTTGTTTGCCAATCTTATCGCGAACTCGTGACTAAAACGTAAAATATTTCCGTCGCGTAGATTCCTATGTAAATAATGGATATTATGGTACAAACTTACTAAAATGTAGCCCAGCCCAACTCCCAGCAAAATTATTCCCCCCCAAAGGCGAAAAAATAAAAACAGATCCTAAAAACACACCGATATCAATAGAGAAAGCAAAATTTGCAATACAAAATCTTACTGTAGATTGATTGAGGGACCGGCACGTTGCCATTGCATCGGTACAAACTGTATCTCATATTCGTAGGCTTTACTCAGTGGATTCGGGTCGACATCTATGATTTTAAATGTAACCGCCCTGTAATGTTCTTTGTTCGAATAACTTTTAATAAGTACGTTACTGCTTCGTTTTTCTCGACTACATAGTATTTCGTTATTTCATAGGTTTTATGGGGAAGAGCCCTTTCGCTTTACAAGGATAGCCTTTACGTCAAATGGATCGAAAAAAAACTCCGGAAATGTCTTGCGAGCTGTAGATCCTCTAAAGAGAGTGTCGAAGGATGGTTTTGTCTTGCGGCAATTTCTGCTGTATATATAGATAACTGGAGATGGCAAGTTTAGCGGACTTCCTCCGCCGTCACAACAGCAAAGGGCGAACAACTTCCGTTTGTGGACAATGAACACTCTTCAAGAGGAACAGAGACAGGCTATGATGTATTAGATTCGACATTCACGCATCAGCTCAATTCCGTCGTTCACTTCCACTCACTTTTTTAGCACTGCTTTGTAGTGTTTGGGTAAGTAGCAGCCGGAAGATATCTGGTCTGCGTAAAATTTCGTTGATGTTTGACTACTCTACTGTATATGGACGCAAGACTACAAGAACGTTCTTAACACTCACGTGTTGTCACTGAAATAGAACTTGTTTATGTTTGGTCGCACTCCTCTAATCGTTTATCTGTTAAGTATGTCCACCGAACTAGTCACAAGTTACTGCACGAATTTGCATGGAACATCGGTAACACTAAATCCGTATGCGGACAGTGGATTTCAGTGATTCGGTCGTCACCTCAGTGTAATTTAGCAACGGCTGTCAAGTTCGTCTAAGTTCACGGACGATAGCTAAGCGACGGCATCATATGCAGTGCGTAATTATTCTCTGTAACCACGACGCGCCGTTCGATATGTACCACTTTCTGTAGCTGATCAGCTGTTTGGCTGCTTTTGTGCGGGCACGAACGAATAAACGTATTGTCTTCAAGACTTCGTCGGCGGGCGATTGCGCGCTTGCGAGTCCGACCAAGTCCTGTCTGAAACAACAAATTTGATACATATCCGAAATATACAGAAATGTTGCAATTTACAAACATGTTGAAAACACAAGGGAAATTCCTATGTATCGTTTATCTCGTAGCCCAACTGAGTAAAGAATTATGCACATCGATTGTGTTTTCCTGGTATATGTTTAAGAATAAATGTTGCATTGGTTAAAGTTGCACCTCACGTTTATGCCCTGAGCCCAATATTATCGTACCCAACATAACACTTAAACGTGAACGAACATAAGATAAAGGTAACGGGTATCCTATTCATAATCAGCGTCATATTTAAAACGAATTGCTTATGTAAGAATCTACCTTTCTTAAGCTGACCTATGACACCTAATACAGTGCAACTGGCTAACGTAAGCGTAGAAAATTCGCGGATTTTCGCCTCGACTATTCCAAAACCCCACGTCCGCAAAAAACCTACTACAACTGCGTCAGATCAGAGGCTTCCTGAACAAACCGAAGTGCGTCGACGTTTAGGTACGAAGCGTGGCTCTAAGCTTAGTAGGCACATATATTGCTATTGGACTTCCACGAGGATACTTAGTTTCAAAGAATTGATTTAGCAGATGTTATGTTATGTTACAGTTGAGGGAGCCTGATAGCTGACAGAGCGTGATTGAGTAGTTCCATTGGCGGAGCAACGTTGTTATGCGTAGGCCAACCGTAAATAGCAAGCATTAAAAAAAACCTATGCTTTTGTTATGATATGTGTTGTATGTGAGATAAGCCTAAGCTTGAGCGCATATAGAAGGGGCCATTTCCATGAATTTTTGGTGATAAAAAAGATGGTGGTGTATCTCTTATTTTTTTCGTTTATCTCTTTAATGTGTATCAATTCAACAAATGAAATAGAAGATCTCTACCTCAGGCCACTAAGGATATAAAAAGGCACTATGAAAGGCGATATGGAAAGTTCCTGTTTCAGCTACAGAACGCAAGCTATCGATGTTTAATGTAAAAAGAACAACGATACTAATAATAATACCTTGTATATATATTAGTACTTGTCTATTCTGTTGTATTGGAGATGTGTTTTAAACACGAAATTGCATTTTGTTTAAGCTTTGATATGTAGGTCACCACAAAAACCACTCCGCCGTCATGTCAATCTGAAGTTATCTGATGAAGTTCATTTGTTGTTAAGTAAGTGTAAGCCTTAAGTCTTAATTAAACCGAATAATCAACGTTGCTGACTATGGTTCATAAAAGCCTTCTTAACCGGCAGCGTTTTGGTACTGCCACTATGCGAACCACTGCGCGTGTAGGTGTCGAACGAAACCCACGTGCCATGGCGTGTGCTGACAGCTTCGCGATCTTCACGTCTCGTAGACATCTTGTTAATAACATCGTACATGAGGACATGCCCAGAAGGACGTTGTTTGTAGTCGAGTTTCACGAAGAATCTTGCCCAAGAAAATGGAAGTCAGCTGCCAACGTGTCGAAAGACAAATTGTCTATCAATAACATTTACTAAAACTGCTTTCCTGAGGGCGAAAGCACTCTGTTCGCTAAACAAGATGAACCAATGAACATCAACTCTATGTAGGTTGTCGTGTATACTGGCAGGGTTTAAAGCATCCTCTATTAAGGAGAACAACGCTAAAGTAAAATTGTCTGTTATCCTGATTAGATCATTAGCGGCAGCTGACATAGTAGGCTACGACTGCATTTGGAGCAGGCTGGACCAGCAGGACGTCGAAACCATACAGAGGTATATATCTTCGCAGTTTACTCGATATTAATCTTAATGTTAAGTTAACAACAGCTTCAGGGGCATATGGGCGTTTTCTTAGCCGCACTTAATCGTCTGATTCCGCTTTTTTGTCCAAATGGTATACCGTATTATGTACCTACGCGAAGTAACTATGTATTTCACTGTTACAGGTTCCTATGTCGTTTTGCAAATACTGAAAATACTCAGCGCAATGTTGAGACTGAATATACTAGTTAAAATAGACGTCCATTTGAAGCCTATATCTATGGCAGAGTACGAACATTGTACTTCCGCGATTTTGACAGTTGTTGTATCAATAGTCATTCATAACGCTAATTTCAACCCATCGCAAATGACTCTAAAAGCTACTCTCTTTTGTGTATGCCCCCATACGTGTCTTGATACCGTTCCGTACATCTTCTGTCTTTTAGGGCCAATGCGAGTTAACACAAATCGTATAGTGTTTCAACTGAATCTTTATTGACCGACTGAAACACAATGGAAGGCATAACACTTCGATTCATTGATGGGACATCTTTCGTAATAGAGTATATGTCTAACATTTTTAAGAATCGTCTAAAAAATAACAAGTGCGGCAATGAGATAATTCCATCTTTTTTTCTTCGTAAAACTTACAGGTATGGCTTAAGCATGGGAAACTGTTCCATAATCAAGGGAACTTCGAATCGTTGGTACTTCCCGTTGGTAAATCTTAACAGAAACATTGTAGATGGATTTGACAAAAAACGTACGTTTTCTGTATTTTCGTTTTTACGTACTACGTTTACGTATAAATATGCATACACACGTTTAATCTAACATCCAGATAACAGCTCCAAAGCCCTCTTAATGAGATAAAAAAAAAAGATTTTTGACTGATGCCCTGAATTGTCTACGTTCAACGACCACTAACTAATGGAAAATGCGAAAAAATGGGATCACTTTATTCGTTTCATATACGAAATAGTTTTTGATATATACATACATACATTTTTATTAAATTAAATTTAATTAAAGTATTTTTATTAAATTAAATTAAATAAGTAAATATTTGTTCATCGTATACTATCTTACCGTACTGCGAGCGTCTGCGAGATTTGACATGCTTCGTCTTCAGCTATGGACGATTTGCTTTATTTCTACAGTTGCGCCCCTCATTTATTGTTGTGCATTATATATAATAGGTTATTAAAAAAAGAAGCGCTGTGCCAAGGTAAGCAGGTAGCTAATGACACCCAATTACGTTAAATTAAAATCAAAACTGGGAAAAAAGCATTAGCTGAGCTGGTAATTTTATCAGCCACTATATTTATTTGTTCCCGCTTATTGTCGATAATCTTCGTATTCATTCAATTGTCTCTGCTAATTATTATCTATGTCTTATTAGTTAAACCTAAACAATCCGAAGGTTATCTATGTCCTCACTTTACAGCCCCATGGGTAGTACCCATGGCGGTATTTCGAAACGTTTCCTATGAAATGCATAATATCGAAATTTCACAATTTCGAAAATTGTACATTGCATATAAGCGCTCAATCTACATCTAATATAAGATGTAAATATATGTGCACAAGTTAATACGTTCTATTATTTAACCCAAGTTGAATTAGATGTTTAATTTCATCGTGTTCTATTATAGTCTGGAAACGCCGAAAGCAGTCCGTACGTATCTATTCGTAAATAGCAGAGTTCGTATCCATTCGTGCTAGACAAACCGGAACTGTTTATGCACATAAATGTAATAACATTAATAACATGTATCATTCTAAGACTAGTAGCGCAAGCTAGCGTTTAAATGACAAAAAAACAACATTGCCGTAGAGAAGATATGAGAAAGCCAATTGCGCAACACTTCGCTTAAGTGAAAAACATTCGCTTTGCAAAGATAGATACGATATAAAAACTGATGTAGACGCATGTTTGCTTAATGATTAAGTGTTTTCTCCTAAGTGGCAGCAGATAAATCCTACAATTCCGTCTTACACGTCGGCTAGCTCACTCATACGTGTTGCATAGTATTTTACGTCAACAACACTAGCGACAACAGCTGTGTTTGCAATGTAAATTTATAATGCGGATCATTGCAGCAAGAGTGTTGAAAAAATCAGGGATGAAGAAGGGCTTAAAGTTGTAATTAACATTTACGCCGGGCGGCACTTTAAGGAACGGCTTAAATAAGTATTCAGTTGGTGTCAGTTTATCATACATGATGCTTGAGAGCCTGCCAAGATAGACATACAGGTTTTCTTTTCAACAGGTTAGATAATTGACAACTGAGGTGATCTGGGCTAAAACCCAGCCCTAAACACTTCGATCTATGCCGAGAGCGATGCTCGGTAGCGGTACTGCGCGTAAAATTCAACACAGTTAGATAATTGGCACCGTCGAAGTAATACTAAAGTGTCGATCCATCCAGGACTCGTAGGAACAGAGAAATCTGCAAGCTTTGTTGCTTGAAAACGCTGACTAAAACCTTACGTCGCTGTCGCACAGACCTTACTGTTACGGTTTAATCAAAACGTTTATCAGTGCATAGGATTTTTTTAGCTGTACCAAAACATTCTTCTTCTTGAGATGTAGATTTGGCCTGAAATAGGGTAGGTGTCAAATGGGCAATTCGTTCTACCGAGAACAAATACTGTTGAAGCCTAAACACGAGGCAAAGTATCGTCCTTTGCGTTGTAATGAACTACAACGAGTTCATGGTGGAGAGAAAGCACTTCAATAACAGATAGAAGGAATCCTATCGCGGAAGGTAAAAGCATAAAGGAAACACTCGGGAAATTCGCCATTTCTTGTGTTCCAATGTAGTATTAATGGTCATAAACACTCACGGTTAAAAACCTTTCCTTTTGGAGAGGAAAAAGATTCCAACTGTCTACGATAAGCTCATGTAAACATCTCAGCCAACAAAGAGATGATTCTAAAAAAAAAGATACTGTTATATCCAATTAGTTTGGTTATCACTGACGATCATCGAAATGCCCGAAACAACTGTTACTTTGATTGAACCTTGACAATTAATAACTGTACATACTTACCACGCTTGTCATGTTACCCCCTGCTGCTTTTGTCAATAAAGAAGAACCAATTAGATTGACAAGCCATCTGCGTCACAGATATAAACAACACAGAGTATATGTAAAATGTACATAAAGGTTCACGTTACGTCAAAGTCAGTGCACAGACAAGCGTTGTGTACGTATGAAATGAATAATCATCCCGTCGACTGTCCGACAAGTGGCACAAACGATCACTGTAAGGACAGCGGCGGACGTACTTCGTCACGCAACGTCCGCGTTTGCCTCCACGCTCGTTTTCTTGCGCATCTAAATAGAATCCGATGTTGACGCGTACAGCGCGTTCACTGGCTTCGACAGATACGAGTATATTGAAAATTGTCTAGATTTCATATTATTCATGGTGACAGCCTGCTGCCCCGTTGATAACAGCCACTCACTTGTTTCTGTGCCGCCGTGACAATAGCTGCCACGCCTCGAGTTGGATCCATTGCTATGCATATTTGTCTTCACTCGGAAGACAAGCGCGTTAGCATGAAATCATCTATAAAAGTAATGGTCGAATGGCTTTTTGTTGTTCGAGGGTCATCTTATCGCCACATATCCGCTCGCATAAACAGAGTTCGTGTTACTTCTCTTCATTAAAAACAATAACACGAAACGAAGCTGGCTACTCTGCTGCTAACTGAATGACTCATTTACTTTGACGGTCAGTCAGGCGCTAATAAATCGCGAGTATCGCCGAATTCCCTGTTCATAAAAGTTATAACAATGATGACGATGATAATAGAGTATGAAAAGTACAGACAATATGACGAGACTCCAACAACAACAGCAGCTTCATTTCTCATCTGGTGTTGCATATAATAATTGCGCATTTTTAAAAAAATTGTTTTGTTTTATTATTGTAGTGTGTGATTTTTTTTACTACAAATGCGCACCTTCAATCACTATGATATTCTTGAAGCAAATTGCTGGCAAACTAAGGCGTCTGAAGCGTCTTCCTTAACCTTTCTTCCATCCTCCACCAACTTCTACCGCAAAATACCGTGACTCGCAATCTTGATTAGGTACTATCATTTCCGACGTAAAGCTAAAAAAAAAAATAAAGACACTTTAAAATTTGTATTTTTTTCAAACATACACATATGTTTCGCTTTAGACAACGGCTCGTTCATTGTGTACATTAAAACAGCCTTCGTCGCATTATCGTAATCATCAAACATCTACTAACTGAATTGCTCGAAGCTGCAGCAAATCTGTCCAGTGGAAAGCCTTATCTTTAAAAAACAACTTCAACTTATTGGTTGTCCTACTCTCTGTCCATGAAGGCCATGTAATCACTGACTGATCACTACGTCATCTTAATGTTCGTAATAACCTCATGCCTCACTTTATAATAGCATGTTGGCGAACTATTAGGACTATCTTGCTTGGCGTCAACGAGTTTAAAGACCTTTTGAGCTGTTTGAGCGCTTTCTTTCCTCTTGTCCATATAGCAGAGTCAGACGGATATGAGTGCGTCTGCGTTACTTCTTATACTCACTCACTTCACTCGGCCGTTCATTCGTTCACTCACATCTTCCTGCGTGCTCTTCTGCGCGCGATAAAATAGGTCGTGGGGATGTGTGACTCATTTCACTTTGTTATCTCCTCCGATCAGCTTAGCCGGCCGGCTATACTCCAGCTATCCTGCCCTTTCCTTCCGTTATCCTTAAACTTCTCCGTCAGATGTAGCGGGTGTTGGCGGGTTATCCTGGGATAAGCCGCCACAGCGGCGGGATAGCCCCCAAGCTGAATCGTTGGCTGTAAACGATACAATCTCGGAAAACGAACACTATAGCAGGCCACAAACCCACGTGCCGATGTTGTCATCGAGCACGTGCTACGGCTGACGAGGTAGTCTCAAAGCAATCTTGATGTCTTACGTCCGCTAACACCAGCATATTTTATAGGAGTAAGAGTTCTAAGCAGGCAGAGGATTGGAAAGCGGAATACCGCTGGTACGAGGTAGTTTAACGTCAATGGAGAGGCAGAAAGATCGATAAATAGGGAAGGCCTGAGAATTTTAGCTTTGCCAGGAGCAAAATTCGCAGATAAATTCGTAGCTTAGGTTTGAATTTCTAGTCTAGCTGAATGAACTAAATGACATAGGTAACAAAAGTTGTGGTCAGAAAGATCCTGATGATTATAGCTTATTATTTATATCAGCAATGGAGGAGGTTCATCTGTCGAGTATAAAGTTATGAATACAAAAGTAATAGATAGGATAAGCAACAAATAAGGCCTCAAGAGTCTGAGCAAGCTTGCTTACGCCTTCTTCTTCCACTGTTATCATTTTTTACTCTCTTCGTTATGATCGGAAAACTCGTTTTGCTAGTTGAAAGATATGGTGTTAACTATTATATAGATTATATTTCAGAATACCAAGCTCTCCTAGCCCTATTATACTGTTTTTCTTTTTTATTCCGCTTTGGCGTTTGAATCTTTGAATGAGCCTGATTAATTAATTTTCCTAAGCGGATCTTAACAACCGTTTAGCGGTCCCTAAATGATTTGTTCATAATACCCAAGAGTTAGTAGATTTGTTACGATAAGTTTGTTTTGGACTAACTCCCCTAACTAAAGCTCAAGGTCGCCATCTGTAGGTCGTGGTAGAAACGAGTATGATATATTGTTTCGGCTCTTTAAAAGTGTTCACGAAATCTATGACTTACCAATGTTTACAAAACTTAGCAACGTTTTCTAGTAATGCTTTTCTTGTTTTATCATCTGTACCATTACTATACACAGTCAAACTGTTTCTTATCCTACGTGAAATTTTGTTTTTCTTACAATATTTCTGTTTCGTTATTAAATTTCTTTGGTGTCATCATAAAGGAAGATTTGCGAAAAAAATGGTTTTCCTTGTAGCTAAACAGCGAACACGAATCAAAACCTTAGCTAGGGCTTCGCGAAGACTGGCGCAAGTATTTATCAAGCTTTAGCAAACTGTTCTTCATATACCGCCATAGCTTTTAGAAAGATATAAGGTTTATCTGATAGTGTACCTGTTTATGGTCAAAGAGTTCTTTTAATTGTCTATTTGTTAATTGTTGACCATTATCACTTACTAGAAAACATTTCGTAGAGATGCCGTAATGGCTTCCCTCGATGTTTATAATTTGCACTCTACCCGATTTCTACCCGATTTATTGATAACGTCTATATCCAACTTTCCTCTCAACGTTGGCTACTTCTAAAGCTATCGAAGCGACAGGGCCACAAAATCTGGGAAGCAGTCAGCTGTGCGAGAGTCTGACCGAGGACACATCAGCTACCGATCGTACCGCCGTAAAAGCTGTTGCGAGAAGTAGGCCTTCGGGGCAACTTTTAGTACCAGTAACGGCGTCAGGTCCACGTGGTCGCGAGGTTAAAGCAAGGACGGAAGGCAGGACTCGACTTGAAGGACTAGTAGCTTCAATGACAGAAGATGCCAGACGTATGCCGTATGGGAAATCAGCGGCTACGTGCCATTTCTAGTCCTCTAATGGTCCTGGCGTTGTCGCACTTCCATTTATGATCTTTCCTTCACAGGACCTTTGCAATTCGTATCTGCGATTTTGTACTGCATGAAGATGTTTGTTCCCCGTGCGGTACGAGCGCGGTCTTTCTTTCCAGTCACGCGTCTTTCCGCCGATCCTAGTTGTTCGCGGCTGAGTCCCTCTTCCGCCTCTTGCTTCGGCGCCGACGATAACGACGACCAAGACCTACATAGATATGTATCTATATTCTTAGACCTAGACAAAAAGCCATTCCACTCTGCTTCTCTACTTTGAGCTATAGGAATTCGTATGCGATATGCTCAAATGCATGTTGGGCTTAAGAGCCTTCTTAGCGGTTTGTTTCTTCAGATTCACTCGAGCGTCTAGTCCACCTTTTCTGATAATATAGTAATAGAAAAAACCGTACCGTTATTTTGTCATGCCGTTATAGTTTCCACCTACAACAACGATCAGGCTTCTTCTGCTTAAGGTCAATTAAGGTCGACCAATTTAGTCTACTTCAAACCATCATCCTTTAGCTTACAGGAGTAATTTTTGTCGAGCTCCATAATTTATCTAGTAAAGCTTTGACAGCCTCGTTTAAATATGTTAAATAACCTATGCAATACTCTCACGTGGCGTAAAATCTAGTTCAAACCCAGTTCCATATAATGCTGTGCCCTACGTTCTTTGCTCGTATTTCTCCAAACCAAAATTAGAACATTCTACTTGCCAGAATTCAGTCAGCTTTTCTTGATGCGAAAGTTAACTTGTCGAACCACGATTTTTTTTACTCACAACTTACCTGTTGCGGTTCGCTTTAGGCAGACTAAAGTTAAGATAAACATAATTTTTATCTGGTGACGAATCTGTGCCAGAAAGATTTTTTCTTGCCCCACTTTGTCAAGCTTTGCTTTGCTGCCAGCCGAATTGATTCACGATCTGTTTGCTTAAGCTGTTAATTATACGGCAAAACACTAGTTATCGGACTTCATCACAGAAGAATGATTAACGTTCGATTCGGCTATGGATCCGAAGTTTTATATAGAAAATTATCTCTATGATACATTCTAATCAAATGTCGTGAAGATTTATATATATATAATAGTTAGATTTAGTATACTGTTTGTTGTTGGTCACAGTTATATTCGAGGATTGAATATCTACCATGATCACTATATTTATCGTTATTTCATATCTGAGGTGTCTCGTCTGTTTTGTTATGGGAGAACAACTGTTTTCACAGAGTAGACTATACTTATTCGTTATCATGGATTAAGTCGCGTCAGATCTTGCCTGGACGCTCGCAAATGTAACAATCAGCAAAAGACGATCGCCGTAACAATTATCTCCAGGAAATTCGGTAATTTTCAATGGCATTGTCACGTAGCAAACGTATTTCTATTCTAGCAGCGGCGTGCGCTCTCGAACGTCTCAAAATATTTTCGCTACTCCTAGTTGGGTAGTAGCAAATCTATAGATTAATCCGATCTTCGTACGGGAATTGCCAACAAGACAGCTAGTACGGGGAGCAGCCGGTAAGCTTCTAGCGTACTAACAACACTTGGTCTCAGATTGTTTTTGATTCGTGTATGACGTAAATGTAAACACTGGTAAATAGCTGCAATGCAAAAAGTACAATTGTTTTATCTAGAAAGACAAATGATTATTAAGTGGTTCAACACATTGATTTCAGCAGCGTTGAATGACTGAATAACGTGTTACTGTATCTAATGGTAACGGTTGTACACGATTGAAGACTTCTTGAAAGCGAGTACGTCATTGTTGCCATAGTTTTAATTGGCGCTGTTTCAAGCCGCTTCGTCTATGATTTGGATCGCCGTTGGAATTAAGCTGTTCCCGATGTGAATTCATAGCGCGGCCGATATGACAAACCGAGGAGGTCATTACGAAATTACTATTACTCTGCGTATCCGTCAATGTGTACATACATATGAGGCTATGCCTTATCTCCTGTCCTGCCCGCGAACATGGCTGTTGCGAGAATAATTGTAAGGGAAGAAGGAATAATTCCAGGTACCCAAATTCAAGTATCGTTACATGGTGAGAAGCAGGAAAAAAAGTAAGTTATTACGGCCTCAAGTTGGGGTCAGAATAAGCTTCCTTATCTTAGCAGAAGCGTTACAAGCAATAGGTCGGTAAACGTAGTTTGGAGACTGCGAAACTCTAGTCCTGTTACGAACCACATTTCTACATATATAAAGAAGCTGAACGCTCATATTATTACTAAATACCGGGTGTATTATATCTGTTTCTAAAAAGGGCAAAGCTAAATCGGACACTGTTATGGTGAGGCTGCTTCTGACGCGCGTTTTTATACCGTCAGTATTTCTGGAAAAACCGAGAAGATAGTTTCAACTACAATGACCACTGCTATTTTGAAACAATGACTATACATTATTTGTCATATATCAGTTTTGTTGTTTGTCGGAACTGATGACCCGTGCTGTGTACACGAGGTAGCCAGCGCCTCATATACCCCAGTAGCACCGTTGCGATACTTCGGAGAATCATTCAAAATCCATGTTCTTGTGTACGACAATGTAAGGGCATCGTATAAGCTTCAAATTATAATGAAAGGTACACTGGTGCATTTTAGAAAGTTATCTGAATATCGAAGTATGTCATATTGTCCCTAATATAATACGTGTTCGTCGAATTTATCCGTGAAGTTTGCCATGCGCCCGTCGAGGTCATGAAATAATTCAAGTTCATATCTAATTCTACAGTATATGAGTTATAGTTTTCTCACGATATTTTCCTTTATCACACAGGACCGACCTTATTATATATCAAGCCGACTATAAAATGTAATCAATATAATTTGCCTTGCTCGAAGGTGTCGAATGGACTATACTCTATTCTGGTTCGTGCAGTCACCATTTCCTTATATAATTTACGGTGTATGGAATTTGTAATATGCTTATGTAGTTCGAGATAGAGAACTAGTATGCACGTTGCACGTAGCGTAACATGGGCTCCACCTTTGTGTTTCTTCTTCCCTATAGCATAAAACATGCACCTTGCACTTATGAGGTGGCTTGATCACATTTGTAATGTAGAAGGCTTCATGATAGGTAGGTTTTACGCGACTACATAACGATATTCGTGGTTTGAAAATCTTAAACACCTGTTTAAAAAGTTTCGCTCTTAAGCAGCCGAAACTCGGACCACCGCGAGATTTTCATGGGGGCCGATAATATGGACGGGTGTGATGTAAGGCCTGCTGATAAACTGTGACGGACGGACCGGAGTTGGGACAACTTCAGGACGAAAAAAGTTCTCATCGTTCACGGCAAAATTCGAAGTGCAAGAAGAAAGTGTAAATATGTATAGTAACTAGATCTGTGCTATTGCAAGAAAGAATGGTTGTGTTGCATAAGAAGTGCGTGTTCGTAAGCGGACGAATGTTGAGCGACAAATCTGAATTTTAGATAATAATCTCCTAAATGCTTGAAAGCTTCCACCTCTTGAAGTAAGGTCTCTGCTAGGCGTGCCCTAAGAGCCGTATAAAAGATCCGTCCCGCGAACGGATAATCGAATGATAACCCAGATATCTTTCTGTCCTACAGAGTTCCTTTTGGTTTAAAGGAGAGCTGGTCCTTCCTAGATTTATCCAGACAATACATATTTAATTCATATGTCGACATAAACAAGCACTGAATACACAAAAATGGAATATGCGAAACTAGTCTTCACGTTACAAAAGCGTATACAAATTGTCAGAATGCTTATTCTGCGAGAGTTCAGACAAACCGCTCTTTTATAGTATGCCATGGTACAAACCACTATTGTCGTTCAACTTCGTAGTCTGAACCAGCCTGAGATCTTACACGCTTATATAGTGCGTGTTCTTTTAAATGTAGATATTTTCTTTTTCCTTACCCTATCATTTCGGTTTTACTGGATGAGATCTCGTAAGTGGCCCTTGATTTTTAAGAAGCTTGACTCAGCTTTTAATACCGCTATTATAGCTGGCAAGACGATGTGTAATGTTACTAAAAGAAATATATAGCGTTAAGTCTTTAATGGATAGAGATGACCAGGCCAAAATGGTCAACTATTGCAGTCAATAGAAACAAGCTAATACAACTTAGCTAGAACACGATCTCTTGACCAGATGTGTAGCAGGAAGCTTAATGCGGAATACCATTACCCTGAGGCGCTAAAATGATACACAAACCGCGGATATTAAAGGCTCTGTAGCAGAATTTGCCCATCATCTAGGCATACTATAGATACCTGACCTAGAATTCTAAAATAGATTCTACACTCCGAAGATTTAGACACATCTATAATAGTTGCCCACATTTCACACTGGCACCAAATACTCACCCTTGAGCAAACCCAATTTTCTACTTTTGTATCGTAAAGCTCAATTTTGAATAAATTCAAACCTGAAACGGAATAAGAATAAAACTGCTTAAGTGCTCCCGTTAATTTCTATCTAGTCAAGACGGAAAGTGGTTGTTTGTTAAACCTTTCCCTACGACAGCCCTGGCACTAGAGTTGATCCATCCTCGCCTTAGCTGTGGCATTGAAGGATTAGTAACATACAGAAGAAACCAGAGCGTTAATTCGATGCAATAGCGTTGTTTATCTGTTAATTAATAGCTTCGGTAAAAATCAACACCTCAGCGGAAGCTTAGGGACATGGCGGCCCCAGTCAGCTGAGCAGCACGGGATGATGCTCGCCCTGGACTTCTACCATAAAACGTAGCATCTTAGGTCTTTTTGTCGAGTGATCTAATGGTGATAGGAAAAAAGGAACTCATTTTACTTCAGATGTTCTATATGAGACCTCACTATTTCGTAGATATAGCCCACGCACTTGGCCTTTACTGTTTACTGGAGGCCAAAACACAAATTGCAGAGAGAAAAACTTCGTTTATGTAAAATGCAAATTTTAGTTTTATCAGACAGCTTGTTTATTTATTTATAAAATATATATATTATCACACTTCGCTGAGGTCTACAGTGTATCGAGCTGCAGGTTAGTTCGCACAGCCTTTGACTGGATACGCCTTTGCCATTTCTCTCTCTTTCGAGCTTTTCACGAAAGGTTTTTACCTCGTATATGCTTAGCGCGTCAATTACGATCACAACATCATCGTTGACAGGATTATTATTGCCATCATCAGCTACAATAAAAACGGCAACCTGTATTTTCAATAAATCTTCCCTCAGTCATCTTCCGCCCTTTTAACCCGATCATTCGCTATTGATCTACATCCGGGCGTAGTTTGCTGGCTGCGTTTGTTAACAGCATTCTACCTTGCTGATACAGGATAACGAGACTAGGTGATGAGGCGTTATCCCCGGTAATCCGCTCGCAGTGGCTCAGTCGAAGCGGGTCGATCAGCTCGGACCTCCAGCAAAGCTCGGTTGGGTCCTCCGGAGTGGCTTATTGAGCTTATAGAATAAACCGAGCAGAGCAGAAATATGGTGAGACAGTTGGAGAGCGCGCCCAAAAAGCTTACAAGCTAATTGTGCTGAACTAGGTGGCTTTTTTCTGGGCGGCTACGTCAGGGTACCCATTCAAGTGCAATACCTGTATCGAGAAAAGATTGCCTTGCATCGGTACAACTAAATATTACTAGATAGCTCAACCGCGTTAGCTTACCATTCGCCCACATCCTCCTAATCAGGTAGTTGAAGAAACGTAACCTTAAACATACAGATCTGGGTGTTTCGGGGGTGTATGTAGATGATCTTGTGGTTCGTGGAGGATTCCTTCAGTAGGATGGCCCGTTCAACTCGGAATAATGTACAAAGCTCAGATTCTCCGAATGTTAACAGAGAGCATCAATCCTCTGGACCACCAACCTTGAACCTCTCTATTCGTCTGTGCCGGCATTCCATGACCGTTCGAGGATTAAATGCAGGCCCGCGCGCCTGTGAAGCTCAACATCAAAATCAGTTTACTGATTTGTACATACACCCAGATCAAGTGCAAAATGATCGAGCTCTTGATTGACGATTAGGGGTCGGATTTTCCATACGTGGATAAAGCGTTCAGGCGTCCCAGTCTACTAACAGCATAATCAGGTTTTGAATTGACTTTGCTATCTATGTATACGATCAGGTAATTCCTTCCTCAACCTGTCATCCAGCTGATGGTACCGTACAAATCTGCATGAACACGTGGCGCGATCAAAGCGACGCTAGAACTACTAGAACAACAACCTTTATCTGTACTAAGATTCGATTCGAGGTGCAATAAGCGTGTCGATTTGTCACTGTAATTTATCTAGCATTGTGGAGCCATGCTGTCTAGCACAAACTCCATTTGGAGTTACTATATCTAGCGCAATTGCTCTCGAATTTCCATCAACAGTGCTTTGCTCTTACTCCATTTCCAAAAGTCTCGCACGTCAGGACGTCTCTTCTAATCGCCTACTTGTTGCACTATACCCTACATCGCTTCGCTAGATTCATTTTTCGGGTTGACGACAAGCTATACAACAAAGAAGCTTCTTGTTAAGCTACGTATACATATACGTACACAACAGTATAGATATGAACGTCGCGACGGGAGGTAGTCCTACTGAAATGCGTGGACTCGACGCAGAAAGTCGCGTTTCAGGTGCTTTTGTAAGCCATCACAGCTTTTGAAGTCCTTGGTTCCAGACTTTGGCAAGCGAATTTGTAATCCCTACCTACTGGGATGCTCGGCGGTCTGGTCGCTGGCCGCGAATCCCTCTGACTAGCATTAATCTACAGGTCCGTACTGTAGCACGTGGGGATCCGGAGAAAGCGTCGCCTAGGGAAAAATCGCTTCACAAAACGGAATGCACGAGAGACCGTGAGAAACCTAAACCACGTTTGACCTAGCGAGTACAGCAATAGATGCTGCCGTTCTTTCACTGTAAAAAAGAAAGAAGCCGATGGTATCTTGAGCGACTGCTGTTGTGCGGCAGTCGTCATGCCATTTCCCGGTTGACTGCTAATCCACTACCGCGACTGCGGTAACGACAGGTTTCGTTATTAGCTAGAACGGGTACTAGTGAGAGAAAGTCGATCCTGCCTGTACGAGGCGAGGTTCGTGTTTCTATCCGCATTCCCTGTCACAGTATGGCAGACGTCGACTGTAAACAGCGTCAACAAAAGCAGCAACGGCCATAGGCAACAGCAAACCATGCTTTTAGGCTGGAAAGGGCCTATTGGCCTTCTGTCTGCTGTAGGTTTGAATCGGTCCGTTTGCAAAGCTCGTAACAATGTATGGCCATTGTTATTACCATATCCGACGACGTCACCTGCAATAGTTGGAGCAGGCTCGAGGTCAGAGTATAAGCACCTAACAAACAGATGATATATATGTGTGTGCGTAAAAATCTAACGACATGTTTCTTCCCTCGTTTGGCTTTGCCTCCCTTAACACTATCACAAAATAATCCGTCTTTCATCATTGAGCCCAATGAGTATTTAATAAATATCGAGTAGCATTAGCATGCAGAAGTATAAAATGTGTACCCGTTTATGGTACTGTGCCGTAGCCATTCGGGCCTTTCAAACTAACGCCTGTTCATTCTTCTAGACCCATCCATTGGAATATCGCGCAACTGTTGGCTTTTCCTCTGTGTCGCTCCGTATTTGATGATTCCAGATCGATCTCCGTTCTTGGCTCCGCTTCGAGTGGCTGTCTTCACCTAGCCCCACCCTGGGGTATGGTCACGTAAGCTATCCAGCCTTGTCGGCCGGTACTGCTTCTTCACACAAACACCTGCAAGCGCAAGCAGACGAGCAGGGCTCTTACGCATCTATTATGAGATCCCGCTATTTTGTGTCTTTTTTATCCTCTTCGTAACGTCTTCGTTCATTTGTCGCTGCTGCGCATAGCTTGTTAGCTAACCCGTTCGTCCAGCCAGTCAATCCTGGTTCTAGTCAATCTAGTTTATCAATCCCACGACGGACCTAGCTAGCGATCTTAAGACTATAAGCAGACATTCTCTACTGTCCAGGAAATCGCGGCCTGTCCCCGCGCGCTAATTTAATTGTAATCAATGTGAAGATACGTTTCGAACAACTGCCTATGCTTGTAACTAACGATGATTTCTGCGTTGCGGTATATCGCCGCTGGGCACCGCTTGTGAACTGGTGCTCTTCGTGCAATACCGCCCAAAGGCGCTGAACTCCAGATGTATATATATACATAAATACATGGAACTGCTGCCTTGTCATCATTCTGCAGCAGCTCCCCGGTGCAGTTTCCCGCGCACCGGACGCACAGCAGCCCCAAGTAGTAATGTATAACCCTTACTTTGAGCAGTCGGGCTGGCCGCAATGGCTTGTTTGGTCAGTCGCATGGTAGATAGGCTATTATAGGGCAGACAAGCAAGCGGTACCACTAGTACTAGAAGTAGCCATCGTGGTAGCTGCAGTCGTAGCAGCAAACGATAGCCAGCACTGGCGACGACGGTGCTTGTCTCCCGACTTGTGCGCGAGTGTGGATCGCTGCTGTGTGGATGGGGATGGCAGCGGTAGTAGCAGCAGCAGCAGCAGCAGCAGTAGTGGTAGTAGTAGTAGTAGTAGTAGCAGCAGCAGCAGCAGTAGGAGGCCGTCGATGAGCGCTACCACCACCAGCAGCCCTTTCCACGACGGGTGAGGGCTCTTTAGGAGGGGCGGAGCTTGGCGGGTTGTCCTCGACGCCAACTTTTGCAGCTCATACAGCTAGGACAGGAGCCGAGAACAAGCGAACAGAGTGCTCGCTAGCTAAACATACAGGCTCGCTGGAAGAGTGATGTAGCTAGCTGTACACGCCACAGGCTAACCGCACCAATTTAGTCAAGAGCGCGCACGGACGTTCGGCAGAAACGACAAACTTTCAGAAGTTCCACCCGTCCACCATCGAGCATAGCCCAGCCTTTCGGAGTATTCTCGTTGTTGTTGTTGTTGTTGTTGTTGTTATTATTATTATTATTATTATTATTATTGTTGTTTCTGTCGGCACAAAGGAGTGAGTTCTTGTTATTTTTCGCACGGAGCAATAAGAGCGGCGCTCGCTGTCCTTCTGGCGTTCGATAGTCGCTCTCCACCTAGGAGCTAGGAGCGAAGCTGAACCCGCCGTTGTGGAGAGTCGCACTCGTTCAGGAGCCCGCTAGGCTAGCCGAAAGCCGACTTCGTCGAAGATCTAAGGCTCCCGGGCGTTGTTTAATACCCATCACAACAAGAGCAGAATCGGGAAGAGAGTAGGTGACAGAGGGGAAAAGAATCGTGGGAGTGCGGCCGGAGCGTGAGTACAGCGACAAACAAAAAGAAGGGGAGACAGCAAAAACAAGCAAGACAGTGAAAGATAACGAGAGAGCTCGGTATCTTTGGGAACTGAAGGAACGGTGCAAAGCTCACGGCGAACGCACTCCCGATAATCGAGGTTCTGGGGAACTGGAAAAGAGAGAGAAAGAGAGAGAGTGAGAGAGAGTAGCTGAGGAAAAACGCACGGCCGCTGTTGGAGAACGCCCGCCTAGAGTGAAAAGGCGCCGTGTTGGTAACTGGCAACCAAGCGAGTTGTCACACCCCCCCCCCTTTCCCCCGGAACCAAACCGAACACACAGCCGTGTGTTCCGTGCGATATAGAGAGAGCGGGAGTCCAATAGAGTCAAGCAGCGGTCCGAGACTGGCTGGCAGACAGAGAGTCAGTCAATTGTGTGTAGTGAGTGAAGTTCTGTCGACGACAACGGTGGTTGTTGTTCTACGACGACCAAGTGAATGCTCATTCAGTGATCGTGCGGTGCTCCTTAAGGAGGAACCCTATTTCCCCGTGGTACTGTGGACCGACGTGTGACCGATTGCCGTGTGGCATGAGTGGCAGCTAGTGACCTGCGAGCCGCGGCATGGAGCTGGCGACGGAGAGAAGTCCGGCCGCGCAGGAGTCAACGCGCCAGCGCGCGGTGAGTAATCCTAGTTATAACAGTAATAACAGCAGTAGATACCTAGAATCAGCCGAAAAGCAGACAAACGTAAGTCGGTGAAGCTGATGAGTGAGTGCATCGGGAGCCGAGATCAGCCGATCGGATGAGCCATGGCGGATGGTCAACATCGCTAGCGCCGCCGGCACCGCTGTCGCCGCCATCCTGGATTACCCTGTATCATCCCTGGGATATCCTATCAGAAGATTATCTGCCATATTTCGCTGGCTCTAAACACGTTTTTACGCGCGCGCTGGTTTGTCGTGAGTGCCAATTAGAAGGGTAGCTGACGCCGAGAGTTCGGTCTGGAGAAACATTCAATTTGTGGTAGAAGTTTTCGACGAGATCGAAGCTAGCAAGCCTGAGAACGTTAGACGAAAAGCGAACCACCATGTGACAAAGGTATGCGAATTCAGTTGATTTTAGCGTCATACTGGCAGCCATTAGCTAGCAGCGTTTGGACGTTGTTATGCAATAATATCATCAATTGACGATTCGCAATATACTTTTGGTGTATGTGGGTTGCGAGAGATCGCGTCCAGTTTCCGGGGCAGTTCGACTGTGGGGTGGCTTATCCGCGGATGTAAACAAACGAAGCCATTGAGCCACGGAGAGGCTGAATCCGCTACTCTGCACACAGCGAAGTACAAATGTCACCCAAGAATTTAAGAGAGCTCATGTTGGCTAGTTTTGCTGCGTTTGTGGTGTGGGAGCCTGTTAATATCCGATGAAATTACTGCCAGATTACCTCTGCGTTGGCGTTCTGACCCTGGTAGCAGGATGGGTAAACTGTGGACGACACGGTGTTCGAATCCGACGAGTTTGTTGTGGTCTGGCTTGCTGTAGTGGGGGGTTGATCGTTGCTGATTGGACCACAGTTCTAAGTGATGGGGGGAATGGAATACTCGACATGGCTGCGCTAGCTGCGTGCTGCATGCGCCCTTAGATTATTCGGAATATTTAAGACAGTTTCGGTGGACTGTAGAAGGGCAAGCAGACCAGATTGAGTTTGCGTCATCTGCAACTATCGTTCGAAAACAGTTGCAATTTTGCTGGACGGCGCGTTGCCCCGTAGCGACGATACGAATTGAATGCTTTTAATATGTATCGTAACGAACCGAACGCGACGATTGCTACACGTGTAGAAGGTTGAATTTGACAGCTGACAGGACGGTATCGGTAATATTGAACCGTTCGAAAGTCCTAGCTCCGAGATCTCGAGTACATTTGCGCCATTGCCAATTATAATAAACAATCATATTTTGCAGTCGGTCTCAATAGTTCGACTGTTAAAATCGATCTGCTGGGAAGATAGACGTTCACATGCATGCGGATTTTGCTTAGCTGTACGGCTTGACTGCAAATCGTTAAATCAATCAATCAATCAATCAATCAATGAAATTTTCGAGACGATAATTAACAACACCTATTATATCTACATATTTGACTGGGGCTTTAGACACATCGATCGTTATTCGACATCGCTCGTGCTCACAGAATATGTTTCCTATGGCTTTCGATTTTTAGATATAATGATGGGTTAGCACCAAACGCTACGAGGTGGCCGACATTCATCCAGAAGCAAAGCCGAAGTCAGTAGTTTCTGTCTCTATATCCGATTATACTAGAATAGCAGACGGACAGATTGGATTGATTGGAGATGGTTTCCTAAATAAAAGTGAGCGCTAATGATAGGCGTAGTATTAGCGTCGAGCAAGCATTGTAACAATGACTCACTGGCCGGTACGTTTCAACGGCGGAATAACGTTTAGATAAATTTGAAGAGTTTAGTGAAACGATAATAGTTATTCGGCCAAATCGGTAAGTTGTGCACTAGCTGTCGTCTAGGGAACCACGACATTTTCATTCTATCTTAAATCTTAATCTTGGGTTGTCTTGATGGTTGTCCGACATGACGCGAGTTGCAAGACGAAATCGCAGATCCCCGACTGCCATTGCTATTACTAGTACAGATTCTATTACCAGTACCAATACAACGATGAAAACAATGAACAATACAAGAAGGCTGGGAGACAACAAAAAGCGGATGCCCACTTGAATGCCCCTGCAGGCATTCACTTTGTCGAGAAGACGCCTTTCCTTTTAAAGGGTTTATTTGAATATCGGCCTAATACTCATATTAGTGATGAGTTAGTTAAGATGTTATTGCTCGATGTATCCATCCCTCGAACGTCGCTTGCTATCGTGAGTTCTCAACTTAGCTACATTTAACGCCTGTCTGTTTATATACAATAATACCTAGTGACAGCTTTTCGGGCATGTCACTGTATGTGGGAACGTATATTGTTTGTAGCTCCGAGCACGCTTATCGTGCTCACCCAAAATGTCAATTCAATTTTAGTAGTCTCAAGACTTCTTTAAAGATCAAACGCATCGATGAAGTTTCGTGTACACTCGGGAATAAGATGGGGCCTTTCTGCCTATTGCCCTTATACTTACTGTTAACGCTGTTACCGCCATCATTTAAACCAGATTTAGATTCTGGTCGGGGCTTCTCGTGGAAACCCCTTCAAGTGTGAACTGTTTGATGTTCCGCTCATTAAGCATCGTAATGAACAATTTTAATTAACTGAATAGTTTTAAACAAGTTTAAGTTTTTTGTTTCGATAACTTTTATGTCTCAAAATATTTTGAATCGCTTAACTTGCAAATGGTAATCCGCAACGTATAGTTTTTATACACACACTATGCTCTAGTGAACAAATATTCCGCTCATTTTTTGTTGGGGCACTTGGTGATAAGGGCATGAAAAGCATTGAGTCTGTTCACATATTACGTGTCATAACTAGCCTTTACGTGGTTAGCCGTGCTCTTATCAATACCTTAGGCGCAATACATTGCAATTCTAGTGTGTGTGTATATATATATATCCTGTCGGCTCGATCAGCATGCGCCTTACTATCCAGGATCACTCTCCTCTGTTATCTCCGGATAATATATATATATATAGATAAATGGATAGATAGACATACGTGTGTATGTTCATTTGGTAGGTTGTTAAGCGCTAATTCGGTGGCCATCACGTCTCGAACGGAAGGGGCGGGGCCGTTTTGAGGCGGCTTCAGCAGAATCGCGGTGTTCGGCGGTGCCTGTAGTGTCGGCTGGC
The DNA here is from genome assembly GCF_002443255.2 of Varroa destructor. Classification (NCBI taxonomy): domain Eukaryota; kingdom Metazoa; phylum Arthropoda; class Arachnida; order Mesostigmata; family Varroidae; genus Varroa; species Varroa destructor. The sequence goes on along the minus strand of NW_019211455.1, from coordinate 26,241,097 downwards.
GGCACCGTCTGCGGGCAATTGCGGGAAAGCAAACTGCCGCTACACTATAGCGTATATAGACGACATTGTCATAAGCGGCGTCGACGGCGCGCACCAGCTGCGGGCAGTTGTAGCCAATCGTTGTTGCTGTTGTTGTTGTTTTGACTGTAACAGCAGACGCAGCGGCGGAAGCAGCAGCGCTGGCACCAGTTGAACGAACGTTCACCGATAAAGCACCAAATTCGCGCATCGGGCGCATCCATTTGGCGTTATCATCTTTCGTTCAACGTTCTTGCTACCGAAGGTCACACACGGCTGTCGTTGGTGCCATTGCAGTTCTTAGTGTAGCAGAGCGGCGGCGGCGGCGGCGGCGGCGGCGGCGGCAGCAGGTGAACGGGCAACAACGACGATTTCGACAAAAACTTGGAAATTGCCCCAGGAACGAAGAAAACTTTCGGACTTTTTCCAACGGTGTTTTAGCTTAGCGTTTGTTGTCCATGTTGCCACTTTTAGCGATAACGATGTTGATTGTGATGGTGATTGCGGTAATAACGGCGATGACGTTGTTGGTCTGGTTTTCTGTTGTTACTACTAGAAACAGAATATCTATTTTGGAACTAGACATATCTCAGATTTTTTGTACAATGTTTGTTACGAAGGTCTGACTTCATTATTGAGAGAAATCAACTCCGTGCGTGATATTGCTTCTAAAGAGAGATGGGGATGACTCGCATTGTACCGCCATTTTGAGTTATTTAGGTTGTGCAGAGGTTTGTACAGCTCTAGCATATGTATATACTGTATTTGGGGCATCAACCCCGAACGGATCTGTCCTTTATCAGAGTTCAAACGCGCTTGATGATGGTTATCCTTTATGCACTATTCAAATAATTTCCCTCCATCAATAAGAAGAGTCTGTACCATCTACCGAGTTGGTAATTTTAATTGTTGCTTATACTTGTTTCTGTCATTTTTTGCGGATGAAACTGCAGCGATCGGTCACCTTGTGCACATACCCTATGGGCATATGCGGTCTGTCTGCCTTTCTGCATCTATAACCTCGATTGCCCGCACTCTTTCTCGCCATTGAATCTTTCATTCTACTCGACTGACATGAGCGGAACGGGTCATAGAGAACAGTGCAAGCTGCCGAAAAGCACTTTAATGATGGTTATCATAGACTGTTTTGTAGCATGACAAGAAAGCAGACCAAATCAGATGAATCCGAAAGTCAATCTTTTTAAGCCAATGGCAGCTGCGGTGACAGAGTGAGAAAAGCCAATCGTTAACTCTGAGCCATCCGACAATTCCTGCAGCATCCTCTCACAGCCTGCTGATCCGCTGCTATTGCTAACTTCTGAAATAATCCACCCTATCGTTCCTACTCGAGATCGGTGAATCGTCCTGTATGTTACGCTTCTCATCCTCAAATGACGAAGGCCGGGCGACTTGTTCTATCCGTCCGGCCTCAAACCGACCGGTTAGCGTCATCTACCCAAGCATCCAGTGGACCTAAATGCCCTTGGTGACTCCATGCTATTATTAGATGCGAACAAGTGGGTCGCACAGTGGTTATAATAATACAATACGCAATTGTACCTACGCTGGCGACGGCGTAGCTAGCTGGGTTCCAATACGTGCAGCCAAACAGGGCCAGGCAAAGCGACAACTCAAATCACCATCGGAGAGATTTCAATGCTAGCTGGCTAAAGGTATAGTTTACAATTAGCCCCTTCTTGGAAGACAAATCTCAATAGCTTTAGTCCGCGACGCATCCCCCGGTAGAGAAGCTATACAATATACAGAATAGAGAGGGTGCGTCAGTTGAGCCGAGCTACATGAGTGTTCTCGGTAGGGTGTACTATACATACATACATACAAAATATACTGTTTAGACGTTTACTTCCATATCATGAGTCGCAGTTGCACAGCGGGTAAGAATATGCCATAGAAACACGGCTAGTTTCGACAAAGCTGGTTAGCAGAGGCTGCTGACGGCTGACCTCGCGCTAGCATTTACGTGAATTCAATTTGTGGCTGTCACATGTTAACTATATCCATAGTAAACTATCCGTTGCCCTCGGCCGGCTATAGTGTCTTAATAAAAGAACACAATTCATTGTTGAGCCATGGTTCTGTTGCGCAATCTAGGGTTCAGCTTGTGGTATCTAACTGGGGAAATATAATATGATTCTGCCTTTTTAAATTGAAAGCACCAGAGGGAACAGCCTTAACGTATTACGCTAACACAACTACACTAACAAGTGTTAGGCGACGGTGCTGCAACAATAGGACAAGATGCCCTGTTGTCACCTTCGTCTACCTAGCTTCTTCTAATCTCTCACAACCGTGTTCAGAGACGATTTGCTCGTTCTCAGTCAATCTTATCCTATCAGGTATATATATACGAACGTTGAGGATTACAGTATTTTTCGAATGAGGACTCAAACTACGCAACTTTTTTTACTTGGCTGCCTAATGCTTCCAGCGCTACAATGCAGGGTGGTACGTTTCAATTAGAGAAAACCTTGGTGAGTTGTCCGTCATAATGAGCACTTGCTTACCCGGTATTCCTGGCAGCAGACGAAAGTCCAGTCTTTCTGGAACAAATCAACAGATCCGTTATGGCAAACAATAATATGTCATTTTTGGGATTTGAGCGAAAACCAGCCGCTATCTACTATCGTTCCGCGCTGAACGAGTCCTTACCAAAATTAAAAACCTTCTTTTTTGCCCGCCAACGTTACTACCAGCTTTCAAAGCCATTTTGGATACACTTAGGTCTTTTATACAAAAATGTATTGTAGTTGGAGAAAGGAGAGTATCAGTTGCCACTTGGATCATGCAGATCAGCTCTAACGATTAGTCTTTCTTTTTAAATTTTTGAGCTTTTTTCCCATTGCATTCCCACTGGGACTTACTGCTCTTCTTGAGCCTTTGGCCTGCAAAACATCAGCCCTGAATATAATTTCATTGTAATTTACTGTATTTAGCTTATTTGAGAGACACCTGAACAGGTTTGTGCCTACCTATATCGCTTGGGCACCATTACTCTCAAAGAGTTATTGGTAGATTAAGGAAGGAATATTTCGTTAGGGGTTTAGGTTAGGTTAGGTCCCGAATTGAAGCTGATATCGCGGTGGATGGGGGTTATATTCGATAGTTACGACCTTCAGGAATGGCTTTTCTAGGATTTTTGGTTAGACACAGCCCTAAAACAAAATATAAGCAATATTTGACATTTAAAAGCGCCGCCCTGTACTCGATAACGTTCTCAGATGCGTTCACTTGTCGACACAAGGCGACACCTCCAAAGCATGGGAAAGAACCCGCAGAAGATAGCTTTTTTGGAAGATCTAGCACAAGCTAAGTAGTGCATTAACAAAAGGATCTTCCGCAGGCTACAGCTGAAAGCCCTTTGCCCCTATCGGGCATCGGCGACATCGGCAAAATCTGGACAGTCAGCGACATCGCTGAAAACAACAGCTGATAGCTATTATACGTGGAATAGTATATTACTATTATTGCTGTGGCTTCTGTACTACGGCAATAGGCGACGGTTGTTCGAAGATTTCGTTTTCGAATTGTATTTGTTGTCGGACCGGCTCCGCTCGCTTGGCCATCGTTTGGCCTTCTAGTAGTTGTAAAGAAGAGTCGGTTCATGCTCCATGGATTCGCCAGTGCTAGAAGAACTCTGTCAGCACTTCGTCCACGATGACTATTGCAGCTCGCGCTGCGTGCTCGTGAACGACTGTAGGTACGCCACAGTCGAAGGCACAAAAAAAAGAAGAGTCAAGTATTGCTTACTGATCTGACCACAATTGGCTTTACTTTTGAGCCGAAAAGGCCACTTTTGTTCTGTTATTGCAGCCGCTGTCGCCATTGGCTCAACTTTTATCAATTGTTCTTCGTGTCGGCTGATCCTTGCTAGCCGATGATAATCATTAGCATCATTGGCGGCCTATGGCAGGAAACAGGAGACAGATTGGCCGTGTAACGGCCAAGGATGGACATCTTCATCTCTAGACGTTTGCTGTTGGTACTCAGCTCTCAACGGCAGCTGCGATACCTTTTTGATTTGCACGTGCGTCGCGTTTCTTTGCATCTTTACACCCATCGTATCCTTGACGCGTTTGTTCATCGTAGTCGCTTTTTTTTTGTTCTTGTTGTTGCCGTCATTGAAGGTAACCAAGTTAACGCGTCGTCGCTATAGCCGCGGTTTGGATACATAGTAACGCTTAATCCGCTACGTATAGTCCTGCTCGCTATTCGTAATGTAGGCGCCCCATGTTACGATACGCGCAGCCACTGCGGCCACTTGAGTGGGTGAGTGCTGATGAGTCAACAACGACGAGCTCTGCCCCGGAGCGACCGCGATCAATTCTTGATACTTTTAGTTGACTTCAATTTTGCACCATGATTTGGTGTCATTTACTTGATCGCGTTCGAAACTCATCGATGCTTTTGCATCTGTGCCTCTTGAAAACGGACCCCGCCGCACACGCTGACGTGAGAGTTGCCAGTAATTGACTGAAGTACCGGTTTGAGTGATTTGCTGTGCATACGGTTCTGTCGTTCTTGTTCTTACGAGAACAAAGGCACCAACTTGTTTTTCATTATGGCGAATGAATTGCTCGAAACGAGCCTATTCGTTATCCGTCGGGAGCATCGCACGTTCTGTATTAAATGTCCTGTTGTTTAGGTGTCGCCCCTGTATACGCTTGAGTCTTGAGCAGAGGCCGTGCAGTATTATATTTGCCCACATTAGCTGCACATTGCACTGATATATGCGATTGCGCATATAATTAATTTTACATATACACGCACACACACATTGATATTGTTATTTGGCATAGGACCGATTTGAAACATTCCGCGAGTCGGAGTGTTTCCTAAAAATCTCTGCTGTGTAGTAGATTGCAAGGAAGGTTACCTCTTTCACCCTCTGGACGAAGATCGCCACTGACGGACTCGCAGAAAGCGTTCGGCGAATTTAGTCCGAAAGAGTAGCGTAGCAGACAACTAGGAAACCCAAATGAGCGAAACGGGTGAGACAGATATATATTACTTAGTAGCTAAACTGCGCGAGCAGCTTTCGTTAATCGAGAGCGGTCGATCGGCCAGTCGCTCCTTAGCATGTTTGACGCGGAGGATGCTCTCTAGAACACCGTGCCCCTGCGGGCGGCGCGAACTTATGATGGTGTCGTTGTTGTTGTTGTTATTGTTGTTGTTGTTGTTGCTATGAAGAAAAAGAAGAAATTGTAAAACCACGGAAATTGTTTACCATGAACGACTGCTGGTAACCCTTCCTCGACTCTTTTCGGATGCCAGTAGAGATTCGACAGCAGCGCACGACCAGCGAAGATGGAAGCATCACTTACTCGCTTCCTACTAATCATCAGATCGATGGGAAAGTGGCATTGTGTTAAGACTATGTATTATAAAAAGCTGTGAACGAACGGCTGGCATTACAATGAACAGCAAACGCACAGCGGTGAAGGAACCCGAGCCGTCTGTAGGAAAGAAAAGCTGAGAAGAGTCCACCCATACGACGGCGAGATCAAGCAAGTTGTTCTCTTCTAAAGTAGCCATATTGATTGTAGACGCTATACATCGACTGATAGGGTAAGCAACGGGCCAGCTTCTGCTCTGTTGACAAAACATATGCACAATACGGGTTGCACCCTCGGCAAAAAATAGGGACAGTGCCGACAACTGCTATTGAACGCATGTTGTACGCAACGAGCAGGACAATTATCGCTATCAGAGTCGATCATAACAGCGCCAGCAACAACAGTAATAACAACAGCAACGGAGATGACAGGCAATGTCGTAGATGAATTTCTGATCTCGCTGCCTTATTTACGACGCTTAACGGCTACCGGTGCCAGCAGTGACGGCGTCGAACGATAGGAATATTATCGTTTCGCCCAATTAACTTTTGGGCTTCTTCGATGTGCCATCAGCGCCACATCAGTTCATACATTCGCACACATGTACAAACACACACGCATACAAACACAGCCACCATCAGTATTAACAAAGTACATACGATAGAAACCTGCAGAAGCGGCCACAGTGGTCCTAGCGACGGCGGTGACGACGACGACGACGACGACAACCGAAACAAGTGTACATGATCATAGCAAGCATTGTATATATTTGTGTATAGTAGCAAGCAATATAGTAAAACATCAGCAGTATCAGTAGATTTAGCAACAGCATTTACGATCCGACCCGTTCGTTCGAGCGACGAACGGGGCATAATTGCCACAGCACGCAACATCGCACGAGCACAGCATAATAGCACAACATAGTACTATACCGCAGGGTCTCGTCCTCAACCCCTCCCCCTCTCTCTAGCGCCCGATGGTGGTAATTTTGTCGCAATTTGTAAAGAATTTATCGCCACCTGCTTGTTGCAATGCCACTAATGCTGTTGTGCCGCCGTCGCTGCCGATGATAATGTTGATCCAAATACAGAAGCCGATAAGAGACACGATAACGAAGCCGCTACTCCCGATTAAGTTCTGCTTGAACATCATCGTTATAATCATTAGCATCATCACCATCCTGATCATAGTCTTCTTCCCGACGCTGTTGCTTCGTCTTCTCGAACATGCGCTACTGAGGCGACGCGTCCAGAAACAGGCTGTAGAGCAGGCTGACACTAGCGACCCATCGAAGTGCCACACAGTGGCCAATCTACGTGTAGATACACCCATTTTGACGATGATGGTGACGATCATAGCAACAACAAAAAATCTTCGTGACTCCTTTCCTCCTCATAGAACACGGACAATATTATGTTCTAGGCTAAGAGCCCTCGTGTAACTGTGCATGCGTTATGTCTCATTTATAAGATTATAAATGAGCTGATCGTTCGTTTGTCTATTTCCGGGAAAAGGTGGGGTCATTGATAAGGAATTATATAAAACATTGTCGCTTTTTTTCGTCTTGTTTCACGTGCAAGTTCCATGATGAATTAGTAGCCGATCAAACTGGTCAGGCCCACCAGCCTTAACGGGCCTAAAGCCAATAAGCGAACGATAAACAAGGGCTACAGCCGTAATCGCTCAGTGTGGCCAGTGACGGCTGCCAACATCGAACGCCAGGAGGTTCTATGATATGCGTTAACACTTAGAGACGCCGATAAAAGCATGGACATTGTTAAACTGTAATAGAAAATTAGAATACTGCCGAACATTTTTGTCTACGGTGAATCTAACGGCTCTCAGAAGGGATTTCGTAATATACTTTAACGTAGACTACTGATAATATAGGTAGCGGTTAGCTTCATAGGATTGGCTTGGTTCTCTTTTTGCCTCGAGTCAAGCTAGAGAGCGTTACGTACAGAACGCTGGCAAGAAACGAGTGAGGGCAGCGCATATTGAAGTTCACCCAAGTGTCGCCTCTGTAACGTCGACGGTAGTCTGACCAGCTTTTCTGTCCACCCTGCGTGTTCTTGCCAATGAAGTTCCTGGCGTCTTATGTTCTTCCCTCGCTCAGCCGTCCGTCGTATTAGCGAAGTTATTGACGCTTCGCTAATACGACACCAGCCTGTGTCTCAACTTCATACTACTTTATCGGTACTATCTTGCACTACTAGCTTTATATATGCAAGATTCAGAAGTAAACGTGGCAAAGTGCAGACTACCGTCATCCTTGCCTTGACAATTGCCGCACCAGGTAACAGAAATAGCGAAATTGCAGTGTCAGTTTTGACGATATTATTTCAACTAATGCCTGTTGTTTCATTAGTCCTTATACGCAGTTACTGAGATACAGGGGTGACACGCAGATGAACCCGAACTGGCCCAAACCTGAGACCTATTTCGGACTACGATGGTACTAATCGTTCCTTTGTATTACTGGACATTCTATTGTGTTTTTCTTGTTCATCATCATTAGCATTATTATAATCAACATTGCCGCGATCGTGCTTCTCCCCTGCTTGTCTGCTAAATTTATTATGCCAATCTAGTTACTAGTGCTCGTATTAGAAGAGGCACACGTTATTGTGTTTGTTACCAGTTACAGGTTAAGCGGAGCGAGGTTCCCGACAGCAACTGTCAGGGTATTGCCGGGGGTAATACTTTAATGGCGTGCGATTTAATCAATCATTGATGCTCAGAAAATGTCGTGTTGAATTGTACATCGCTGTTGCCGTTTTCAGCATCTCTAGCTAAGCGTTCAAAATGTATCGGATTGAGGAACCGTTGTCCGAAATGGACGGTTTGTGCTAGGAGCGGGTGACAAATAACGCGGCTATATGTCTTCGTGAAATATCAAATCAGTCCTATCAGTAGTAATGATCGCGAAAAGTGGCAACGGCTTTGATCTCTATTTATTTTTGTCTGCCTTTGCCCTTCCCTGTGACTCTCAGGTATCTGTAATTATCACACTGGCCATTATTACTCTGCTCATTATACCGTCGGCATGGCTTACAGCCGATCGACGCCGTACTCGTCCGAAGACGGGCACCGCTTGTCGATGATCCGTCTTCAAAAAAGTTTCGTCAACGAGTCGTTAGCTGCGTTGCAAACCGTCTGACCGACGTTCGATCTCAACCGTAGCAGCTTTCTTGTTAACCGTAGCGATCTGTGGTCAGCAGGTAATCGGCTCTGGGCGCTGTGCACCTCATTCACGTGAGAAATGCATGTCGTGCATCCTATAGAAAAGTGTCTTGGACGTCTTCTTCACCAGCCACTCCACACGCTCTCTCTGGCAAACCACGGAAGCACAAATCACGACTTCCATTACCTCTCGTTTGGCTGACGTCCGTTGGACTCACCGCGTTACCGTGTGAAGTGACTAGCAGAAGCAGCAGCGGTTGTCTGATCTCCACAGATTCAGCACAGCATGAGTACGCAATGATTACGGTTATGCTTGTGTTTACGCCGATGACTGAAGGCAACCCTTCAGCGAAATGGTCCACTAATGATGACTAGTGCTATGTTGAAAGTAGCACGCAGCTGCCTGTACTCGTTTTATTACATGCGATCAGTAACACGGGGTCTAAGCCTGAACCGCTGGAGCTAAGAACAACAAGCTTGAAATAGTTTGTATATATGTACAAGTATATAAATACAAACCGTCTATTGGGTCTATTTGAGCTATTATCTATAATAATATTTTGTATGATAAATAGATACAGACGTTCAGTCAAGAAACAGTCACCAATCAGAAACACAACTTCTCGGCTGCATGGCGCTTTCCATCTTTGCGGGTCTTCTGAAGTGCCTTCTGGCCTGCAGATATGTTGTGATGGAAGCCCCCGCCACTGTCCTTCTGTGTTTCAATGTGAAGGCCAAACACTAGCTCGAGGGTTGCCCTACAAGCTAAGGGGACGAACGAATCTCACCGAATGTATTTCCGAGAGATCGCGGAGAATGGACTATTGGGAAGCCGAACGAACTAAGGCCTGCCTTCACAATTGGCACATTTATTACCAATGACGAGATTAAACATTGCTCATCTAATACTATCGACTTGACAAAGCTGACTCGTCGTTGACAAGAATTGCCTGTTGTCAGTTAAAGCGCGCGAAACAATCCGATCCTCGTATACAATTGACCATAGTAAAATCAAATAGATCAAATCTGGCAGGCGCGAAAAGAGGCGGACAAATCTAGTTACAATAGCATAAAGTCGTTGTTGATGGAGATCGTTGAGTTATAGAAACGCACCATTATTATTATTATGTAACTTTATGATGGCATTACATACGATGCTATAAAGTAGTCCAAATCAAGTTTCGTAGATTGTTTAACTTGTTCATCAGTCTTTGCGCAATAAGTATGACCTTCCGCTTTCCAGCCTGTTTCTGACGTGATATCGTACGAGATTTCTTCGTTCTATTGTACTAGGCGAATGAAATTGACCGAAGGTTTTTCAGTCTTTTCCAAATTTCTCCATCCTGACTTCCTCTCGTTTATCTAAATTCGTAAAATCATAATGATACCAACAGTAGGCTAGATCTAGTTCGCTTTAAGTGAGGCTTTCTAGCGTCTTCGCCGATTTCCGCCGTTCTTCGCATCGTTTCTACTGCCGCCGCCGCCGCCGCCGCCGCCGCCGCCACCGCCACCGCCGCTTATATTTTTATCGCTGAGTGCTAATGCTAATTCTGCTGACGGCCCATTGTTTTTAGCGTCGTTGTGACGAGGCTGCCTTTACTGTTGCCGTCGGTAGAGATGCAAATAATGAAAACGGCGATGATAGTGATGTTCAGTACAAGAGATTCGGAGCAGTTGGAATCGTAGCAGCGGCTATGTGGCAGTTTTCCCCAGCGGCTCTGAGAGAGACAGACAAAAGCGGAGAATGATAAAAAGTGAGGGGTTGGTAAGCAACTGACCACGTTAGCCGGTGAGCGTATTAAGCTGCTCATGGCTATATGGATATCTGGGTAGCTAGCAGTCGCGACCGCTTCTACCGCTGGCGTTGTCCATCTAATTTACATGACAAAGAACGCGAATTAACGCCAACGACAGATACAGAGCTAACATCAACTTTAACACCAATTGCAGTTACCAGAACCGTGACTGCTACCGCACCAGTTGCCAAGTCAGAAACTTTAGCGGCTTGAAATAGTGGCACAAGCAGCAGCGGCGGCGCCGTCACAACTGGTAGCTACCCGCAGCGTCAAAATCAACAGCTTTGTTGATCTTTCCCATCGGGGCAACATGGCAACAACAACCTCACCATCAACATTCCCATCAATTGCCTTCATCATCATCATGCCCATCTCATCTGGTTGTTGTAATTTTAGTTGGATAGTCGTCGGCAGTTGTCGGTAGTGGCAGTTTCAACGGCGGGGTTCGGCGTTTTATGAAACTTCTGTCTTTACCAAGGTCGCAACTTGAATTCGCTCCGCAACGACGCTGACGACAACGCGGTGGCAAAGCGATGTGGCAGCGCCTGATGGCCGATGGCAGACGGCTCACGCTTGCTACTTCTGCTGCCTGCGCTTCAGACCCCCGCTGCATCAGCTACTATGTATACTGTCGATACTGGTCCGGCCCTAAAACCACTTACTGCTTGCACTAGAATATGACGCTTGCTAACGCCAGCGAGGCGTCTGCTCAGGTAACGATAGTGCCTTCGCGCTAGTTCAGTGGTGAAGTTATGTACAACCACTACTAGCAGCTACCAAGCGTAGACCATACGCACAACCATCAAACAATATAAGCCAATACAAATCGCTAGCTGTTGAGTCTGCAAAGCGACCAAAGGCATGGGGAGGGAACAGGAGGGGCTAATAGATTGGCTCTACTGTGGAAACCGTCCATATTCATATCCGATTTTGATCGGACCAGCGATCTGATTTGCGCGACTCTGATGGGTAGCACCGTTAATGTATTATAGTGGCACTTGTAACAGCGACGGAAGGCAAGGATACTTGTTTGTTATATATATATGTATGTATGTGTGTGTATGTGAAAGCGTTTTATCATTTTAGAAATTATTCCGCGGTTAATTGCCAATCTGGTTGATTTAATTTTTACTATTCTATTTGCCAACGTGTCATGCACCCTCTTAAACATAGGCATGCGTGAAATCTACAAATCTCTAGGTCTCATATTGACTAAAACTATTTTTTATCGTAAATTTCCTATACCAAGCGCAATCTTTTTTATGACGTGCACAATTTTTTTTTCTATATTCATAGTGCGTCGTTAATTTCAATCACTGTTTTCTTTGTTGTTTTCAATAAAAAAGATCTGATATAAGATATCCGTTTGCTTTTATTTATCCTTACAGTCGAGTCCATTCGAAGAAGAAGATAAAAAAATGAAGCGGTCGGACAGCGTGGAATCTCTCGGAGTTCCCGGGGCAACCGTTGGGGGAGCAACGAAAGAGACGGGCGCCGGAGCTACGCAGGGTGGCGGGGGTAGTGTTGCATCACCTGCGCCAGCCCCACCGGCCCCTGTCTTAGCCAACGTTCCTGTTCAACACGAGTCCGCAACAGGTAAGTAGTCATTAGTTGGGTTAGGTGGGATTACATTTTCACTGTATTTAACAATAAGTAATTAAGCAAGCGTTAATCAAGTAGCAGCAAATTGGTAACATGTCTAAAATATGCTTGTTCCATATGTTACTCTAATTAGAGTAATTCTGACCAGGCGGAGATACGAATCATGACGTTTACGTATAGCAGATATGGGTACAGCTTTAGTGACCAAGGACGCCCTCCCCCCCCCCGCTTTCTCTCTCTCACTCGCTTTGAAACACTTAAGAATAATTTAGAATAAGCTAAACTCAACCAGATTTACAAAACTAGTCTCCGAGGTAGCTTAGTGGACAACGTATTATCTTGCTAATCTTAGAAATACGTTGTGGTCTAGGTTCGAACCCATCGGGCATAGACAGACACACTTTGTCGTTCCGTGCTGGAAGCCAGCCAACCGTCTCATGGGATTATGTCTCACGGCGATACCGGACGTAAAACTGGAAATATATAGACTTAAAAAACGAATCGTGCGGCAGTATTGCGCTAACTGTAAACCTCAGATAGGCTCTGCCACATCCTATATCCCGTTTCGTAAACATTAAACAACGGAGAGTATCCAAAGTGATGAAAATATGTCTTAATTTGGTCTCTTCGTCATTATACACGAATTGCATTAGACGGTTGACTGCATAGAACTCACCTAACCAACGTTTAAAACTAGTAGGTTACGCACACTGAGTTCATGTAGCTGTAGCCGATATTACGTGGTCTTGTTACCTTCCCATAATTCTATATTCCATATTACGGGTCGAAGAAAGTCTACTGAGAAATTATTTCGCTCCATTTCCTTTTACCTTGACTGAAGGTGCAAAGAGTGCGACTATTGACATCTTATTCTCGCTATAAGTGTGTATCAGATTAGTTGTCTGGTTTCCATTAGCTATCCTTATCCAAACAGTAGTTTGTAAAGGGGATCGGCGGATTTTTTGTCGTCGTCGTCGTCGTCATCGCTGCCGTCGCTGTCGTCATTATTGCTATTGTTGTCGCCACCGTCGTTTTCGGCGCCGTCAAAATAGACAGACATCGCACCCAATTGCCACAGTTCCTGCATAACCACTGGCGCTCTCAGTCACGCTCACTGTGTTCCACCTTCTCGTCCGGTGGCCACCCAGCAGATTATGAAGTCGTAATGCGTGCGATAATAAATATATCTGTCTATAAGACTGTAAAAGGATAGGATTTAAGCCCACCAACCATCCTAAGAGGCTGCTGCCGTTGGCTCGTCTTTCGTTTTGAGAGACGATCGCTTTTTCTCGGCGTCGTTTCGATGTCGTCTCGACGCTAAGCGGACTACACGCCATTCACTATGTGTCTTAGTTTCTTATTGCTTGTATGGCATTCTAGCCCGGCAGGTCGCCAGCTAGCAGCGCCATACCTCCGTGGCACCGTTGTCAGGGTTAATCTTATTGTCAACCTGGAAGATCTATCCTCGATGCATGTGTGTGTTTCTGTCTAGAAGTAAAATAGTTTCTTCCCTTTCGGGTTTTCTTTCCTCTCTTTAGCACACACTTACCTCTGCTGAATGTCGCCGCCAGTCTCACTGTAGCCGTAGCTGCCGTCGCGGACAAATACGGATGCAAACTACTCTTGAATCTGTCACACTGGCACTCAGTCGCAATGCGCATCAGCCTTCTGCCTATGCACATCCAGCAGCGAGCGGCCTCGATGGACAGCAGTGTGGTAACGTAAAATTGTAAACGCGGCGATCGCAGGAAGCGGTTGGAAGAGCATCAAGCGAATGAATAGAACAGAACAGAACAGAACAGAACGTGGGACGGGGACACTGGACTCGACGAGAAGAGCCCCCATCTCCTCCCCCCCGCCCCCTTTTCAGCCGCCGAAAGAAGAATACAAAGAGAGAATTGAGAGGAGTGCTTGCGCGTGAGTCCGTGTCGCCGTTGTGGCGATGGCGAGTGCCTAAGCCGCGCGGCTCAACACAGTACCGCGGCGATCATTGTGGTCATTACAGCCTAGCGGAGAGTTATCGTCCTTCCTTAATAGACAGATACTAACGCAGCGGCGTTACTCGTTGATGGTGATGACGGCTACTATGGGCGACCAGTAAAGCTGAGACATCCGCACACGCACAACAACACTTAAGCCTTGCTCAAGTGGAAAGTCAGCATGGAGCACCAGTGGCAAAGCTGGGGACGAACGTGGAGCAGAAAGGAGCATCATCATCGGCATCACCATTATCATCATAGCTAAGATCAGCGATGGCAATGTATGGCCGAACGCAAACCATGCGGCCTGTAGCACCAAAAAAAATTCAGCGATTAAAACAAATACAAAACTCGTAAGCCGAAATAGCCCAAAGCCCGATACGTGCTCGATATGCTACCCCCACAACCCCCCGTTCCTTTTCGTCTCTGCATCCTGATGTTTGCGTCAGTTAGTTAGCTCTAATGTATTAGTGGCTTGTGCGTGTTGATCGCACTGAGTAGCTTGTGCTAGATTTGTCGGCTTGTCATCAACAAGCAGATACACAAACACATACAGGTGCGCTCCATTTGACCTGTTGGCGATGTCGTCGCTAAGCCTGCATTGGTTGTTTTTTGTTTTCGACCTCTTCTTTTTAGCCTTCAACAGTTTTCCCTTATCCCTTCCATCTGACTCAGCTTCCAGAAAGCCACTATTAGGTTTCACGTGTGCTATCGAGTGATGGAAACAAGTAACTAACTGATAGTGACAGCAATGGTTTGTATGACCTATCATTTGGTAAGCTTAAGAATGAAGTGGGCGGAAGTATCCGGTAAACGGGGGTATCAGCTAAGAAAAATCAGATTTTTTGAAACTAATTGAAGACACCGGTTTAACATTGACTATCTGCGTGCACGTATATCTGATTTATACGACAATAGCGGAGTTCTAAACAAGTATGCCGCACAGATCCGTTATAGAGTCGCGTGCACAAGCTAGGTATTTCACTCGTAGAGATTTGTGGTTAGGCTCGTGTTGAATAAGTTGTTATGACGAACTAGCATGACGTCAACTATTGGACCGCGCAGCTCCTTGTGTGTCAGCGAGAAAAACTGGATTCGTCTGTCGCGGACCATCCCGTGGCCGCCGTCAGAATCTTCTTCGTGGTGACTGTACATGCTACAACTAGTACGCCCGAGAGTATCGCTTCGCGGCGCACGATCTTTGCCAAAGTGGATGACTTCCACCTGCTATGATTATTCTCACCGAGCTGTTGCTATTGGCCGTCTGCTCATGCCGTCTATACGTGCACCTTTCTTTTTGCTTTTCCTTTTGCCTGTTCCCGTTGATTTCTCTCAACGGAGAAAAAACGACGCCGAGAATCCTTTAACGCTGGAGAGCGCTGCTATTTGAGGCGATAACATCGAGCGGTCGGTGTTCGGCTGTCGGCAGCATCGAGACCGCCTTGACTCGGTCGATTGTCTGTCGCATGTCGTGAACGGTGTCGTCTAAAGACAAAGTCTCTGCTTTGGCGCGTCCCGGAACGAGTATCGCTAGTACGGCTGGTGTTGCCATTAATCGAATCGTAATGGTAGATCTCGAGCAATGGATCATGGTTGCCGCTTACAAGATGATCACACTGACCACCACTGATCTTGGAAGTTTGTCTTTTTTTCAATCACTGATAGATTGCAGACGCTATCTATGGTTGACTGTTTCTCATGAACTTCTACCTTACGAGAGGTATCGAGTACGAAGTAGCAAAATTTTCACCAAATCTCAGCTTTTGTTTGTTGATTTCCTTTAGTCTTTCTGTTGCCACTGAAGTGACGACGGCAGCGGCGGTGGCGGCCCCGGCCGCTGCTGCGGCGGCTACAGAACCGCTGCAAGCGTTCCGTCATCCTTTCGTTGTCGGTTCGATAACGAATGAGTGCCAGCGCCGCCGACGGCCGCTCAGCCTGACTCAATCGCCTTGGACGGGCTAAGTCGGCCGAATGAAGTACTTGAAAAAAAAAGATTTCCTGCCAAGCTCTTGTCGCGCTTGGCGAGCGAGCTGGCTGCAAGAAAGTGCCGAAGCAAATCGGCAAAAACGTCTTTTCTTTTTCAAGCATTTAGCTGGTAAATGCCTGGCCCCCATTTCTTGTGAACCACAACAGCAGCACCATCAGTACATGACTGACAATTGATCGATTGACTCAATCTGCGGTAATCAAGGTGCGCGAGAGGGCCGTTCCTATGACCGTGTCTAGCCTAAGCCAGAGTATGCGAAGAGGGCTACGAAGGACAGGTCGAAACAATAGCTCTTCGCACTGCTGTTCCCACTTGGTACTATCGGTACTCGCTACCGTCACCACGTCCGCGGCCGCAACGCAATGAATACGGCACAAGCAGTATGGACGCAGGTCCATCGAGCAGCAGCGACACTGCTGGTATCCTTGTTGTTATTTTTATACGTCGACCTATCTACTTAGGCGCTCTTTCCAATGTGACTGTCGTTATTGCTGCAGCCGCGCGTGATGATTGTGCTCACCGTGATAATGTCTGCAGTAACCCGCAGTTGCGACTCACACGCATTGCCCAGTTATAGGCTCTCGGACGGCCGCTTAGGTGATTCCACCTCGCGGCGACCACACGCCACGACGCGTCACTCACACCACTTAAGTTGTCACAATCCCAGCCGATTGACCTAACAGACCGACTTGCGCGTCCGCCAATCCATGCCGTGTCTGCCTACACCGGTAGCAGCAGCACCAGCGGGAGTGCTGCTTAAAAGTAAAGCTTTCTCGAAAGGATCATACACAGGGTTAGTAGGCGAAGGTCTGCTACCTCGATATGATCTGTATTCCAGTGTCTGTGTGCGTGTGCGCATATGTTCGTGTGTGTTTGATTAAAGACGCTATCGTCGCCGTCATTGGCGTGTCAGCTATAGAACCATCAAAATCACCAGCAGCTTCTGGAGCGGTTCTGGTGTCATCGATGGCCACGCATGGTAGCAGAGCGTCTACCACATAGCATAATTAAATATCAGCGGAGCTGTTTTAGTCGTTTAGGTCCGGCGCAAGCACCATTGAAAAGGTGCAGGGAAAAAGTCATGGCAGGAGAAACAGTGTTCAGCACATCGATCAACCGAACAAGAAAAAGGACCAGGCCATCCGGCTGATACGGCAGCTCGGAATTGAGACGATCCTTGAAGAAGCGCCACTTCGCCGAACACTATCCAATGCCATACGCTGTATTTATGGTTGCTCATGGCTTACTAGTACGGCCGTGACAGTTATCGCTCCCGTTATATACGCGGACGAAAGGACTAGGCCATAGGTGACAGCAGCGGTGGCAAATAGAATCAAGCCTACGCAATTGCTTTCTAAGCCTGTGCGATATCTCGGGTTCGTTTAGATAGACGTTGGGACGCGCATTGCGTGTGTGAAGAACGTCTTCACCGCGCGCCACAGCGTGGTGTTCGACCCCATATGCCATTGTCGCTTCATCAGGCGTGATTTCTGTCACTTTTTCACTCCTCTCTGCACACAAACAAGTACACAGATCCATCAGTCTGGCTTTAGACTGGCATACGATGAATAGCATACATGGCCGTAATTGATATATCTCATCGTATAAATCATCAGGACCAAGCAAATCTTGTGTCTGTGTACATCATAGTTTGAAATTAACCAGCCAAGGTAAGACTAGCAATTTCGCAGATTGGTCTCGGCTAGAAAGGACCGGATCAGGAGATGTGCATTATGGGGGACGTGATAGAATCTGCAAACTACTTTGATAGCTCGGCGCGCCTTTCTCACGCACACTTGGCCATATTGTTAAAGGCGACTAAGGGAGATAAGGCCCTAAGAGTGTAGTAGCTTTAATCTGCCACTGAAATCTCTTAGCACGCGCAGCCTTGATTTTATTCCATTCTGTGGTCATCGCTGCAGCGTCTACATTCAGATTTATTCGACAGCTTTTTTGGGGTCTTTGGCTATTTGCAAGTCTATGTTTTAGCTTTTTACTCGTTGACTTACTACTATCACTTTATGCCCATTTGATTTTGTTCATTCCCCTGATATGGTTGTAGCCGTTAAGCTGATCTTACCTCAAACAATACAACAGCAGGCCAACTCTCGTCTTTCTGGCTTTTTGCTGCCTTTCTCCTTGATCTACATCAGGCCACATCGAGTCGCAGTCCGCCTTCGCTCGGACTACTAGCATAGGAAGCGCCTATAACAGCAAGACCACTAGCGTGTCTATCGGTGGAACTTCACACCCTGAAACCTCTTCGTCGTTGATGCGAACTCGAAAAGCCAAATCGTTTAACTATCACAAAGAATGATACAACGAACTCCCACTCTGACGGATGAGCTTTTCAGCGGCGGCGGCGGCGGCAGCGGCGGCGGCGGCGGCGGCGGCGGCGGCGGCGGTGGCGGCTGCTGCAGTAGCACTAGCTTTCTTGGTTTATCGAGAGCTTTCGATATTTAGCAGAGCAGCTCAGAGTAGTTGATAGCTGTAATGGTTTGACAGCAGAGCTTCTTCTCCATAGCCTCCCCTGCAGATTTCTTCCAAGATCAGCTCCGAATCGTAAGTTAATTCTTTGAAGATCGCCAACAGCGGAGATGACTCCATAGCTATCCGCAGAGGACGGTATAGCTTGCTAGTTAGCTACCGATGCTGATGCTTCTGTTGCTTTCTGCGGGAGTAGCGACGCTGGGCGTGCAGACGCTCGAATAGACGGATGCATTCACTGTCGTCATTCTATGAAAAAACACCTCGCGCGTCCTTGCAACTCCGCGTATACCGGACGGCGACCCATCGGGCATTGAGCGTTTGTTAGGGGCATCTTTTGTTAGGTTGCGTTAGAACAACGGTAGTGACGGCCCCCTGCAGAGCATCGAAACGCCCCGAAGCTATTAGAGATGTAAAGGCACTGCGATGCGAGGCAGTCAGCCAAGACGTATGCATGGAAATAATGCAAGTCACTCGCTTCTATATGTTCCGTCAGGGTTAACATTTAATAATAGATTGGTATTCTTCTTGAGGATTAATGTCTATTATTTGTATTGTGCATGGGTATGTTATTAAGTAGTAGAGATTAGTATATTTTTCTCGAGTTGATACTCCGATTTCCAGACGTTCCCTCCGAAAGCAAAGAGCCCATTTTATAATTTATTTTGATTAAAAAAATTAGGAGACCACTGAGGATACCTAGATTAAAAGTTAAGTGCTTCATTGCAACTGAGTCCCCTAACGAAATTAAGTAGAGAACTGTAGGCGTATTGTGGAATAAAGTTGTTTTTGATTTTGAAATACAGCTGTTTCCAACGCCAACTTGCGCACCGCCACGCTCTAATAGATATCATAGAGTTGCAATTCGAAATAAAAGTGCAGATCAGCTTGAGCTAAATGTGTACAATCATGGATTACCTACGCGGCTGAACCGAGGCGGTATAATATATATATTTACAGTATACGTGTTCTGCTAGTGGATATTGGATAAGGCTGAGATAAGCCCTTCCACTTTTTCCCGGTATCAATTTGAGGGCTGTGTTGTTGAAGTCCCTTGAAGACGTGCATGACTGTATTTTGTGTGGCAATGAGCCACAAGCCTGAGTGTATCATAGGGTAGAACGTGTCGTTGAGCTTTCGCATATATAGGCCAACCATCTTGATATATCGAAATCACCACTGTACCTAGACACATGATGAGCGATGGCGCTTTGTTGTCAGTTCGGTCTCATTGAGAACGTGCAATACTGTTCGTTGTGGTACTCCACCTGTATGTGGTGTTCTATGGTGAGATCTATATTGCGTCACGCAGGAAAGGCACAGTTCTTCAAGCGATTTTCCTCTCTGGCGTCGATCACCGTCGCCTGTCGATCTCATCATTGGCCTAGTGCGCCGCATATAACGGCGAGCTTGGCATAGACTTCTTCTGCTGCTTATTGTGTGGCCATTATTATTCTGCAGAGTTAGTCGAGTACACAGTACACTGCGCCGAAGCTACTACAGGGACGTCTGCATATTCATCGGTGCTAATGGTGTTGGTGATCTTACAGAGGGACACAGGACTCGTCGGCCTTTGGCTTCTGCCTGCCGATTGCCGTTGCTGACTCCTCTGGTGGCATCGATACACACACACACACACACTCCCCCTATAGACACATCATGGAAGACATCAGCAGGCAGTAGCTTCACTGGTCGCAGCATATGGTCGTCCGAGAGGCCCCATCGGTACTCGGGTACTCCATAACATCGAGTCCCGTATATATGCGCTCGTAATCGGCTGCCTCTGCAACAGCAGCAGCGTCGCCATCGTAGTCATCTTCGTCGCAGTACTCCAGCAAATTTCATCATCCCGGTGCCATGAATAGCGCAGAACTGGACCGAAATAGCAGGAAATCAGGAATTGGCGGGTATGAATCTCCCCAAGTGATTCAGAAGTCTATTTTATAATATGTACTGCTAGTGGTAGTGTCACTAGTGGGTAGTACTAGGCCACATCATAGCAATCATCATAGCAGAAATAAAAGGTTGAAGAAATAGCACCAGGTATGCAGTAAGTTATAGCGTGCCTAGCGCAGAGCGCAGTATTCTATAACCTTATGTATGAATGTATGTATGTGTGTACGCTCTATCGCAATGACCGCCGGTCCGTTAGTTCTGCTGGCAGACTATTCAGTCCCCCACACTTCCAGTGTCACTACTCTCGCTTACACTGGGGTGAAAAGGGGAGGAAACTAGCTTGCTCCCCTACTGAGTTCGATTGAGCTTTAGCGAAGGAACAAGTCGACCCGACTCAATCCCAAGCCAACGCTGAAAAGGCCAGGCCCTCCTTCTTCAATCGGCGTTCGGTTTGGCCTTGCTATCTAGAGTATGGCAGTTCAGGCGATCGTCATAGCGATCAGCGGACTCTTTTAGAAGCTCTTCTATAGAACTCTAGTTTTGGCGCGACCATTTATCGCAGTCCGTGTTGGCAAACTGAATATCCACTTGGTATATACTCAATCAGTGACGCGCTCTGTTATGTAGATTTAGACTTGACACAGAGGAATCAATCTATGGAAGGCATTTTCGTAGAACTACTTGTCAGCACCGCAGACAGGATAACGACTTTGATACGGTTTCCGCAGGTCGAAATATTATATATATATATACATAGATAGAGTAGAGTCAGTTCGTACCTGGTACTACCTGTTGCTAGTAGCAGAGAAATGGCCGCTAGAAGGTTTCAGGTCCGCAAAATGAGCGTTTGAACTCCTGTAAGCTAGCGTTGAGTTCGGGAGCCCATTGGCTCGGCTGACTCACGACTGCCCATTAGATACCACTCTTTATGCGTATGCATGCGTAGGGGTAAAATACTTTCGTACGATCGCCACTGTCGCCGTTACTGTTGCTGCAGATACAACAAACTCGCTAGCGGCTATGAAGCGGACAGTAAAACAAGGGGACAGAATTTGTTATAGGACGATTGTTTTGTTGATGGCCGGTAGCCAATTAGCGTTGATCCAATGGTAGCGAATCCAACGGGGCGCAGTCCTAGCTTCGCTGCTATGCCTACGGTGACAGTTTTCATTGACTGATTAGTCCAGTGGGAAGGCCGTATTGGAACTCGATGTCAGTCAGACAGCAAGCAATAACAAAACCTCTGAAACAAATTTTGCGATACTCTTCTTCTTATATGCCTTAAAACAGAATTTAAGAAGATCAAGTATTATAGAAATGCGACTATACTGCCAATTGTACTGGTCAAATCATGTCTTCTGATGGCCTGATTCATGTAGGGGCTAGCCTATCGTAATAACTCAATCATAGGACCATCTAAGCCCTTTCGTCTTCAGACGAAGCTAGAGATGAGAGATGATCTGTGATTCTAAACAATTCCTAGGGAGTTCTACAACAGTGTGCTATAAATTCCTCTTTCGCAAAGCTTCATGTAACGCGAACGATACCATAGTGAGGCGATTGACTCCACCGAACTCAGATGAAGGTGCTGAAGCGCGCAATAAAGCCTTTCAATGATTAATGATAAACGCAATTATGGATCGAATATTTAATGTTATTATATATACATATTTAAGTACATTCATGACGATATATCTCTTTCGAATAGTCGCTAGAATGATGCTTTTCCATGTTCTTAAATGCATCCTAACATGTAACAGAGATGCCAGTATACAATCTATGTATTGTACGGTTATTTAGAAATTTATTAGTACTTATTTCCGCGTCGTCTGCATAGCGTCTGTGGCAGGATCAGCGTTATCGGTGTAGGTATTAGCGTAATAACAGTAACGCGGTAGTTGTTGTAAAATCGTGAATAATTTCTAGCTGGGTTTGTTCGTCACTCTAACATTGTTACTGTTATTTTTAATAGATACGTAGTAGATGTTATTGTGTAAATAATACTCGCGGACGAGAGATCGCTCTTGCCCCCTGACCTCCACCCAGCTGCTGCTGCTGCTGCTACCGGGGACAATAGCTGTGCAGAGTATACATATCTTGTATGTAATTTAGTGCTAGACACTGGAGAATGCAGCTCATCTGAGCGGTACGGTGTTTACGTATGACAATGTGGTTCAATGGTGAGCGTATGTAAAGACGCATCAGCCAGAGTACCCTGTTCCCAAGTGATGACAGAGCAGTTTTCTTGGCTTTCTGACACGTGGAAGTGTTGTAGCAGCAGCAACAACAACAGCGGTCGTCTCTATTGGCAATGGCTGTCCATTGGCAGTTCGCCTGCCACAGCTAAAGGTTCCAGATGTCAGCCATATGATCATAATAATTTGCCCCTTGGCGGCGGCGGCGACAGCCGAGGCCGCTGCTACGATCAGCTCTACTTAGAGCACTTTACTAGGATGATTGCTAACACGCCGTGAGTGGCTGTGGACCCTGCCGGTGCCTTAGTTTCAATAGCGGCCGTGGTCGTGGTCGTCAGGGAAGTGACCTGGGTCTGCTGACGTTGTGTGGACGGGGTGGCGATCTCGATTAGCTTCGGCCACGCCGGGGCGCCATTTCTGGTTGCAGCCAATGTTGAAGCGGTTTGATATTGAAGCGATATTATCACGCGGCAGCATTATTGTTGTCAAGTGACTACGAGCCCATAACTTCATCTATACAGACACACCCCCACATATATATATGAAGAGGAGAGAGACTTAAATGGTTGTTGTCGTCTACGGAGAAGGCGTCCTCTAAACCGACTCTGCACCATAAAGAAGATGGCAAAACTAAACGTGTAGCAAATCTCGCAAGAAACAACACTTCCGAACACTACAAACAACTATTCTCCAGAATATGTCGAAACTGCAAATTGTGTATTGTGAATATAAGGTAAAGATACTGTACGTTCAATATGTGACCGCCGATTGCGTAAATTTATTGAAGCCTTCCATTTTGCATACATTCGTACTTGGTCTTGTCATCGCTATTTGAACAAATTACAATCACTAGCTATATGAGAAATCCTGGAAGTTACATTGAATGTCATAATCATCAAAGAACAGGTGCATCGAAATGCTGGCAAACCCCTATCTTCCCATACCTAACTTAGTGAGATAGTCTGGGCGGATTGCCGAAATAGAAGTACATCTCATCCATTAAGGATAGGAGGGTGCGCGAATGAAAAAGAGAAGATGCCGATTGAGTACTGGATGTGCTAACTAGAAGGGATTATCCGTGTAGACGAGGGATGACGACAGGTAGTACTTGATTCGAAGCAGCAATAGATTTCATGGGCGATCCGACAATCGAATAATTCTCCCGTGCTCGGATGAATGCGCGGCTCGCTATACTGCACTCATTCTACAACGCAACATCGAGGAGGGCCTGAGCGGCGCTGCGACTCGTGCCCTTCTTCCCCTGGGTGATGTCTGCTCTTAGGATGTTAGCCTTACCGTTTGGCTTCGTTGAGCCTCTTTATTCTTGCTCGGTTATTGTTGTTGTAGATTTATAGTTGTTTTCGCTACATGGCTTAAGCAGCTAATCTGCAATCCGCTATTGCTTCTACACCGGCTTAGATTGTCGCAATCAATGCTGTTGTTGCTGTTACTCCTGCCGCTCCTACTATTCGATGCGGCTAGCGCCGTGTCACCAATTTTGCGTGACGATGGCTATTGGTTTCTGATCTCACTCAAAGCGTCTGTCACTGTGACGCACTCCCTTCTTCATCAAATTCTAAATCTACTAACTTTTTTGGTCGCCACTCTCTCTCTCTCTCTCTCTCTCTCTCTCTCTCTCTCTGCTATTTTGGCATTGAATGGAAAGAAATGGAAAGCGGCGCAAAAGGGGGCAAAAAACAAACCTGTTTTAAGGATTCTAGTATACTAGCGGTGCGTATTCAGAGGGTTAAACCGATCGAGTTGAGTGCGGCCATTGTAATGGTCGTTCGTTCCTTATGGATCGTGATAGATCCGCCTGATCCTTGGGCGCTTCACACGTTCTCCTGTCCGTGTAGTATATATGCATGGTAACAGATATGGGCCAGGA
This sequence comes from Varroa destructor, assembly GCF_002443255.2. NCBI lineage: Eukaryota > Metazoa > Arthropoda > Arachnida > Mesostigmata > Varroidae > Varroa > Varroa destructor. The sequence goes on along the minus strand of NW_019211455.1, from coordinate 26,216,712 downwards.
GTTGAATCCAGTCTATTCAGCCAGGTATCATGCGGTCACCCCGGCCCCAGTCAATGTTCGTCGCAGTCGTTTAACTAAGAAAGCGCTTTTATAGACAGACGCGAGTGTATACGCACTAGATCAAACCCTACCGACTATCCGTTCATTCTCCGCTCTTTTAATGCAGCCATATCTCCTCTGTCTCTGTGTAGCAACATTCTCCATCTTCAAGTCGTAGTTTTTTTCCTGCCTCGTTCGCTCGCTCGCCGCTCGCAGCCCCCTCGCTTCAGCTACACCGCAGGCTGAACGAGTGACAATGACGGGCGGCGGCGCAGAGCAGGGCTCCGGCTGCCTAAAGGCAGAGCAAGGAGCGTTGCTGCTGCTGCCGCTGTTGTTGTTGTTATTGGCGGCGGCGTCCGGCAATGGGATTAAGCGCCTCGCTTTATAAAGTCGATTGTCAGTCCTGCTATGCGAACCGACGAGCTGTCCGCTTCTCACAACATCGTATTGCAACAACACAGACATGAGTACAGATCTGCTAAAGTTAGTCTCTTGCACATAGAAATGCACATGGACCCAGCAACGCACGTGTGCCGTAGATACATACACACACACAAACGCGCAGAATCTCATGAATCACCCGACGAGATCTAGTCGAGAAGTAGGAAACGAGTTGGAAGGAGAAAAAACTTCAATGGTTTAATCGCAAAATTGCGGAGAGGAGACGAACGAGGGTTAGAGGGAGGGAGAGTAGAGGGGTCCGATTGAAATCGACGCCTAGAAAACAGCCAGAGTGCAGAGATCAGACGCCGAGTAGCACAGGTAGAAAAAGCAGAAAACCTCAAGCTGTTGCTAAGGCTGAATCCACCGCAGCTATATATAATACGTATTCGTTCTGCAGGCGAAGAAGCCAACGACGAGGCAGGGTGCAAGCAGTCGTCGTATGAACTACAGCCGATTGATTGCGCACCTCTCAAGCGTCGGTCGGCAGGCGGCCTTAAGCAGTAAACTAGTCTGCAGTACATGGCGAGTATCGGAACTTAGAGGATAGGCAAAGGGACTGAACAGTCGCGTCACCGTAGCAGTCGCATAATTACCGCTACATATACGGGTGACGGCTCGTACTATTTTTCGGTCACTTATTTTGATGCTACCCAGTTCTGATTCAATGAGCAGGTACCGACGGACAGATTACAGATTTTAGCGCCTGTATTATAGAGCAGTATGCGTTATGCTGTACGAGGTCAGCACCACTGTTGAGTGTTTTCGTATAGCATTGGACATGCGTAGAACGTACAACAGACTGACAAATACAAACACAGAGATGATATAATTTAGGCCAGCTGAGCCTGCGGCTGACTCTACAAGAATTAACGAACCGCATTTCTTTTCGACGCTGTTTTAATCAACCCATTGAGTGAATGAGTGTTTTTGCTATTACTGAAATCCTATAACTGACATCTTTGACCAATTTCGTATGGGTGAAGAGCAAAACGTCACCATAAAGTGTGTTGTTTAGGAAAACAAGACGACAATTACGTATTCTCTACGAAAAGAGTAGCGAGTGTATACAGAAAGGTATGATCCTACAGGACAGCAATAGAGAAACTAACGACTGGTTATCTATCTAATTGTTTATTGTATTTGTCGTTTACACACTATACAATAAACCGGTAGGTGTCGCTAACTGTGTACAGCGTTTCTTTTTTTTTTTTCTTTTTTTTTTTTTACATTCGAACAATCTAATATTGTATTTGCCACATCAGCGTTCATCGTTGAAACAGGCGCTTTTATACAGTTCCCATTAAAAGAAACAATGGTGTGTGATTTCAGCCACTGATAGAATCATCAAAAACGTATTTATCGGCATTCCTATCTTTAACTATCTTTTGCTTATACAAAACAGCCTTTACGGATGTTCCATCGCAAGGCTATAACGACTTGGGAGATAGTTATCAGTCCCTGGACCGCTGAGCTGAACCAATGAAATGACGTTGCAGCCGCTAAAAAATCATATATTAAAGAACATTGTTGCTAATAATGATGATCTGCCTTCCGTATGAACTATTTAATTAAATGTATCCTTCGATGCTGGAAAATAAGATCTTCAATCACAGTCGATATGATGACATAACACTGATGCGCGACAGCATCACCGAACGGTCTCAGTACCGTAACGCATTCCAAGGTAATGGCCATTCGCAGAGTTTTCCATTTACGACTGGTTTACTAATTACAGCACAATCAACTGATATGTTTTTTCCGTTTCGTAAAGACAAGTGTTTCTTCTCTCCGTACGATTTTTTTCTATTGGGCTTCACTAGTGACCAAGACGGCCAGGTACGCTCGTAGTTTCTCTAGGCTTTTTTACTAAATTCCATCTAAATTAACGACTTAGTCATCAGTGATTATCATCCAGGTCCGCTACTGTGGTAGACCTAAACAGTTTTTTAAGATACACGCATGGCAAAGGATCAAGAGTTATTGACAAGATCGAGACAACGGCCTATTCGGCTGTTCATCGCTTATATTCTCTAGCTACCAATTGTCCGTCCCTGAACGAAAATATACGTTAGCTAGTCTCGTTGCTGTAGGAGAGGCATGGATGGCGCTAGCGATAGCATTAGTCGAAGTGACTGTGCGCGTTTCGTACGGTTCAGCTTGGCCGCTACGAGCAGCGGAAACAGCATCATCATCTTCACTGCCACGACAACTTCACGGCTTACTCGGGACGCCCTTTTTTCTATCCGCTAGATCCGTCCATGGTATGAATGTATTTGTTTCGGCGCGCTCAAAATCGTCCCTGTACTTGAGGAACCCGTCTGTTTATGACAGTTCCTCCTAATCCCGTTAATCCATTTACGAGGAGAGCATGTACGTCTCTTAGAACATGCGGGAAACCAATCGTTACGTTGGTTTGTCTGGTCTAGCCGCATAACTGAATGATCCCACTCGAGCAAGGTTCACGTGTCAGGTCCAGGACACATCCTCCGAAAATATCAGCCGGCTCAGTATCAGCGATTTTATCCTGTCCTGGCTGACAGCAACGCTTTTCGGCCTATCTGCAATTTAGCCAATCACATGATGAAGTGCTAAAATGATACGGCATACAAGCCGTAGAGAGGAGCAGGACCGACCTAATTTATGATTTGCACTTTATCCGTAGAAACGCTAGTTCCCGGCTTCCGACGTCGAACGAACGATGACGAGGAATATATGCGAGCAAAAAATCATACGCACACATTCGTCCATTGTACTTGCTCCGCGTCAACTGAAAGCATAGGTCTCTTTAATATAGAATAGCTTTCATGTAACGGCAAGTGGGAAACCATAGTGCACCCTTCACTTACGCACGTATAGGGATACGCGCTGTTGTCCTGCATGCCAATGGCCATTTTGCTCTCGTGTGCCAATAGTTTGAATTGATAGTGGGTTCCTTTCAGGACGAGAGACAGAGTGCCGTGACCTTTGTCTTAATAGTATTTATAACAGAAAGTTTAGGTTGGGCAGGAGAGCGGCGTCAGGGAGCGAGTTAACCTAACGGTAGGGTTATGTAATAAATTGAGTTGTCGGTCGATCTAGTTTGTCGTTAGGTATTTGGAACTATAATATAAAAACTATGGCATCGAACAGGTCTACTGTTAAAGTCGTTCGAACGTCCCTAATTAAGTCAGTCACCTATTATATCGTTGCTAGTGTCAGTCAATCTGTCGTCGACTGACTCCTTTTTGACGACTGATGGGTTTTTTTCTTGGCGTTAGCAAAATGTCCTTTCGCCATTGTCGTATTGACTAACTCGGTTCCTTCTATTTCGAGCCTGCGTATCGAGTAGGACGCGTCGTTCGGCACTTATATATGTACCTTATAGCGCATTCTTCATTCATTCTGACACGGAGAGTTTGGGAGACCGCAAGTAGTTTTTGCGTTTGTTGTCCGGGACGAACAGCAGATCCAGCATATATATGTATATGATACTCGTGCCGCTGCCTTTCGCTCAATATTCATTAACAATCTGTTCAGTGTGGTCGCTGTTCGTAAAATAAGCTCGACTAGAAAAAGAACGAAGAACGGCGAGCATTGAATGGAAAGCCAAAATCAACAGTGGATAGCCGCACCTTTAACTGTGGCGTGGATCTAGATTCTTCAACAGGTATTTTACGTACATAGCATGAACTACGCCAGTGACAGTAATAATGGCCTCGAGTCGCGCAGGACGACCATGCATCAATCTTAAGTATGGTGTTTAGAACAGACACACGTCAGAAGTCGAAAACGCCTGCCGGTAGTGTAGTTCAATTTACGCGACACGGTCATATGTTGGAATCGTCGGGTTTCTACAACTATTGCCTCCGCCGCCGCCGCCGCCGCCGCCGCCGCCGCCGCCGCCGCTGTTGTTGTTGTGGCCATCGTTCCCCTCGTAAGTGTGAGAGCAAAGTGAAAGATAGAGAAAAGAGGAAACAAAAAGAAGAGAAGAATCACCGGACGATAACGTCGTGCGCAGTCGACGACTGGTGCTCAGATATCTAACAGTACATATGCATTTATATATATATATATATAGACTGTCCCAAAAATGTATCCAAGTTCTTGGTCGATTTTCCTCTGTGTAATTATTCAGAAACGATGAATTGACCAAAATTAGTTTTGGAACAAAGGCTATTTATTTTCAATTGCTATTGGCAAAGTATGAAAATGTCACAGACCTACAAAAACAATAGCTGAACGAGCGTCAAGCAGGTACTCATCGATGTAACGTTCGAATAATAGGGTCACTTATAGAGTTGAAACTATAAATAAACCTTCAAGATGTTCATAGACGAAAATTATCAGCAGGATTTACCACCAACCAATAGAGAGCACCGTAAAGCTATAACGAAATCATCCAAAAAATCTCTAAAGCTTGATTTGAGCAAACAATGTGTTTATCGCGATCAAAAATCGTACATAAAATGGTCTGGACTGAAGAAATCAATTTCGCGAATTGAGAACTGTACACACGATCCACAGCCCTCGAATAAAAATGCTTTAACGATAAAGATACATTCAAATTAACCGACATATGATTGCACTTACCGGCTAACTGTAAGTGTTCATGTGACGCAGAACTACCACGTAAGTTCAGCAGAAGTTGAAGTGCGGTGCGGCACTTGGAACAGCAGATTAGACAGGCGGCGGCGGCGGCGGCGGCGGCGGCGGCGGCGGCTAGCACCAGTTATTTGTAATTAGTACAAAACCACACATTGGACAGAATTTTTGGTAACGATGACGAATTGTTTTCCAACGGGACCGAGCATTTGCACAATAGCATCGTAATGTAGGGGCATCTCTCAATGAAAATCATCTAGACAAATGAATGTGACGAAAAGATCCAGACCTGATACCAGTTGACTTTTTCTTATGAAAATACCTTAAAGATGAGGTCTACGCTAAAGCATCTGCGTCAGGAGGAAAATACCCATCATATGTAAATAAAAAGCCCAGTTATAATTATTCAGGTGCGTATACATTTTTAAGACACGCGTATATATATACACATATACATACACCCATATATATATACATATATATGATGAACATGGACGGTACGGGTTTAGTTGGCGTTCCATGTTGTTTCTACTGCCACCGGCGCTGCTGTCGCAAGCAGTTGTTTATGAATAGTCAGCGCCACGAGTGCAAGCTGAGGGTATCATGGTGGGAATCAAGATTCTAACAGAAGTGTAGTGGTCAAGGTGCGTCCACGTATTGCAGCGGCCTCATCTTAAGCTCATGTACGCCTGTCTCCCCTATCGTTGTTCAGTTTTTCATTTTCTAGAGGACATTTCCTGTCCCCAGGTCCATATAGCGGATAGTTGTTTGGGCTGAGGTTCGCACCTTGCTTCCCATCGCCTTTCAAAGGGCTTGACAAAATACCAGAATTGTTGCCCCAGCCGGCGGTCCACTGCCTGGCCCCGTTTTTCTTTGCCGTCGGTTCCCGGCAAAAGTACGTGGCATATATATGCGTATGGTAGATAGTCGTGACTTTGACTTTCCCTGTTTTTTTTTCCTGCCTTATCCTCTTAGACTTTTGCCCACACCGGCCACTTCGTGCACGGTTTGCTTCCAAGACGACCAGCTACTCTAGTCTCTGTTTTAATAATTAAGCTTATCTCGTCACTGGCTCAGTGGGAAGTCTCTTAAGGGATATATAATTTCTTCTTGAACACCGCCAGACTGGTGCCATACTGAGGACTGGCAGCGTCTGACCTGATCTCGCACTTACTCTAGCTCTTTACGCGCAGCTCCGAACGCCCGTTCCGTTCCGCTTTGTAAAGCGCTTCACCGAGCTTTCTCCGTCAGGTATAGCTGCCTCCTCATTAGGTTTCGTTCGCGAACTCGCGCTTTAGGTACTGTACGAAATCATCGCTGGACGAAGGTTGGGTGTGACGATGGCAAACACCTGTTTTCAGGTACCTGTTAGCGCGACGCTTCGGCCACACGTCCGGCAACAGTTAACACAATTAGCGGTAAACTTCGACGGATCGTGGTCGAAGTTTTCAAAAAGTAGTGCCGCTCAGAATCTACTTATGATCCATCGGCGGGGCGGCATGAGGAAGGCGAATAGCTCCAGAAATAGAGGTAAATGGACTGGCAGGACGATGGCGATTGTAAATAAAACACAGCACTTATTACGAGGTCGTTCATTTATTCATGATTATTCTCCTATTCGGAAAATGTGTTCAAGCGTGTGCTTTAGGCCGACAGCAGGATGTGGGCTTGCTAACCCTTTGCTCGCTATAGGTGTTGTTGGCGCTCTTGCTGTATTATAATATTGCATGGCTTACACACTTCTTTGGATACCTCTTCATCACTGAGGAAAGGAAGGCATTTAAACAGAAATGGCAATCTAGATTGTACTTGAAATCCAACTGCCATCACAAAAATGAAGTGGTCACCCGGAGCCGGCCAATGATCTGCCATATGTCAAATGGCAACAAAGCTTCATAGTTGAAAATGACTATACATCTACGAGCCAATTGGGAGAAAAACACATCCACACATCTACACGATATAAAAAAGTGGCAGCAGTAGCAATGGCGATACGAACGAGAGCCACTATAGGCACAACACGGTGGTCGAATCCCTTCATTTTTTTTCGAAATTTCCGCTGCGATCAGATATAGTAATCAGAAATAGTAAGCGCGACGTGTAGGTAGGTAGGTAGGTAGGTATTTGCTCTTTTATGTGCGGAACCGAGTAAACGACCGGCATACAATAAATGGACCTATCGAAAAGAAAGACACATGACGATAACAGCAACAGAAGTATGCTTGGTAAACGATATTGAACATGGCTGTATAATTTTAGTGTTAGGATAAATTTGATTGTATTTGATCGTTGACCGCCTGGTCGTCGTTGTCGTTTGGTGGCGCGGCTGTCGTTTCAAATTTTAGCGGCGGCACTAGCAGTTGGGCTGTTATATAAGAAAAGGGATTTGCTTGTTCAATGTGAGTGTATCGTCTATAGTATGTAGACAACATGTAGCTTTATGAGCGCAACGGGTGTGTGACAGGGGGCTGGTGCTACAGCGATGTACGGCGTTGATGTCCAATTGAAAAACGTTTCTTGGCCAGGTTCGAAGACGGCGAACCGAACGGGAATAACTGTCCGACGCTACCGCTGAAACTATCCAGATACGAAGGAACGCCAAGCGGCGAGCCGATATAATACAATATTGTTTGATGTAAACTTTCTAACAATATCGTCGTTACATTTATAATATACTGTCGAAGTTTACCGCTTCAAGCTGTCTCATTATAGCATTGTGCAGTGTGTGCATAGGCGCACATGGACTAATAACGACGGCCATACAAAAAACGCGTATATATTTGATTCATAATGCACGCGTATGTACAGTAGATAGAGAAGGACAGAAAAGAAAGTGAAAACGCCTACACAATAGAGAGGACCAGCCTTAACTTGAAGCTTGCTCTTACTACGCAGGAACTTGCAAAAGTTCTTAAAACGATCCGATCGTTTCGTTCGAAATGTACAAAAAAGGTAACAATCAAGCCAACGAGCTGTTGATAAAGTTATAGGCCGAAAATACGACTGTTGAGTATGTTTCATTTGTTCAATCGAGACACGTCACAGACAGCAGTACAACGACCAAAAACGGATGACGCGAGTGTAGTATTTCCTCTGCAGAATATCACTTAGTTCTTATTCTTGCGACCCCTTGGGCCCCCCTCTCTGCCCCCTTTCTATGTAAGTGCGTTCGTTACTGGCTTCACTGAGCTGCTCAGCTTTAACAGCTAACAAGCCGTACCGGGGGTGCAAATGCATCGGCACTGCGATGCTTAGTTCTACTACTACCACCTGCGGCAGATCGCAACGGACATCGTTGACGAAGTTTTCGCGTCCGACAAACGGCTAACGAACAGAAGACTGGCTGTAGACTGCCGCGCTACGACGCTGACGATGGCGGCAATAGTGGCAGGTGGCTGTAAAAACTGGCCGCGCGCCAGGCAGCAGTAGCAACGTGCCTCTTTTTCGCTACACGCTCATCGGCTCGCGTGGCAACAGCAAAATCAAGTGGTGATGATGGTAGTGACGACAACGACGACGATGACCACGGCAACAACAACAACAAAAACAGCAACAGCGGCGGCGGCGGCAGCAGCAGCAGCAGCAACAACAACAACCAGAAAATTTATTTATGCACAAATGATTTGCTGGTCTAGCTGTTGGCGTGATTTGGGGGTGAGAGCTGACCTGATCTGTTAAGAAGACGAAAGAACGATTCGCTGGAGAAGATCGTAGACTCAGTCCGGCTTCTTCTGTTCCACCTACAAACGATAACAGTAGCACACGCAAAAACAGGCATTCTCACAGCAGACGCGCTAGCAAAAAACTGGAAACATATTCATTCTATCCATATAGTAAAGGATATTATTAGTGATCGAGTAGAGGCTGGACACGCCGGGTGAGTGTATAGCAAATGTGCATGTGTGTGCATAGGTGAATGTACAGGAACCTGTTATTTTATGCGACATTTCTATCTGTTTCTCAGTTTGCCTCTGCTGTCCGAAAGAAAGCCACAGCATGGACTTGATAGTACTGAAGTAGCAGAACACTTTGGCGTTAGTGGGGCAAATGGAGGTGAGCAAACGAGTAAATAAGCAACCCCGACTTTCTACGCTGGTACGTGTGGGGTGCTAGCTTCGCTGCTAGGTGAAGCGATTACTGCGACTGCTGTTACTGTTCTATTTTCGTCATTTACCGGTGCCACTTTTGTCGTCTCTCGATCGATCGTTCGTTCGTTTTGTCTGGAAACGACGTGGACTGAGGTAAATTGGCAGGCAACGCTAGTTTTGTCGATTTGTGGGGATTGGCACCGAGCGATCACAGTCAGAATCTGCCATCCAACAGATACTTCAACGACGACAGCGTCGGTAGCGGCAATGATAACAACTGAAACAGGCAGCACCTCAATCAGCAAAATTACTCACTAGTGGAATATATATATATATATACACACACACACACGTTTGACACGTAAATATGAAAACGTCCTTTTATACGTATTTCTAGGAATATCCGATTACTGTAACAGCATTGGATCTGCTTATTTTTCACTTACAAACTTGTTAATTGAGCTAATCGCATAGCTAATATTTAATTGTAGGAAGTATCAAGGAACTACATAGTTTGGAACATAATTTCGCAGGCCGTGGCGGTACTCAGTGATACAGTGCAGTAACTGGTAAATGAAAATGCCTCAAGTATCGTATGATAATTGTTATAGGCGTGACAGAGCGTGGATTTGATAATTGATATGGGTGTGCTATATATGGGTACAGATGTAGTGGGTAGGATTTCTTGTTTTTCTGCTTTAAAAATAGATCTATATTGTTGTGATTGGAGAGCATCCAAACAGTCCTTGTGCAGGCAAACTTCCTAGAGTCCTAAACCCCCTGCCCGCCCGCCCGCCCGCCCACTCGCGCAGGTTGCATATAGGACTTTTCGAGTATGTAGGTCGTTAATTACTGAAACAAGAAGATACAATCTGCAGTCACACAAATCATCTATTACTGTTATTTTTAAACCAGTTTCTGATAATTTATTTATAATTACTTAAGGCACACTTGTTAGCTACCAGCTGATGAACTGGACGCCTACCATAATGAAAACGATACGACTCGGCGAAGTGGCAAGCAGCATGATTCGTGTGCATACCTATACTTAATGTACAGATGGATATATCTTTACTGTGAGAGTACGCAGTCAGAGTGAACGCTGTTTTGGTAATTGTCGAGATGTGATAGACATCAGCCGCTAATAATCCGCATGGCCTGGTGAAGTATTTGTGCACTTCGACCAAACAAATGAAATGCTGATGAGATGACAAGTATATATGCGCTCCTAATGCCAATTACCCCACGACGCAGAGCACACGATAAGGGCAAATTAGCTAGCAGCTGGCTTCTACTTGTGCCGCTTTATGAGAGAAACGTTTCAGGTACAGCATGTATACATTTCATTATAGGATGTACACACATTATACATGTTTATATATACACAAATGATCAAGTTGTGTCTTTCGTGTTCTAAGCTTGTTTTTATCTATTCGTCTCCACCGCTGATACAAGTTAGTACTTGAGGAGGTAGCGATTTGCAATCCGTTGAATCTTGCTTATATTATTTAGTGTAGAAATTCGACGTTTCTTGCATCGTTCATTCGCTTGGCCTATGCCAAAAAGCGAGCATCCAGCCGTCAATAAGATGGCAAGATCAGCAGCACGAACCCATTAGAGAAAAATAATGCCGGGCTTGGGCTGGCTATTATATTTCTCCTTGGAATGACGACGAACTTCTTAACGACTCGGCCTGGCCGGTTTTTCAACGGCTTCAGACGCCTTCACCCGCAAAAAAGACGATTGGCAAAAAACTGGGCACAACATCACCACCAGCAAACGCTTTGCGTATAGCGTAAAGAAGCCTCTCAAGTCGATTACAAGTAACTTACATTCGTCTGTTGGAACTGATTCCGCTCCAAGTCAGTTGCACCCAAACAGCACAATCTTTGGAAAACAGAATAAAGTACTGGATTAAAGTTAAATAATAACAACATGGCGACTGTTGTTTGTGCTGAATATCATGTTCGCTGTTGGGTACAAGAACGATTCTATTGCGGCAGATGTACCATACACAATGTGGTAAGGGAAACCTGCTCCAGTTCCGGCGAAGTTTGACTTCACTTATATGTACATTCTTTGCACATATATGCTGGTAATTGTGACAGGCGTTATTGTTTTCGCAGCGGCAATCGTTATATTCCTGTACGAAAATCGCGTTAATCATCAATAGTATCGACTGTGACTGATGTAAATCGGCACCGTACTGCTTTTCACACAGCGCAGGGTCAGTTCAAATGATCCGACAATATTGATTTTTCCCTTTTTTTCTATTTCACTAGAGCTGGTTGGTCATTGCTCACCGATTTCGACGCGTAGCAATATATTAGCAGCACCATAGTCATGTTCGTTAATGCTCAGACTGACAGAGCTACACGGGGTGCGACAGATAGGTGAGGACGAAAACCGTTTCGGGCAAAAGAATGAGTCACTCGAAGTGCCGGCCTCCGCTGCCGTTCCTACGGTGGTCGCCGCCGCCGCCGCCGCCGCCGCAGCAGCCGCGTTCGTGGTGGCAGCGGCCGGACGAGCCGTGAAAGTTATAACATTGTTCTATTGGTTCGTACTATTGTTTTGTTTTGTTTAATAAGATGTCTGTGTCTCCTTGTCTGTCTGTCTGTCTGTCTGTCTGTGGACGTTGTGCACGTTTACGTCATATGACGCCGCTATTTGTTATCCAACAACGACGGGCAACAACTCAGGCGAGGCGATGACTCTTCCTTCCGATATCACTACGCTGGATGTAGAGATACGACGGTACACGGCGGATGACGGATGATAACGCGAACTGTTGAAAGATCGCAGAAGCGGGTGGCTACCCCGCGATTTCAGACCGCGCATTTATACCATTGAATCGTTTGCGCTACGACGGTGGCGATCATGTAACGTTGGCCGTCGAACAGCGGAACATCCCGGTGCTCAATAGGACGTCGCGCGGACCGTCCAGACGTCCGAGCGATTTCTGCGCAGAAGAAGAGAGGTTCTTGCAGCTCAATGTTGTCAAGCGTCGATAACATATGTGCGGCGTCGGTGGCAGTTTGGATAATTTGACATTGACCTCGTCATCGTTATGGTTTAATGTCATGGTAACGAGTTCTATTTGACATTACTTGTCCAAAAAAGGTTCGAACTTATTATTATCGTTGTAGCACGAAAGGTACTCGCAGTTAGCATGGTAATCTTTGCATCGTAACAGTGCCTTTCAGAGATAGTGCTGGACACGCATCATGTCGTATTCATGGCTATATAATTACCTATTTACGCGACATAACAGGTGTGGTCATGCGTCGATACCTGACGCGTAGTTCACGATGCGTTAGCGGATATAGGAGTGATGTTTATAACATATGCGCATGTACGTAGATATGTAGATGTACGTAAAGGTGTGTCGGATAAAAACAACAGAGAATAAAGGCGGAAGAAGGTTCTATTTTATATTTTGGTGTCCTCTCAAGCACCTCTTAACTCAACTTTTCAAGTAGAATGTGAAGCTTTATAAATCTTCATTGGGGATACAGGAATATTGTATAACAACCATATATATATATATACAGCTTCACTAAATTCGCGTATGACCGACATGATCTTCTGCCACGGCAAAGCGTAACAGACAACTGTTTCGGAACACCATATTACCACGATTAATTATTTATTTCAAGCAATTTTGCATGAGTCGTATACGCCACAGTGTAAACTACGCTTATCAGCCTGTACTCGTCAAGCGCTCACCAGCTAGCAGGCAAATACCACATTTACGAACGTTACGTACGCGTGAAGTTCTTTTACGTGCCGGCTTTCTTGCAGTCGCTTTCTTGATAGCAATACATCTTTTATCGGCTAGTATTTTACTTAATTACTGGTTCTATTGTTGGTGTCATTTCAAGAGCGCCCTGCACTGAACCGCAACGCCATTGTTTTTGCTAAGTATCGGTGACTACTGTTTGTTGGCCTATTGGGTCGGCCTTTGCATTTGTCTATTTCACCTATAACAGCCACAGATAAGCCTTCTCATAGCTGTGAAAAATTATTCAATTAATTGTACACAATGTTATGTCATTGGCCTATCGATTGCGTCATGCATGATTTGTACGTACGGACGTATACAATTCATATGATTACGCCTTTGCTGAAATATATAGTCTACAACGTAATGAGGATATTGATATTCTATTCCCTGCGATGTTCTGCGAAATTCGCCACCTAACGACGGGCTGCGGGAGCGAACTCGCTTATACTTATCGCCGTTGCCTTCAGCAACAACAATGTGCGAGATAAAAAATACCCATTCGAGCGCCGGAGACAACGGCGTCGATGAGCGCGAACTCGGCTCACCGCGATCAATCAACAAAACGCCGTTCAGAAACACGCTTAAATTAGATAGATACATGGAAAACGGCCATCAACGGCGAACACAAAATACACGAATAGGATAAATTCGAATTCTCCGTACTGTTCTGCTTCGTCCAGATTGTACACGGGCCCTTAACGCCGCAATTTGATCATTCGACACAACTCTAGATCCATATAGTAACACAGGTCTGTCTGTGTATTGATAATACGTCAGTGGAAAAAGAAAGCTGCCCCGATTTGATAGCCATAAACACTGGTGGTAGGCAGACGACAAACTTTTGACGGGCTTGTCGTCTGCCTACGACTGCTAATCCGCTTGTAAACTAGTCAGTAACACAACGCGAGCGGAACAGTTCCCTGTTAATCGCGTCGATATTTGGTAGCAAGGCATTTATTAAAGCTCTCCTTTTGTTGTCACCGTGAACATATTTAGTGCACATAAACTTCAATATTTTTCCCATCGTACCTTATAGAGACTATAAATGTTGCACGACTTCCACCCTAACGGCTGACGCGTGTCGTCAACTCAAACGCGAACCCTTTATGGGGTTAGATCTGCGCACCGCGTCCTGTTGTCCTCTTGCCCATGACCTGTTCGTGCGGCGCATCCTACCACCATTCCCCTTCTTCTGTTTCCCGGGAAGGAACCACTCTCGCTGATGGTGTTAACGACGGCGACGGTGGCGGACGGCTCCGTTATCTTTCGTTTTTTGTTTTCTTGTTCATGCATAGCGAACGAGAGGGACCGAACTGCGAGTCCGCACTTGATATTTTATCCTAGCCCAACGGGAGCGCAAGGCTGGCCAGAAGTAAACCTTGTTGTAGTTTACAGTTTATGAAGATGACGCCAGCCGGTTGCCGTATCGGCAACCGTAAGCGCAGCAACAAAAAGTCATTAGGTTCTTCAAAATAAACATTACAGTCAAGCCAACCATTTCGGCGGATAATTGCTAAACGTCTATCTCATCACGGGCGGACTCAGCTGAATAATAATCATCATCATCATCGTCAGCATCACCGGAAGCCAAGTAACGAGGACGATAATGACAACAGAAATACAACCAGGAGTACAACGAGTGCTTTGGGATTGATGCCTTCTCCTTCAACCGAATTCCGTCCAACAGCGTTCAATCACTTGCTCGCCCCGCTTCGCCATTCGTATCTGACATACAAACTACGATACAAGCAACGTGGCCATCGCCGCGACCGTCACTGGGCCTTTGACAGATTTACTGAGTAAATATCCTATAACTGCTAACAATGTTCATAATTCATGGACAAGTTGTGCTCGCCTGACCATAAAACACCAACAATAAGTTGAACAACGATGACAACAACAGCAACAACCGCAGCAGGGACAACGCCGGCGATCAGAGCACTAACTATAAGCAATACGAAAATCAGCTAGCTGCATGTGGCCGGTAAAGCTAGCGGCTCGTAAGCGTTAGGCTATGGAAAAATATCCGTCGCTTGTCTGGAACCTGAAATATCATCACGAAGTTGTTCTTTGTCGTCGTTGCGGAGGCCACCGAATAACGAGCGAGCTAACGAATGAAAGGGTTAGACTTCCACGAACAGAATTGCCCACCTACTTACTGCTTACTTAAGCATACATGCGCGCATAGATATATGGTACTGCTGCACAGATAGATGTCTACTATACGCGACTGACGGGTTTTTGCTTGCGTCTTTGAAACAGTCCCCCACCTGTGCGCTAATCATGCGAGGCACGGAAGCCTTCTTTGCCAGACCTGCCCGCCTCGCGCTCACGGTATTCCCGTCTGTATGAACAGCGGCAAGAACATATCTGCTCATGGCATCGCTTGCCTTTGTGATTTACAAGACTTTATCGTGCTAGTACCAGTGCAGCCGCCGCCGTCGCCGCGGCCACAATATCATCATAATCACCGTGATCGTCCGCGGCAGCAGAAGCGGGCTACGGGCGGTACGCCACTGGGGACCAAGAAACGAATGAACCAGGTTGAATTAAACCGACCAGCGGGTATCCCACTAGTTGCTAGGCGATGTCTTCTGCAGAAGTCAATTTTAGTCCGTTTCTAGGTCCGTCCATTCGTTTGTCCGCCACCCTGTCCTTTTGCCAGTTTTTCTCTCGCTCTAGTCTGCTGCTGCTTCGGCGATCGGCGAGCCGCTGTCATTCGTCATGGCTGGAAGTATCCTATTCCATTCTTCTTTTCGCAGTACAAAGCTAGCTCTAGCAGCAACAGGCAACGTACCACCGTGGGCAATAATGATGATGTTTATGTTACACTAATGCCCTAGGTTAGCCGGCTTCGCCGCCACTGTTGTCGGTGAACTTCAAGTCCAACATTCGGCGCAAGTCCAAAAGTAGAAGTCTAAGGAGCTAAAGTTAAACTTGGGGACGTCGGCATCGGATCCCACCCAAAGTGCGTAGCCAGCAACAGCACTAGCGATTATTGCTGCTTTGACAACAACAACGTCACTGGACCAGCACCACGACCAACGGCAGCAACAGCAACAACACGAAAATGGCCCTCATCATGAGCGTTTGGGCAGCTGCTGTTACCGGTGCTACCGCCGGACATCAGCAACGTCTCAAGTTCTTAACTTCTGGAAAATTTGAGGTTGCCGTAACTGTGTGCGGCGTGCGTGTAAGTCAAAGAGAGGAAGAGGGAGTAAAACCTTACCGCCTTCGCTGCACGGGGGCACTAGAGGGAATGCTGCTACTGCCGCTGTTACCACTACAGCAGCCGCCGCCGCCGCTGCCACTGATGTCGCCATAGTCGTCGGGGCAGCTCAGCTCAGCTATGATCTGTTCCGCGCGACTCGTGCCGTTAACGACAAGTGCGACAACAACAGCGATACTAAGCGAAGCATTAACGCTGCGTGTCTACCAGCAAACAACGTTAGTACTCACTACCAGTATAATACTTACGCCGGTAAGTCGCATTTTCGGACAATTACCGCTGCAGCCGCTTGCGCCAGTCTGCCAGCCTGCCTGTTCGCTCATTCACTCGCTTGCTTTTAAATTTATCATGTTGACGCGCTTCCGGCGACGGCGGCGGCAGCGGGCTACGCCGCGTCGAGCCACTTTGGCGTGAAGACCTTGAGCTCGATCTGAAAGCTCAGATCCCAGAAGGCAGCAAAGCCAACAGCAGCGGCCCTTATTTTCCGTCCTGCACTTGATGGTATGATACGTGTGATGTTCGTCGTCGCTGCTGTACAAGTGGCAGCAGTGACAGACAGGTGCGTTAACTCGGTAGGGCCGGCATAGCTAGATACGCCCGTAGAAAGAAGATTTTTGCTAAAAGATAGAAATTAAGCCGCGATGAGCCGACCAGGTTTCACACGACGACGACGACGAGCGCAAGCGAACGTATGAAATGGAAGGGGGAGAAAGCTAGGAGCGGTCGGCCGACGGAGTACCGGGTGTCTCCTATCTGTCTGCTAAAGAACTATAAGGGCGCAATAGGGGGCGCATCAGTGTTAGAGATGAGTAATCACTAGAAAAAGTCTAAACTGAAAAAGGTTCTTCCGCCAGTCTCTAGTCGAATTTGCAGCGTCTTAGACATATACACGCAGAGCTTTAAGTAGTATCGATCACCGTTGTGGAAAAATCCGGCCAGTAAAACGAGTAAGAGAAAAAGTCAACAAGATGCATAGCCCGAGTACTACAACTACAGATCAATTTTACGATGAGATAAATAGATTTACCCTTACTCTACGATATAGATCCCCAAGGAACAACAGCAGCGGTGACGGCGGCAGGCTCCAATGGAAATTTGCATTCGTACTAACATATGCAGAGCAGGGCTACGGTATCTGGAGAAACGCTGGATGCTAGAGAACGTCGTCTTCGTTGTATCGGCGTAGTAGACTACTCATGCGTAGAGAAAAACACGTTTTTTTAGAATGGCGGGCAGACCCGCCCAGCGTCTCTGTTTCCATCCATCGCTCATCCAAGTCACTAAATAGTAATATCAATCTGTCTACCTTCCTTAAATCGGGCCTTCTATAAGGTCCCTTACTCGGCGGCAGTTCTGTGATCGCTTGGCTTTTCAATACGCTTCGTGGCATGCTTACGAATGACGGCGGATGGATGACATTGGTCCGGTGCAGTCGCCGAACTGAAATTAAATCAAATTTGATGGTAATTTTTGCCCGCTTCCACCTCCTATGATGCTTGCCCCCTTACGACACCAGACGTGCTGCTCGTGCTTGCTAATGCCTTTTATGAAATTGATGTCGAAATCGTCCTGTCTATACCCTGTCTATTCTGCCTAAGTAGTTCCTTGCTTTCTTCCCTCAGAAAGATCCTCTTTGATGATGCCTTCAGTCGTCTGTTGTTGGATACTAGATAAATATCGAGACGGTACGTGGCCACTTCTGCTGATATCGTTTGGCTGGCAATATGACGCATTACCGGTTCGTTCTTTCTTTATTTCTGTCTTCTTACTTTACTTCCCATGCTATCGCCGCTGCGGCTGGTACATTTTTTGGATATTGTAGGTCCAAGCGAGAAGAAAGCAAGCGTCTTAAATGGGGACCTATCGACAGGACGAACCAGTGGACGGATCGAGTTCCGTTGACATGATGAGCTAGCTGGCGCGTTTTATGACATGCCCAAGTGCTCTGCTCTCTCTCTCCCTTCCGCTTTCCTATTGCTTTTCTATTTCATCTACTTCTGTTGCTCTTTAGGCAAACGGCACAACAGCGGCAAGGCCCGTTCGAGGAGACCCTTTTGCCGATAGCGCGTCACAAACATGCATTTGCCGGGTCGACTAGGTCGGCCTTATAAGCCGACCGGGTCTCACGCCATCTCGTAGCATCTCGCATCTTCTGTCGTAGCGCATCTCCTTGATCTGTCCTGAGCGTTTCATCTCCGGCGAACACCGACCATTTTACTTGAGGCCACCACCGTTATGTTGCGATCGGCGCCATCATCACTGATTCTGTTTGCTTCAGCACTCATTGTTCGATGTTGCGCTGCGTCGTGCTACGCTATTCCTACAATGTCTGTATCAAGCCGCTGCACCATGCTGATCCGTCTCTAGCAACGTGTTTTCTCCAACAACCATGGCATCTACCATATCGAATCACAGCGCGGAAGTCCGATCAGTAACAGCTCGACAGCAGCAGCAGCAGCCTCAGCAGCAGAAATCAGCGGATGACAGACAATACGTCGTCAGTAGCGCACCTCTCACGGCCATGGCCAACGTCAACCGGCAGGGTTGCTGCGCCGATAGCTGAGCTGGGCTTGGCTGGGCTGAAAAAAGCTTCAGCAGCGACAACAGCAATGGCAGTAGTAGAACGGTGGTGATTGCCATAACAGCCGGCCATGCCGGTGGCAACGCGGCACCGACGCCGCCGATAGCGACGACTGCAGCGGCCGAGACGGGTCCTGACGGCCACCGATCCCGTCGGTTGGTCAGAGGCAAAAGACTGTCCACCATTGACGAATGGACACGCGAATGGATGGATGGCAGGCAGGCACTCGCGCATCCCAGCTGGATGATGAGATGAACAGACTTTCGGGTTTCGCTGTTTGACATTCGACATCAACGACAACCGACGATAAAAACCGGCCACCGGTGACTACAATGATGCCCCAATGGAGTTCCGATAGATCATCTGGTGACCACTTGCGCCACTGCCGCCGCCGCCGCCGCCGCCGCTGATGCCAGTGGCGGTGGCGATCTCGTTAACTAACTCCTATGGAGGCTTGCTGTCAATGGTGCCTCTGCGCCTGTCTCCAAATGTAATCCTGGGCGTGACGTAGCAATGGTCGGGCATCGGTGACGCTTCTGTGATACAATCACAGCAACATAATTCTAGAGCTAAAGATAGAGAAAAAATTAATCCCAACAAAAAAGTTTCAGATACTTCTGGCAGATGATTACGGTGTGGGCGGGCATAATGACGAGAGGGAGAAGGGGATGCGTCGAAAGGTCGTTGACGGAAGACGAACGGAACTTAAAAAAGGAGGACAAGTAAGAGTCGTGTGCCGTGTTGTCCATGCATGATATCATAACGTGCTGGTGTAATAAAATGCTATAGCCTTCGCGAATTGGACGAATCGCGTCATGTTCGGTTTTGAAGGTGCATCATATGCCTCAGCTGTGTTTCGGCGTCGTATCGTGGCATAGATACTGTATCTAGATAAAAGCTAACATGTCACATTTTTTAATGCGCAGCTTAACGTGCTTTGTAGAGCTCTATTTTGGAAACAAACCATTCGAGGTGGTCAGCCAATGCGTTCACGTCGGCGTTGGGAAGACTCGCTTGACAGTCACCTGTAACTAAGAGCATCCCAACACATCAAAAGAGAAAGCAAAGTTTTGAGCTGCTAAATCGATAGGCGCCAGTCGATCAAACCGTAATGAATTTATCCACTGACAACGGCTGATCCGTCATGCAGTGATATGTAAAATCAACACCTTGTTCTAAGAAAGACACTCCAGCAGTTACTTGCCCGATCATTCACAGTGGTTTGAGGGCCGGCCTGTTTAGGGCTGAGTTGAAATACAGGCTTTACCATGTTTACGCAACTCTATAATCTAATACTTAAGCGCATGCGCCTGTTCTCTAAGATGGTCTATTGCATTTGCTATTTCAGCATCTGACCCGATCATTTTCTTTATTTAAGCGGCGGGAGGGGATCAACAACAACGATATGTCCCATCAGTGGGCTTGAGACTCATCTACCTACGTGTATATATACAATATGTTGTCGTTTAGCAGAGACAACACTACGTTCTCTCATTTTTTTTTTATCTGAGATACGATTTCTAAGAGATGATCGAGATGGCACTCCCCAGCAAGATGTGTGCTTCGCGTGGGAGTCTGCTCGATTTCGCCGATCTGTTCGCAAGCAAGCTTTCCTTCCTTCTCACAGCTTCTCTACAAGCGACAACGATAGCGACCAGCGTTAGCAGTACAGAATAATATGCTAAACTTACCTATGGGGCCGCGAGTAGCTCACTATTTGCCAGCCAGCCAGCCAGCCAGCCCACTTATTCGCAAGCAACTTACTTTAGATACTGATGAAGCCCGAAGCTGCCCTGCTGTTAGTCCATTGGCGCCTTTAATGCTGATGGCGGGACCTTGAGGACGTATAGATCGTTTCCCAAATCAAAGAGGTTGGCTTTTCACCGAACAACGACTCTTCTGGCGAAGCCGCGCGGTACGGTGCGATACTGGAGCTGCTGTGTTTCTGGCTGTATCAATTCCATCAGTCACCAGCGTTGCGTTGAAAAAACCGGCAGTGATAAAAAGTCATCATCATGACGGGCCGTCACAGCTGCTGTCGCAGTTCCGATTTAAACGTTGTATATATACATAGACACACCGTCGATCTAAGCACTTAGCAATGCAACACGGCCAGCACGTTCCAGCCTAGAAGGGGTGAGCTGGTGGACGAAAATGTTGAAAAGACGCTGTCATCGAAATTTATATAATAATATACAATAGCTGACGTTGGTGAACGCAGTGAGTACTGCGGTGTTGGCTAGCGTAAGAAGAAGTCGAATGCGAAGGTGAGGGTGGGATAAATATCAGGAAACGTCAGGAAAGTATCTGATCCGTGGCTGGGTCGCACGTGCTCTGCCACGATACTTTACGACGCAGCGGGTGCAGCGTCATCACAGCATCTGTCTGCCGCTTGTGCTATGATTTATTAATGCTTATATATATATATAGTTCTCTATGAAACGTAACAAATATTGATCTGTTACTTCAAGGTGACGCTATTTAATAACGATGCAACATTTCAGAACAACAACTTTTTCTTCTATTCGAGGTGCAGTTGTAAGCTAAGATCAATTCAGTCCGCTCAATCAATCAGGCCAGATTTTAGCAGGCCAGTTACAGAAGGTCACGGGAATTGTGAAAATTTAACTAATTTATCGATACGAGCTTCATCTCACAGCTGCAGAGGCGAGAGTCGGTTTGTCGTATGGACGTGTTATGCTATGAGCGTCTTGTTTCTAGGAGGGCCGTGAGGAAGCCGTTGCTTAAGAGATTCCGTCATTCGGAAAAGTTCGATCTGAAAGTGAGTCTCGTGGAAGAACCCTGGCGAAGATGAACGACGAAGTACGGAGAGGTTTGATAAAAATAGCCCATTTACCTATCTCGGTTGAATTAATATAGTGATAATATTGGACGAACAGGGTTTCGGTAACACGATTAGAAGTGGGATCAAAGATGGGCACGTACAGACGCCCACTGTTCTATTTGCTCTTACGTTACCACAGTGACCCATTGTGGTGACTTGCGATGAAAAGTGGATTCTTTACGATAATTAGCGATGTGTGTGGATGTAATTAGACAAGCTTACCATCATCGGAAAATAAATAAATATACAGCCGCAGAGTCTTATGTTGGTCTAATTCAGGTGTTATCCGCTACTGCTTCATAAAAGCTCTCTTGTCTTGTCGGTTACGATTGTAGTGCATTGTAAACAATATGATGAAGAAGCTCCGTATTAAGCAACTAAGACTAAGACTAGCAAATAGAAATAAATCAGGTTCACTGCGTGGAAATACCCAACTTTGAATCGAAAGTATCGCAGTAGGGATGTTTTTCTAACATCTCGTAAAAGGAAATTAGTCAAAATTGCATTTTGAAACTTTATAAAACTCAGCAGTGAAATAAACGCAGAAGATTATAAATATTAATGGTGCCTGTCAAAAAAAAAAAAAAAATATATATATATATATATATATATATATATATATATATAGATGCAGAAAGATATAAGTTTCGTCTACGGCACATATCATTGTGGGTGCCGGTGCTCCGATATACCGGGTAGCTGGCGGGTTTAATCATCAACTTCAACTTACGGAGGAGTGGTATAGTAATATACTGTGATATGTGTTTGACACGACGTTAATTAGTTGGTTCGTTGGTCGTAATGCGTTGTTGATATAGGCTATCTGTGTTCGTCTTGTGGTCGAAAAAACGGGATGCCATATTAAAGGGAGAGAAGGCGATGAAGTTAGAAAATGTTGATGGCCTGGAAGAGCATAGAACAGCATTGGCGAAGTGCGACAGATGAGGCCTGTCAGAGACAAGCAGAAGCAGAGGGCATACGCAAAAGGCAGAAAACAAAAGAACGCTTCGGGTAAAGTTACCTGAAGACACTCTATTTATCAGACTCACTGCTGACCTCGTCGTGTGTATCACTTAGACGTTCGCGGGCATATAGACACGCGCACGCAGATCCATTTATCTATCTCACTTTTTCTTCCTATGCCAAATTTTCTTGCCCTCTCCTCCTCCTTTTTCCCAGCCTCCCCTTCAGCGGAGATCATCCCAAAGCAAAACAACAAACAGTTGTCGGTGGAGGACTTGGGCACTGGCCAAGTCTACTTACTGGTACCCAGCTGTTGCGTCGCGGCCACAGAAATTACCACCGAGATCGGCTGGTCTTTCCACAGCAGCTAACTTCAGCCGACAATAGTGGGTGTACTGGCCACTATTCACAGCGGCAATAGTAATTGTGGAGGTACGTATATATATATATATATGTAGATAAATCAATTTCTAGCCAGGTTGGGGGGCTTTCGACGACGATGGCAACAACGACGACAATGAATTGGCGAACGGTAGCCAGCGAAACACCGAAGCTGATCAGCTTAGTCCGCTTAAATGCTGCAGACGGTTATCGACAGTCACTGGACACTATGAGAAAATGACGAAGAAGGGCACCCACCTACAACCTGTCCGTTTATGTGATCATCGTCACCGCTTCGTCGTCGACTAAGCCCATCCGAGCGTCGAAGAAGTGCGCCGACGACAACGACGTCAGCAGTGGAATCAATGGCAAACTCGTTCATTTAACTGATTTTATCCTTCGTCTACGATGCTATCTTCTCAACGGGGACTTTCTGCCACGATCACCAACTTTGGTGCTGCCACTGCGTCTGCCGCCCCAACATCGCATAAAGTCATAGCGTCATCGAGTGTCGACGACGTCGAACGGCTACTGACTATTGGTTGACTTGGGCAAAGGCATGGGTATCACCATCACCAGTTAAGAGGTAGCGCCATCAGTCAGCGACGAAGACGAACGTAACAACGACGAAGAATCTTTGAGCTAAGATGCTGCGCGCAAAAAGCAGCTAGCGACCGGTAGCCAAGCGATCATCAAGCGAGATCAAGCCAGCAGTTATCGAAAGAAAGCCTTTCAAGCAGCGGCAACAAAGCCAGTAGCCATGGCAGTATCAGCGGCCAAAGAAGCCAATCAGCAGTTGGGTGATTTATACTTTCTGTAATGTGTTCTGTCCATCGTCGCGGTTGTCTATACGCATCGCTCTCTGTCTCTGAGCGTGTGTGTAGCTTTCTCTATTATTTCCAGCATCGCGACTTCCATTGGCCATTGCCATCCGCAACCTTTTAGTGCTACTGCTTCTCCGTTGTCCCCCTCGTTGGTTCACCACCCAGCTTGTTTACTTGGACCTGTCTGGCGCTATCTAGGCAGAATATATCAATAGTTATACGGTGTATATGCGAATGGGACGCCTATGCACGCACAACCGCCGGTTGTACGGCTAAATGACCAGATCGTTTGCTGGCAGCGGCGCCGCCGCTTACCCCGTCGCGCGCGCGACTCCAACGGCCACAGCGGCTGCCGTTGTTGGTTGCTAATAATAGCAGAAGAAGCAGAAGCAGCGTTGATGAGTCCATTTGGCCGTCGGCGGGCACTTTTTGTCCTCATCATTGCCGACTTTATTGATGTTGTCGTCGTCGTCGTCGTCGGTTAAGATCGCGCGAGCGGCGAGGCCGCTAACGGCAGTGGTGGCCACCGTTGTTGCAAGTGGTTGTTGTTACAATTATTTCCGCTAGAGCAACATGTTCTGCAGAGGCAACAGCAATAGTGAAGATGATCTTCGAAAAGTCATCAGGCTTCGGAAAATCTGAAGTCTGATAGGCGTGAGAGATTTGACCGAGCAACGTACCGGAGGATAGGGTGGCGGTGGAGGCTGCACAGTGGGCTAGCGGTACTTCGAATAAGGTGGGACGAAAGGGGCTACAAAGACACTCATCTTCCGAGGCAGAACCGGTCGTTATAAATTAGTTTGTGGGGCGCTTTCTGGCGAAGGGGAAGAGCGTCGAGCCTAACCACAAATATGGAAAACCAATATCTCGCCCCCAATGTCCACCTGTTGGGTCGTCATTGATGCGCTTGGTTATGTACATATTTATCTTTCTGCTATAGCAATTATATCATGTTCGATGCGACACTCGTAGCGGTGTATGTAACGTGCGCGGAAAGGCACGACAACGAAGGGCACAGAAAACGGTCGGAAACGTTCAAATAGCTAATCAGTTATTTGTAAATCGAGCGTGTCAACAAGCATAAACGATTCGTACTGAGCGAGACGAAAAGATGATAAAGATAGAAAATTTCTACAGACTACAGGTTCAAACAAATTACGTTTTTCTTGTTCAATCTATGAAAAACGTTAGAGGGCGAGCGGCAAAAAAAGGCAGATTGACAAGTCTGATAGAATCCAACACATTTTCTATTTTGCCAAACGGGCAGTTCAAAATTTGTTGATAAGCATTTTTGTTCTTCGAAATAATGATGTTTTGTGTGCGTTACCAAAAAGCAGAAATTCATTAATATTTATATACGGTTTTTGACTCACTGATCGTTTCCTCGTATCGCCCGTTTCAAATTCTCCCTTGTTCTAATTATGTCATATCGTGTGTCTGCTGGCACTTGCCTTCAAACACGTCCATGCATATATTGATAGTAATATTATGGCACGTTTTTACGAAAGAAAAACGATGGCTTATAGATGTCTCGTCTCGTCTCGTCCCGTCCCGTCCCTCTGTCGATGGCTCATCGTCGAGTGCTTATCTACTCCAAAGTGGAATCGATGAGAAAGTGCGCACGGGCGAGCAGTGAGTTGTTCCATAATGAAATGCACGTAACAATGCCTCGTGGCTCCATGTATCGGTCTAATAGATCTGTTCAATGTGAGTTTGTTAACTCCGATGTGACCAACCCGTTCCTATGGCAGAAGTGGCAGCAATAACAGTATATCACCATGGTAGCATCGAGCCAAGCTAACATCCTCGAGAACGCCCCACGCTGTCCGCCGTCGTCGACATCATCAAAAACAAATCATTATGAAGGTGTAACTAACCGTTTACATGTTTCGTACATCCGCGGTAATTTCATCACCGGCCAATGGGTCTGGGCGAGGAGCGGCGTAAGCGCGGCTCGTTGTTGCTTAGTGTAACAGCGCAGCGTTACCACTGCCTACATTTAAGCGAGCGTGTGCATGTGTTGAAAGGCAGCGGTGCAGCGGCTAAGGACCAAGCACGATCAGGCCAGTCGATATATTGCTAGAAGTACTAGGGAGAGATTGTCACAGTTCTCGAACTTGAAAGAAATGAAAAGCCAGTATTCTCCACTGACAGCTCGATTGACAATTGAAGATGGCTTGCAAGTGTGCAAAAGATGCTAACTGATAAAACGGGTCGCAGCGGTATGTATGTATGTACATTTGTTCTATATTACACAAAATCGATGGATGAACGAACGGACCGTGATACGTTTGCGTGACACGCCGTAAAGGTACAGCCGATATATTATGGAGCTGATAAAAAGTTAGAGGGTCGGCTGAGGACGTAGTAATAGTTAACTGAATGAAGATGTTACCCACGTCAGTCATGTTGCATCTGGGTAGAATGGAGAAAAGATTTGGCTCGTTAGATGTGGTGTCTTGTACGGACCTTATTGCATTGGTGGACGGAGAGCATTGGACGTATTTTATCAATAGTGCGTTCAGTTCTCTCACCGTACGTGTGCATAGCCAGTCAATGTTTGTGAAGGTATTAATATGTCAAAATAGAGTATAATAATACTCTATTATAACAACTCATTTTGATATACTAAAACCTTCACCTTCACGTTGACGAAAACGTAAAAGTTCAGTTGTAGAGCAGAGGGACGACAGCGGTAAACGTTGATCATTAATTAGGCGATAAATGGTAACATTGAGTAAAACACAAAAGTATTTCTTCACTTTAACATCCTCAACACTGCGATCTTCGTAGAATATATTGATAGAACATCTACAGTTTTCAACAAACGTTGACCATTAGTTTCTCTGTGATAACAGTATGTTATACAATGATGGACCACACATGCACGTGTCCCATATTCACAGGGTACACGCCTGCTGTGCCTTATTTCCTGCAAAGCAAAACTATCTATGTATCTCGACGAACGTCTTGTGCCGTTCTGCGAAGAACAGATCACGTATTCATTTAAGCAGCAAAGATATATCTAGCTATCGCGGACAACCGATCGACCTATCCGTCCAGCTCTGAATAATTTTCATTATCATAAGCATCATATCACTGTTAGTAGATCTTTTGTGAGTATATATGATTTTATATTGTTAGTGATCCAGCACTGTTTTCAATTAGGATTGCGTTTGTCTATATGAATGTACGATGTAGGGTATCGTTCTCTCAGCGAACGTATCTGTAGTATTCCGTGATATTCCGCTGATTCGCTCGCTGACTGATCGCGTCGCGTCATTATTTTATTGCAAGAGTTGCCGCTGTTCGCGGGTCTTTGTAACTGGCACGAAACAAACGTCTTTCCGTTGAACCAACGACCAATCCTCGGAGCGCCTGCAGGCAACGAGCGGTAACCACTGAGCGTCCTGCAGTTTCCACTACAGCCACGGCTACAGGTGACCAACTACCGCTGGGGCCGCGACAAAAGCATCGCCAATCTATCGAAATCAGCGCCTAGAGTGTTCCCTCTTTTGAACTGTAAGACTGCCTCCCAACAGATCTGGCATCGGGCCGGACTCATTCATTTAGCGAAGCACACCCG
This sequence comes from Varroa destructor, assembly GCF_002443255.2. Taxonomy (NCBI): domain Eukaryota; kingdom Metazoa; phylum Arthropoda; class Arachnida; order Mesostigmata; family Varroidae; genus Varroa; species Varroa destructor. The sequence goes on along the minus strand of NW_019211455.1, from coordinate 26,189,367 downwards.
CGGCTTCTTGATCCGGCTTCAATCAGTCTAACTGGTGGTGACTTCTCAGACCTCTTTGTCTGACCATTCTCTAGCCAGCCTGCTTGTCCCAGGTACAGATGTACGTTGTCTGATTATGAGTGTGTGCATCCCGTTTGTTTGCTTGTCGATTCTTTTTCTTGTACAGTACAACTCTACCTGAGCGCTTGCGTTAGTACTCATGCGCAAGTCAATGTGTCGACGATAGCTGGTAAGTACTAACGGAAATTGTCGCAGAAGAAACGCAAGTATCAGTTGAAAACAATACCATGACGGCGACGACTTCGACATCCAGTATCGTGCTGAACGCTACCATTGACTATCGATCTTTACCACCTATAGACACGCGCGAGTTGTTGTGATATCAAGGCGATAAATCGACATGTTGATGTGCTAAGCTTGCGGTCATTTCACTTAGCGGATGCCGGATTTCTTTTTGCCTGTTGGTATACGAGTAACATGGTCTAATTGTGTAACTACTTCCCAAATCCAAGCAAAGCAAGAGCGACAATCGCGTACGGAGTAACCTGGCTTAATGCTCCGGAACGGTTGTGTTTAGTGGGGTGACGGCAGGGGTATTCAGAAATCGTGTGCAGAATGTTACCGCACTTGTTCCTCTCGCTCTTCCGTATTTCAATGACGGCACCTTTTTTTATTGCTGTACATACTAATTCTCTGATGTACGCTGACGCTGTATACAGGTGTGATACACGCGACACTAGCCGTCGCTCGCCAAAAATAAGAAGGAACAAAATCGAAAGAAACAAACGATTATATCGCTATCATCAAGGAGAGAACAGCAGCGGCTATCGCACAGATCCGACAAAATCAACTTTCACCATATATTTTTGGCGTCGGAAAATAGAAAGGGATTGAATAGTGGCAGCGGGTACTAAATGGGGGCGAGCTAGGGGTGCCGATGGTGGCCTTCTGAAATAGTTAGCTAGGTTTGTCGAAAAGAAGTTTTTCGTGCTCCCTTGTTCTATTTATTCTATTCTTTCTCATTTTCGCTCTCGTGTTTTTTTGTCATTAGCATTCTTTTGGCAACTTCGTATATTTCGTCGGACAAGTTAGAAGCAACGTCCGAGATCTTCGACGACGAGGTGTTTCACCTTTCTTTGGCCGCGGCCCAAAGAAACACGACTAGCGAAGAAACTGTCGTAATCGAGGTGATCAACTATAAAATTTATGGAAAAAAAACTTACTCATACATTGAATAGGATATAATTGGAATAAACATAAGTACATAAACCATTCATATCGGGTAGAATCGAAGTGATCCGTGTCCTAGTAGATAATATGTACCTGGCGTAGTTTAATCCAAAGATTTATCGAACCGTTTTAAAATACTAAGTTACTTGTCCTTCTGCCCTGTTTCTCCTATTTTGAATAATTACGCATATATACAAATCGGTAAAATTGCATCCGCTTTTAGTTCTACGGAGAGGCGGAACACCCGTATCCAGCGAACGGAATAATCAAGATCTTCATAATAACGGCATCATCAATATTGTCCATAGCAGTGATTCCCTTAGATAGCCCCACTAATCGTATCATAAAATCTAATATTGGCGTAGCCAGTTACCACGAGCTGCCGACTGCAATTTCGATTCTGGTTTCGACTCTGCTCATCCATGATGTATTGGCCCTCGTTTTCGAAGCTCGTATTTTACTGCTTTTGCTTGCAGCTCCATCTCTCGAAAGCTTTCACCTCACACAGTGTTTGGCGTTCCGCGGATCCGAACGGATTCGAGTGGACGTCCCTGGACCCGTCTAGGGGAGCTCGGGCCAACGAGGCCAAATCAAACAGTCTCAAATATACCTGATACTGCTGATAGTACTGACGATGATGCCTATGCTAGAATCATGATTAGTATTAGTATATCATTGATGGTCGTCTTCCCGCTATCCACCCGTTCTCGCTCTGTATTTTATAGCAATGCGAGACGGATACTGTTTAAAATCAAGCCAACAAAAGTACGGACCAGTCGACAACGGCAAATGATAACCAATATTGCTATGATCATTGCAGCCGATGTGAGATAGTTGAGGAAGCCCATTTTGTTATATAGTGTGATGGACGAATGTTGTGGCTGTCGACCTAATCGACAGGTAGATATAAATGGATAGGGTTGTAGTAATTAGGGTTGCAAACCTTAGAGGCTATAGCCAGCGAGCGTTTCGTGATGGTAGTGGTGATGGTGATGACAACGCACGAATCCTGATTTGTCGATCGCTGACTATTCGTCGTCCCGATGCTTCCGAATTAAAGAGACAGCGCGAGCTGGACGTCGGAGGATCAGGCAGTGGGTAAAAATTAATGAACAAATAAAGTTCGTTTGTTCCTTTCGAGCTGCCTTCAATGGATAAATTGCGCAGTTGGATATATAATAGCATCAGTAAATGAAGACGTACAAACATGGTGAAATATCGAATCATAGGTTTAATAGGGGCAGATTTTGTTATCATACAATAATAATAATAATAAAAGGATACAATGTTCTTTTTTCTTGTTGCAGGTAAGTGTGTAAAGCCTTGTCTCTCAGCGAGAAACGATCGTCTACGAGTTGGGTTTGTAGATTTTTAAACTCGTACAGGTGGTAGACGAAACTTAACAAACAGTAGTAGTTGTGGTTATTAAAGGGCAGCTTTGAAGGTGCTCATAGTAAAATAATTTCCGATAAAAAATGCTTGTTAAGATTTTCAGAAATACAAGCTGGAAATAGAAATATAAGCTCATTAAAGATAGAAAGAACGGCTACTGATTGGGTTGCCCCTAAAGGTCTTAACTGTAGTAACAATAGCCTCGTGTCTATCACGAGGCTACTCTCAATATTTAAATTACCATAGTAAGGAATTAGACCAGTCCGTATATATATATATATAGATATGCTTAAGTGCAAAACCAGATTATAGATATTTTTCCTTCTCCATATCCACGCATAGGACCTTTCAGATGCTTGAAAGAAAAAATACGGAAAATCACGGAATAGGCACAATGGTGCATCTTGTTGCCCTTCTGCAATATCTGTATCATGTCTAGCGCCTTAAGAATCTTTGCACAAACGAATCCATGACGAAGGGTTCACATTTGCCAGCAAAAGGTAATGTAGGTATAGCCTAGGCAGGCTTAATGGCAACGGTGATCTTTTATACCATTTCACGGATAGGAGGAAGATGCGTTGGCTATAGCTGACAGCTAATATCCTCCATGATCGTGCTCCAAGGGCTTGAGGACGAGTTTCAAATGATTGCCTCTGTGTGTACTTCAAAAGCTAGTACTTTTAGAACTTCGTTGAATAAGAAAAGTAGAATATCAGGCAAAACAGAATATAGCTCAGATACGCTACAGATAGACTACGACAATATTGTAGAAATACGAAAACCTATACATATGAAGTACCTCAAAGTGAAGAATTCAATCGCCTATGCTTGCTCCATTTAGTTGAATGTTGTATTACATTGTTTTCGCCTAATGCGGGTGCCCGGACGCGTTTGTTACTTCGGCTTTTGTTAGTATATTTATTGTTGACGGATTGCGTGATAACCTCATCGAACATGTATGTCCATGTGGCAGCATCAGCCTTTTTGAAACTTTATTGTTTTCAATCAAATACGAGTCCCACATGATCCTAATAGTAATCCAATTGATTTTTGGCCCTTATTTTGACGCAATACCTAGCTAAACCCCCGGTATCTCTTCTTCTACACGTGCTGCGATACGGAAAATGATCAGAGTGACGGTCATTTCTATTGAAGCTTTGACGCGAAGAGTCGCATTTGGCCAAAACGCACTTTTGGGTATATAGCATTTATGTAGTAGACATCACTAATATAGTTGCTTGGATAGTATCGTATGTATTAGCCGGTCGGGTCTGTCGCCTTCGAGCTAGTCAATGCTTCGCTGCCAGACAGCCCGTCAGCACTCGAACGTCTCTGACGAATTCAGCTATTGTTGTCATTGTTAAATTGCATTTTGAGCTGCTCAGTCCGTCGCAGTGGCCAAGTCCAGCAACCATAGAGAGCGGCGTATTGTTCGTGTTTGATACGCTGGTCATGCTTCGCGTCTTCGTTCGTTGATACCTGCTCGCCGGTCCGATAACATTGCTGCTACCACTGCCACCGCTAGAATTACCGTACGGGGTGCGCTAAAATGGCTCGTATAATGTTTGGACTTCAATCGTGACCAATTAAGAGTGATGATAAGGAGGATCATGATGCAGGAAACTAAATATACCTATCCATAAAACTCTTTTAGATACAGCTGGCTAAATTGATGTGTAAAAGGTTAGTAAATGAAACTTCAATAAAGGACAATTGTAAGGTTTTATTTAATAAATTATTTATCACATCGAGAGGCTTGCAAGCACCGGACTTTGTGACTGCTCCATTTTCATAAGTTAAAAGTTAAGCATGATTAGCCTGTTAAAATCGTATATAGGAAAAAAAAGTAACGAATGAGAACTTGTATAGGGGACTCGGATATTCCATATTTATACTTCATAGCTAACGGCGGTAAATTATGCCACCTAGCGAACTAAAACAGGAGGGCCGTATCTCGCTGTTAGTTCGTCAAAAAAGCTTCCTTTAAATTGAACTAAATTGACAGCCATAATTCACGTTGTTATGATGCGAGCCGACATTTAGCACCCAGCCTAAAAGCTAGATGACCGAAGCCTGAATTGGAAAACATAACACACAGTTAGATTTTAAAAAAGCGATTTTTGCAAACAAATAAATCTACATAAACAATCCAAACAGAATCATTTTATCGTCGTCAATTAATTTGTTCCAATCAACTTTAGAATAACCACATTTAGCTTTTTATTTTTTTATCGCCAGTTCAGGGTGCTCGGTCAGGAACACGAGTAATCGTTCATTGGCTACCTTGCCCACATCAGCCCTCGTGCTAACGTATATCTATAGAGTTATGGTCTCCGAAGAAACCCTACTATATTTTATGCGCATGTTTATATGCTACACATCGGTTGCTGTTAAGTCCATACATCGATAAAATACATATATCTTGGCTGAATCTGATCAATATTATAATCCGAAATTTTTACGGCATTGCAACAAGGTAGCAGACATAACTGCCGAATATGACCGATAGCATAGCAGACATGACTGCCATTAATGTAATGCACGAGCGAATTTCGTCTAACATCTAACTATCTTATCTATCAATCTATCTATCATTTATCTACACCTATCTATCTAATCTGTCTATTATTATTACTATTATCTGTCTATCAGCCTTTTGTTGTCTCGGTCACCCTTCATCGCTCATTCACCAGCTCGTTCATCGTAATACGTGCAATATGTCTGTGTGTTAGCGCGTGTTGCTATCAACGTACGCGTGGTATGGCAAATGGCAAACAGGAGACAGCGACAACCGCAGCAGCACCAGCAATGATTCCTCGCGCAAACGTCAGAGAAGATGACAAAAAGAAGAGGAAGGAGGAGGCGGAGCAACAAGCGCCCGCCTCAGGCACCTTTGATCGCCTTGCTTGAGCGTCTACTGCTAACGTCGCCAGGTGTGCTTGTGATGCTAATGGTCGCGTACTCGATCTTGCTCTTGGTTGGTCCTCTTGACTGCTCAACTGTCACACGCTTACCATCGTCGTCATCGTAGTGGTGGCTATAGTAGCATTTCTGATGTTTCCCTTGCTGCTGCTGCTGCAGCTGTAGCTGCTGGCTGCTCTTCCCTAGCTCCTTGGTCGCCACCGTTCCTCGTCAATGTAACTTCCGAACAGAAGTTCTTCGTTTTCTCTCCTTTCAGCATTCTTCGGCAACTGTAGCCGGTTCTGGCTGGCTTTTTTGCCATACCTATAGTACATACATCCAGCCCGCTTTTCTTTCCCGCCGATCGCCGTTTCCTCTTCTTTTTTCTGCTGCTGCTGCTGCTACTATCGAAAACAGCAACAACTTCTGCCCATATAGATGATAATGTGTCCTCAATTGTCGCTGGTGGCCATCGCTACTCTTCTTAAGCGCCTGCACGCTCTCTGTACTTCACACTAGTGTACGTCTTGTCTTTTCACAGTTTAAATATTCGCGGGCAAACAGCGCGTAACCAGCAGACGATAATCGGTGCTTGATTGATGCGATGCGATGCGACGCGACGCGACGCGACGCACGGGACCACACTACACAGTATCGCAGCGTAGCGCGAATTTAATGACTTGGATGCCTTTTGAACTTGATCTTTTCTTTCCCGTGGGTAGATTAGGTCAGGACGCATTGCAGATGCGGCATGGATCCCGGCCGCAGGCAAAGCACACCCCGTCTACCGGTAACAAACCAGCTAACGCTAGTAGTAAGCTGCTGGTCGATTAGATCCTGTATAATTGTTTTTTGTAGTGTGTGTCCTATAACGGACGACGCCTTTTCATCTCTTCCCGAGCATCTCTTACCTCACATAGAGTCGAGTCTGTTTGGAGTGGCATAACAGGCCCCTCTGTAAGGTGTCACCGCTAGAGCCAATTCGGGTGAAGGAATCCGCGTGGACGGCAACGACACGATAAGTTAGGACAGACGACGATGATCTTCTTTTCGTAAACATTTTTAATATCATTGTGAAATCAATTGGATCGCTAAACAGTTACACTCTTCGACATGTCAGCGATTTGGGTCGCTCAGACTGGAATCAGGGGAGAGCAATTAACATTAGAAGAAATTCTGAAACAAGATGCGTTCACTAACGATATAACTGGGTTTTTAGATTTGAATACGGTGGGATCGACGCTCGATATCAGTACTCTGTCTTCTGTTCGGAAAAGGTATAATGTATCTACTTTTTTTGCGTGAGAAGATCATAAAAAACAATCTACAGTTGCTTCCGTTTTTATTGTTACTGGTTGAAAATACGTTACTTCGAATTCAAGTCATCTGCTTATAGAGTATCAAACAAACTGTCTCTGTGTGATTATATCTACGTAACATAAGTGACACAGGTACTTCCACGATTAGTTATCTGTTCTTTCCGTTTGTCTTTTTTCTGTCATACGCTGTACGCAGAACTCTATTGAAAGGAACTACTCCCTCTCTCGTTCCTTATTCATTGATTAATACGGTGCATCTTAAAGATCCCTCCATCTAGGATCTTTGAGACCTCCATCTAGAAATCAACTGATTGATTGATTGTTTTTGTTTTCCCTTTCGGAAAATATCGCGTGTCCTGTCTGATGTCGGTGGATAGATAGTGAATTATTCGCGCGCGGCCTCCCCATTGCTTGTCTAATTTTACTTAATTAATATCAAACTATTCGCTGATTGAAGTGAGCAACAACGTCTGTATCTGTAACAGCATCGGCGGCTGCAATGCAACGTTAAATGCGTGCAATCTGTGCTGAGCAATAACTGTGTGCCTATCTGCCTGTCGGCATAAGGTCTTTCTGTCTTTGCTCCTGATTTTGATTTCAGTTTTAATGTCTTCAACTATTTTTCTCAACGACCAGAGCGAGCCTAAGGCACTAGCGGCGGGTCAGGGTCGCCGCCGCAAGCCTTAGGGACGTAAAAGCGCGCAGTGTTAGAGAGCAGCGGTCGCCCTCCACCACGAGTGCGGCTCCGTTTAGCTGCTTTTGCCGAGCCGCTGTTAGCGGACGAGCGAATCACGATCATACTTGAAGATCAACTGACTGATGACAAGCAAATCTTCATGAAGCGGCGGACGACGAGAACGATTTAAACGAATCAAGAGAAAAAGGAGAAGTATAGAAAAAGGAAAAACGACGAAAAGCATGAAAGAGCGGTCGAAAACGAAGCAAAGGTAAACGATAATAAAATTCCACACAACATCATAATAACGCCATTACGATGGCGGTTGGCAGCCGCGACGCCAGATTGAGTTGTCCTGTTGGGGTTGCTTCTGCGGCCGTGGCGATACGTTTTACCGGTATCATCACTTGACTTAGTCCTGCTGCGTTCGGTAAAACTTACCCACTCCCTTGCCGTTCTCTAGATCGTGCTATACCGTATCCGTCTGTAGTCGATGTCGTCTATAAAAGCCATAGAAGCAGCGCTAATAGCAAATGTAAGAACCTACTACTGCCGCCATTGCTCAAGCTCCTAGACAACGCCATTGTGGGGAGCGCCCGTAAGCGAAAATAATAAGCAATCGATATGTTCTTTTAAGCGTACCGCTGAAAAAAGTTGTTTAACAATGAATGCCATTCAGTTAAGTTTCTCATGACAAGGAATAGCTAACGCAAATTGGCATCTGTTTAACGAAGGGTATCCAGTGCAGTGTACATGCTGAATCTGCGAATCATCATGATAATAATGGCGACGGTGCTGATGGTAGCGGTGATGATGATGCTGTTGTACAAGAACTCCGCGCAGACGGCACACGTGTATTTGCGGCCCTCAGGGCAACGATGCGCTCTAGCCGCCACGGTGGTCGTCACGTATTCTGTATGAAAGTCCACTTCACTAAGCTAGCTAGCTAGCTAGCTTTTTTGCATCAATTCTATCTTGACAGCAAGATGCGGTCCTTGATTTACTATAAAGTGAAGAACCGAAGACTTGCGTTAGATTTGTCTCATTTTCAATTGAACTTTCTTTGCGCGACTCGCGACATTCGTACGCATACGAACTATCGCCATTGCGTCGGGGGCTCCACCCATGCCGGACTTGCGCACTTTCTTCGTAAACATTGCAAAACATACCGGGCGCGTGGCGCCGAACATAGACGTAGCGAGACGGATGGCGGTGCGGCCAGATCTCGAATGGTTCCGATGCTGTACACAGCCATCGCCGGTCGAATAAGGAGACGACTTCCCTGGACTGTTGGTGCTTTTTCTTGCTTAGGCCCGATGGATCAATGGATTACGGTCCTTCTGCATGCGCTCATTTTTCTCCCTCGTCTTCAGAAAGATGTAAACTTCTGGAATACATTCTGACATTTCACACGCAGTCACATAGGCGCGTACCCAGCAGGAAGTTGATGTTGTTCGTTATTGCTTTCCGTCTCTTCTTTCATCGGTGCAGTCATTACCATCAGTGGTTTGACTTTGCTTATGAGTGTTTGGTTCCCATCAGCGCCATTATCCCGGTTCGTGAAGCCATGCAAAGGGACACCATACGTGCGTACGATGATACAGATGCTGACTGTGCTCATGAGCAGAAGCGGCATCGACAGTAGCTTCAAGCAACAATACTGCCAGTGCCATATCTGCTGCTACGAACAGACAAATCGTAGCAGAGACGTGCGACAGATAAACTGGCTGGCTGATTACGGTTGCTACATGCATGAGTACTCTATCCCTATGTCGATCGAATGTTGACGGCGATCAGCTTCTGTTGTTACTGGCTGGCCACAGCAGCAATAGCAGCGGCGGTAGTAATGGTGCATGTTCGTGCTTTTGTACGCCAGTGCCAATTCTCGACAACGCCAAACTGGTGCTCGTTGCTAGCGCTGTCCGTATTTTGACAGGCCGCTAGAAACAAAGAAAAAAAAAAAGTGAGAAGCACTTGAATCGACTGGACGAACGAATTGATCGCTCCCGCGAATGACGGTAGCCGGCCATTGCTAGTGGTGAAATAAGACGACGACGGCGGTGATTATTATGATGACGCCGGACAAAAGCGCGTGCCACGACAGCAGTTGACTGGGGCTGCTGCGCGAAGGAGTTGCACAGCCGATGACGCCCGCGTGTTTGGCCAAGACTCGTCGGTCGCGCGAAGTGAAACACGAAAGGGGAGGGAACATGCATCGGATATACACGTGGCAACGATGACCGGTGCTGGTGCTTCGCTATACTGGCACCCCCTGGAACGAACGCGTTCGGCTTAGCGCTTGTACGGCCGTCGTTACGGCTAACGTACCGCAAGGCGAGTGGCACAACGAGAAACATCTAAATGGCAGCAGACGATTGGATTCGTCTTACTCGATGACTCGTTATATTATTGTTATTGTTGAAAGTTTCTCTGCGCGTATTACGTTAGCTGCCATTAATCGGACGTTTCTGTTGCGCTAATAGCACCGCATCGGATAGGATTTATCATATACATAAAGATTACCAGAACTAGTTAAGGCTCTCAAATAAATGATGAACGCGTATGTGGACGACGAGGTTCAGTTTCTTTTTTGAGGTGATTCTTCCGAATTATGACTGAATAGGCAAAGCAGAGGAAGGTCCGTAATGATCCGCGTCAGATTACCTAAATGAGACAAAATTTCAACGAAATCTTATATGCAGGTAGACACGTCTTTATCTGGTTGCTGTTCCTCTCACGTTGCTAGAATTTCAGGGATTTTCGACGTTGAAGATAGCGATACAGGGAAGCAGCGGACCGAATGTAAAACTGCGCGGGACACACTCGGGGGGTCAACAAGATCCGCCCGATTGAACAGCTAATTGTTTACGCACCAACTAAACGAGGCGGGGGGAGGGACTAGCTTGCCGTCGAGTCTGGCATCGAAAAAGAAAAAAGCTATCTCTGAGGGCTCATTACATATACTGGGCAGAGATTCATTTCGGAGATCCCGCGTCCTGAATCCTGTACGCGATCAGTGGTTGGCCCAAAGAGGCGACAGCTGCTTGAAGTTGAAACGAATGCACTAACCACTTGAACATGTGGATTTGCATTAGATGAGTGGACGGCATCGTTGCTTTCTGCTTCCCGACACTGCCGAGGATCGTGTTAGGACTTTTAAACTATACGTGTGGGTATAGTCATGGGTGAGTGAATGTATGCAGCTAGAAGAAATAGAGGTAAACTCTGCAGAAGGGAAGCTGCTGAGCCGAAATTCGCTGAGCGAGCGAGCGAGCGAGCGAGCGAGGCTGGTATAGAAGAGCTGATACTTACCCGTATTTAGAATTCGAATTGAGGTGAGGCGAAATCTACTGCTGCTGCTGCTGCTGCTGCTGCTGCGACCGAGCATGCGTTCATTCGTTTATCGATAACCCAAATTTGACAACTGGAGGTAGGTGGCATGTGTGATGTCTGGAGTGTAGGTGCGATGGGCGGACGGCGTCAATGTTCTATGCGGAATGATCACGCTGCTTCTCAGCGCGGCATAGAAGGGAAACGTGTAGAAGTGCATCGTGTTAACGCATCGCGACAGATTATCGCTTCGCGCACAGCAAAACAGATGACTGGGCAACCTGAGCGAGGCGCCCCGCTGGTCTCATCTGGCGGTGGCAGTATATATGAGCTTCGCTAGCTAGTATGGCTTCGGAATGCCAGAAGAACGCCGGCAATACTATAATTTCGAAGACTTGTACGGCTACTAGCACTGGTAGTGTTCGTGTGAAGTTTTCGAATCGAAGTAAATTTCACACGGGCATATTATTATTATTCTCGTATAGGTATAGAGGTGGTGTGGTGTGATTTTTGTACGGCATATCTTGCTATGACTGGCCGAGAGACCATGACGCGTTTGTTATTGCAGACAGGTATTATGTGGTACCTTGTTAATACGTTGTTTCCACTTTTGGTGGACAGAATTAACCGCTTATCCCTATATATTACTTATTATATTAGGGTTTCAGCCGTGGCCAGTTGAATCGTTGAACACGGAAATTTACTCGTTTGTTGGATCTGTTTACTCCTTTGCTGGATACTGTTAATGTCCAGCATCTTCATGATGATGCCACACATCAAGGAGGAGAATCGACGCCTGCTTGCAGCCTTGTCACCATCATGACGGGCATCACTGACGCATCTAATTTCGCCTCGCTCATCGCCCACCCGATCATATCCAAATACACTCACTCGTGCTATGTTACGCCGCTTTCAACTAAAAGTCTGAGATCGGTATAGGTTGGTGTCAGCATGCTATAACGATGATACTGTGCGCGAATTTACTGCACCATCATCTCTATCACTGCCAGAGAGCAGCGGCTAGCAGGAGGACAGCTTGGATATAGGCACTTTACTCTAGCGGTAAAGCGTCAGCGAATCCGGCGACCGACGCATTAGTTGCATCGATATGTTTTGTTTTCTGTTGATGAATGGATTGAATACTCCGTGAGGTGAGATAAGTAGCCAATTAGTTAGTGATGAAGGTTCGCTGGGTGACGAGCAACCTCAGTTGTCGATAACGTCGCACTTCTCGATAGAATTCGCATCACCGTCGAGTTGCTGGCGTTCGTCTGTCGATGTAGGGCTGCTGATCTAGCGGTCGACTTGCCGTGGCAAAGGATCAACGCTAAGATGGCGCCACAGGACGTGCGACTTGCACGCGAGAAAAGTATCGGTTGACGTTTTTGGCCAAACTGTTACCTTGTCAACTTTCCATCCTGCCGTCGACGTATCCAGCGGCATTTCCCTTGAACGACCGATCTACCGCAAACAGAACAACTCTTTACCAATGTCGTGAACACCTTTGGCTTCCGACGCGTATTGACAGAGACATTGGTATTATATATACATATATGTGTGTATGTATATATATATATATATATATACACATATGTTATTGTTTTTTTCCTACTAGACAGGATTAAAAATGTTGTTTTGTAGCTGTAAAAGGGAGCAACAGCTGAACAATGCACATGAAGCTAGTTCAGTGTTCAAGTTCTTCTCTACTAGCTTCCGTTCGGCCCTCGGGAATGGATCGAAGATCTCGAAGAGTTTCAAAGCTCGCTGGAATCTGGGCGCGGTTTACCAGCGCGACTTCCACAGGAGGCAGGATCTGTTGCCTGTCTGTGCTGCGATCACGCTTTGAACGCGTCACCTCGCGTCACCTCGAGTCGAAGCAGATCACAGGCAGTTGTCTATTGTTGCATCTGTCGTTTTTTTCGCTTTTTCTGTAGCTGTACCATGGTGGTTTCGTGCTCCGCTGCCCGTTGTCAGCGGTTGCGTAGGTTACAGACAGGTCCCCTATGGATGTAGAGGCATCAAAAATAACAACAGCAACGACAATAACAAAACGCTAGCAGGGGCGACCAATCAAAGGGTGGGTCACACTTGCCAGGGGAATACAAACGTACAGCGGCTATTCGAACGAGAGCATTTACGCACGGACAGACACGTACACACAAATAGACGCATTACTCGGTACTGCCTCTCTATAATCTGACTTCTGTTTCACCGCTGTTCGCCGCCGCCGCCGCCACTGTTGTTTTTACCTCTTCCACTGTATTCCGAAGCAAGCATAAACCCGAATCGAGCGTCACCGAGTCGAGAACGAGAACCCCAATGCACCGTTGATGTCATCCATCTATGCTGATGAAGCAGCAGCAGCATTAGTAGCGGCAACCAGTGTGGCCGATGAAAAAACCGCCGTTGGCAATTATTATGGCGGCAATTTTTACATCAGCGAGTCATCGGCTTCTTTTTTACTTCGTCATCTTCTACTTCAGCAGCCAACTCTAGCAAGGGATGCCGCGTCGAATATCGAGCCAAATATCGAACGGGCTATTGCTCCATTCGCTGTGGCAGCAGCGACCGAACGGTAGAACGGGGAAATATCGATTAACTCGATCGGCCCTCGACGCTGCCACTGGATCGTTCACTGCTAGCTAGCTGCCGGCCAACAGCTTCGTTCTGGCGGCCACTTGTACCTCTGATAGGAATTGCTCGAGGTGGACTGTCAGTCCGGCGCCATCCAGGGCGCCGCGCTTGAATCGACCGGACATGGAGCGAGCGACAAAGAGCGCAGGGAGACGCTAGGCAAAGGAGAGACATAGAATTAAGGATATGCAAGCGAGAGGCAGTTCAGTCCATTCCGCCACGCAGCAGTACCAGTAGATGGTGATTGGCCTGTTGCCTGCAGTTTACACCATCTTTCGCCATTGACAGCGGCAGCGACTGAATCATGGCACAGAATGGCGGGCAGAAGTTGGACCGTGAGTCCTACCACGTCTGCTATAACCGGCACAGCGGAACAGCGCCGCATTGCTGATGCTGTTTCTCGCCTACCGTTGCCTCCTTGAAGCCACCGTTGGGATCTGTGATTATCAGCCGTTGGAAAAGCGCAGCGAGGAAGAGAACTGCGTGAGCGAGGCAGGCAGGAACGAACGGATGAAGGACAAACGGATGGATGGGGGGAAAAAGAGGAACGAAGGCTAACTTACCACCATCAGTTCGCCTTCTTCTTCTTCTTCTTCTTGACCAGCCGGTTCAGCAGCAGAAACCGCGATGGCCGGCTTCAATGGCAGTGTCCGTGACAGCGTTGCCGCGAGCGTTAGCCTCAAGCAGTGACATTGCCAACAAACAAGTTGTTCGGCAACTTGCTACCTGTCCTGAAGGAGCAGCGCTTCGACGTTCCGCTGTGTCTACAGCAAGCGGGCAGTGTTATTGGACGAAGTCTATCGAGTGACGAACTTGAAACGAGACAGCCCCAAAGATAGCGGATAACAACTTCTCATCTAGTTGTCATTATACCTACCCAACGCAGCCATATATAACGACGCGACTTCTGAACCAGTACAAATAGGCAGCACACAACGTACCGCCGGCTACTGCTATAATCATCATCTAGCCAGGTTATCAACTAGATAACGTGAAGCGTTATTATTATTATTATTATTATTATAGATAATGGTATACGCTACAAGCTTTTATATTTTGTTGCTGCTGCCATCACCGCCATGGGCCGCCCCGTATCTGATACATATGGTATTTGTAGGCATCTGATAATCGTAGTAGAATGGATACAGAAGTTGACGATAGAAGCTTAAGTGCACGCATGCGTGCATGTATTTTTGGAATCTGTGAAGTCTCGAATGCGTTGAAGCATACTGCCGAGTGGAAAAGGCTGTCGGTTTTCGTGGTTTAGGTTACTCAGTTTGCTACCTCGTACAATGGCTTTCAGTAAATTAATGCATCCGATGACCTTTCTTTAATTGACAGTTGATTCAAGTCGAAACGCTTATTGACGGTTTACTTATGCTGCGTCTGATGAAGGGGCTGAAGGTAGCTATACTGGGACTAGAGGCCAGAACTAAAGGTTCAACAGATGCTATATGGGAATTAATATTGGTACTTCTTAGCTTCTTTTTGCCTCGTCGGCTTCTTGCGAACGCTGTGCATTGTCGAAAGTGAACGATTCAGACAGGGACGGAATTTCCGAAAAAGCATATACAGATAAGTACCCTAGACGGAGTTGCTGCTTTGTAGGATACTTCCGTAGAATACGTCCGTTGGCATGACGAAACAGATGAGATTAAGATCGAACGAATGTTAGAAGCGAAACAGCAACAAATACATGTAGCTTTTTTTTTTTATGTAAAATCGATTTGATTGTTGGCGTTGCACCGTTTCTGCTGCCATTGCTACTCGGTCCATCGTCATTATCCGCTTGTCTTTACTTGTTTCTTTCGCCGAAATTCATAGCGTATAAAAAGTAGAAGAAACTGATCTAGTTCCTTTGTTAGCTGACGAGGCTTTGACTTTGTACCCACAAATATTGCTAGCTATACTTCTGTAGCAACTTCTGAATTAGTGACCTGAACTGAGGCAAAATGCAGAAGTGACGAACCACGAAAGAAACGACCACGGCCAGTGGTCGCGGTTACCCCGGCCCTCGTAGCAACACCTCTCTTCAACAACAATCACAACGGTGACGACGTCCGCGACGCTTTAAGAGTAATTTCTTTCTACGTGTTTTTGTATCCGACTGTCTGTCTATATGTGTGTCTGTGCGTTTGCCTGCCCTGCTCGTTTTGATCGCCTTCCCGTTTGCTCAGCTCAACGGCAGCGAGAGTAGGGGCAACAGCATTTGTGTGCGACGGGCCTGTTATGCCGTTCTGAATCGGCGTATCCGATGCGTGACCTGGTGCTTACCTGCATACGCCCGCCCTGCTCACCTGCGTTTGTGCTCGTTTGCTACCATCATTGTACATAGTGTTTCATTTACTGTACATATACACAAGTAGGCTATGTTGTGAACGCCGATACTGTTATTGCAGCGTTGCTGCCAGGTTCGACTGAAGTTGAAGCGATCACCAGCGAATGCTGCATATAGAAGTACTGCCTACTGCCTATACGTCTGCTTCGAATGTTCGTACAGCGGACAATAGCGTTCGGGGGGGGGCAGATGCAGCCATCGTGCAAAGCCAACGACTGCTCCTGGAACTGCTCTAGTGGTACCACCACGTCAGTTCCTGCTGTGGCTGCGGCCGCTGTCCGCGTTGCTGTTGATTTATCTTGCCCCTAGGTCCTTGGTCGTAGTCGTTGTTATAAGACTCAGTTTTGCTGGAGGAAGAACGCACGTGTTGAGCAGCGTCTGGCCCCCCTACATTTGCTGTTCCTGCGTTTGGACTAGATAGATATATGGATAGTAGTAGATGGACGCCGGTCGGCCGCCAACTTGGTAAGTTGCGCTGCTTTGCCCAAATGACATTTTAGGAGGTCATCGGAGCGGAGCTTGACGGCGCAGCCCGCAGTCAGCGGAGTGGCGGTAAGTTGTCACGCTGTTACCAGACAGGCACAAGTGGTAGAGCAAGTGAAGGTAGCCGCTGAGCAAAGAGAGTTGTTAGGGGGAGGGAGAGAGGAACCTAGGAGACGGGTCAGAGAATGAAAGCGATAGCCAGGCTGAACTTGTGCCGTCCAAGCAGATAGCGACACGAACATGGCAATTGTGAGTGGAGCAATCGCGCTGTTGTTATCGTCGTCATTTCGATGCTGATGGTGCTGGTGATGACTATACAACCAGCCAGCCAAGTCAATCAGCAGCTGCTGTACCAGCAGCCGCAGCAGTCCATCAGAGAGGCCCAGAAAATTTGTAACAAATATTTTCGCTTTTACGGAAACGAACCTATTGTACATATACAATTTGCGTGTCTGTGTGTTTCGTTTACATGCATTGACGCGGACACAAATAGATTCTTACGACATTGTTGTTCTCATCGTTCTTAGTGCTTCTTGAGCCAAATATACGCCCATATACGCGTCCAGCGGTATGGCTTCGGTAATGACGATAAGCACCTTGTAACTAAGCAAGCTATAGTTACACATCATATATACGATTAAAAAACGTAAAATCCGCCTCAAGGAATTTACGAATACTGAGCCCACGTTCAGCAATAACTCAACAAAGGTCCTAGCTACAAACCGACAAACAACGCGTAATGTTACAGGTTAATTACGGCGCTGTCTTCGATATGGGAAATTATGGAATTGTCAAGAAAAAAAAAAGCTACCTTTGACTAAAGTGATGCAAATCGATCGGCCAGGATGCTCACCGAGACAGCTACCGAGACCCTAGTTAGTATTATGGCCATCGTTTTTGCTTACTTCGTCGTCACGTCTGTTACAATGCGAGTCCGACGAAGACGGACGACTCTGGCGCCACTTTTACTTGCGCCGTTAGCCGCTAAAAGCATCGCGGACGCGGACTGCAACGATTACTGTTGCGTTGCCACTTGGTAAAGACCATTGCGGCTTTTTGTATCGCTACAACTGCCACTGGCCATAACTTAGCCGTCTTCAGCTGACGCTCTTTATCCCGTGTGTCGTGCTGCGTAAGAGGCGTTGTGTGTCTGCGCGGGTCGACGAAGAAGTGAACGGGCGGGCCGACCAACGGATGGTGCACAAGATGCGACAAAGTCGCGCTCCACTCTGATCCTTCGGTCGCTCTAAAGTGTGCTTTGTCTAAGAGCCTACCCAACCTCTCTTCTGCTCGGCCGAATCGTCCAAGCCGAAGAAACAGAAACTGCCGCGTGGAAGAAGGTGCACGGGAAAGCGCGCAGGGCGCTAGCTGAAGACAGTAAATGAGCGAGCTTCAACAGTTTGCTGTTACAGTTTTTTCAGCTGATGCTGCCATTGCTACTTCAACCATCATTTTTGGCTGATTACTGATTTTCTGGACGTTTCTTTTGCATTTTTTGTATTTTATTCTACAGTGTGGCTATTATTCCCGCAACTAAAGAAGGGGCAACTTAAACAACGATAACAACAACGGCAACTCCAATAATAAGTTAGTTTGTTCAATTGTCGTAGCAGTAGCGTGGTAAGAACAAGAGTGGAGGTGACAAGAAGCTGGACAACGGATAGAATCGGCCACCTTCTGAGCGGAACCTGAGCTTGTGGTAGCTGTTGTACAATAGCAGCATTTGAAAAAGTGTGTATTTAAAACAGCTGGACTTGAGGAAAAACAATATAGATTTGATCGACTTCGATGCTGGATCCGATATTCCAGCATGGGTATTGGTTCGAGGCGAAGACGAAATGCAGTGACTGGAATTTCGTCTGCCGGACACTTCGGGAGTTCTTCAGTCGAACGACATAAAAAAGCGAAGATTCGCGAGTAGAGGAAGATGAAGGGCAAGGCATGCAAAAATTTTATGGAAAAAAAAGAAAATACTATTATTAATAGTTATTCTTCACGCGTTGGAAGACTGGCAAGGTGCGCACCGCTTGCTGGCCACAATAGATGGGCTACCGAACTAGTAGTACGAAACACGGTTAGAGTACGGAGCCAAGTTGGACCAGACGAGGATTTCTTTGCCTTTCCGTGCTGCCTAATACTTCGCGGTCGTCCTGTCTTCGCACGCGAGCGCTAGCCATGTGCGATCGTTTTCGAGCTACGATAGGCTCCGCGGCGGCTATCTTTCCGAAAGCTGCTGTCGTTGCCGATGGCCGAGTTGTGCTTCTAAAAAGGACACACCTTCTGCGACCGAGCGCAGTGGCCGGTAGTAGCAATGCAGTGTTAAGCTATCGGCATTCCCAGCCTGACGATTTGTTTCGTTTTGTTGCTGCTCCTGTTGCTGATGATGCCGATGGCAGATCAGCTGATGTCTTTACAGTTACTTGTACAATTATTTTTATTATTATTATTGATGTTGTGGGGGTTTTTCGGCAACTAACGAGAGAGCCTTGATCTTGCCTAAAATCGACTGCACTGGTCAGTAACTGTTGTAAGTGAGAGAGCTACTTTTGTCGAACATACAGCTTTGTCGACAAAGACGCAGTACCATAACACTAACATCTAGTGAATGGAAGCACGGCTCCCTGTAGCCATTGCTTCCTGGCAAATAGGCCTGATTAAATCTGGAGGTCTGCTCGTTATATCGTTGTCCTCTTCATGACTATTTGCTACATAATCTAATAATAATTAGTGTTACTAGAACTCGGTAGACTGCAAAACCTCTACCTTCCGAGTTTTACGTACGTCATGAAACGAAGTCTGTCTACAACTGCGACGTATCCCTAAAATTAGCAGGCCAATGCGTTACCCACTAGGCTATCGCGTCGACTTAAATATTGACAGAGTTGAACCTACTAACGCCTTTTCGTGTAGGCACATACTTACGTGGATAATGGCTCATTATGTAGTTGATAGTAATTCAAGATGCTCTTTTTCTGAAGACGCTAGGTAAGCTAGCGCTAATTGAAACGTTTAGCTGTTTGGCTAATGAAGTTCTGTACAGCCTAGTCAAGCAACAAAGTAGTAAAAACTTCTGGATTTCGTAAGAAACAGATGAACAATTGATTGCCGATTGTGTCTCTAGGTCGATTTTGAGTACTTTTCATTTTGTACGCGACCATTACATCATGCAAACAAACCTGGCAAGTTAAGTAATTTTAGAAGCTAACTGATATCATGATGATCAATTCGATGGCATAAGCAGTAACTGCGCAAACAGTCTTCGCGTTCCAGATTCTTTTCCAGCTTATCGAGGCTTTTAAGAGGCCTAATTTTTTTTTCTTCATTATTTCAGTAATTTGGCTTCTGAATCATGTCTACTCGTCCCCTGTCTAATTTACACTGCAATAGATATGTCATAGAATCAGACATTGAGAGCTCTGGACTGACTCATCGTCGCATCTCCACTACTTACTTTTTGTCTACGCACGTACGTTGCGATCGGGTTGCCAACAGACGATTGAATCAGTCTCCGGGTCGTGTTTATGAGTCCTTTTTTTCTTCGCTCAACGGATCTGGACGACAAACGATTGGTAGAGCTTGAGACCACTTTACTATGCTATAATTCGCTCGCGCATATCATTATTATCATTTTTTTTTATTAACGGTGATTGCCTGCAACCAGTCCTGGTCGCCCAGTTCCTCCGTAAAGGCATATGATGACAAGTGGAGTAAGCCCGCTTCATGCCTTGCTTGTATAATAGTTCTATACTATTGCTATACGTTAGGGAATAAACTGCTCGCTGAAATTGTCGCGGTCCAAGAAGCGCGTATATTTTCAATGCTTGAGAGCGTATGCGTGTATACATTTGCGTGTGTGTGGCTGCTAATGCCTGAATGTTTATATATATATATAGGTGCATACGTGTGCCTGTCTGTGGGTAAAGAAAGATGTGGTACTGCCGACAACACGCGCTGCTGTTGATGATGCTACTATGCAGTGGCGATCAGTGATGATGACAGCAAATAAAGTGGCGGGGTACGTCGGCAAGGGGTGTCTCGTTTCCAAAGCCAAGTCGACAAGCCGTCATCGGCGGGCCGCCACCAATCGGAGGTTCTATTGTCGACAACGAGATTCCAGAGAAGATAGAGCGATAGCTTTGGTCCACGGCGTCTAGAACAGGCGTTCGCACAGGTAAATACAGACGAACCCGTTGCAAAATGGTGGCAGTCGGTGCTGCCATTGATGTCGCTGTATGGACAGCTGTACTCTTGGATGTAGTCATTTGCCCGCGACCGCTACTACCCTTTCAGCAGCAATTGCTACCGGCAACGTCTTTGGAAATAGCCCTTTTTCAGCCCCGTCCCTCGATGCCTTCTTCGTTCGGTCCTCGTTCCTCCATTTACATCGTACAATTACTAGCTGACCCTGTAGTTCTCACGCTGTTTTGGAGTAGACCAATTTATAGACGTGGGCGGAGCGTGCTAGGTACGAACTCATGCGGAGAGCGAATCAGCGAGGACTCTCTGGTCTGGAATCTCCGCCCAAACGAGGAATGCTTCCAACCGACCATACAATACGTCCCGTAGGTAATTAGAGTAATCATGGTATGTATAATTCGGTATTCTTTTAGCACTGTGTCACGCCCAGTTCTCGTAAGCCTAACGTAGGGCTACTGCAGAGAGTGAGTTTGTATGTGTCGCATGGGGTCAGTAGTTCGCTTAGGGGCTTAGAGGGATCAAAAGAGTTTCGGGTTTGAGCAGCGATACAGACTGTAATATAAATATCACACCTATTCTACCGGTCTTATTCTTTAACTATTATCGCATTTACCGGTCATCTTTACTCTTAAACTATTATCACCAATGAGCATTTTTATAGAAGGCTAAGCTAAGGAACAGCTCCGTTAGCCCTACGACACTCATAAGACATCGTATCTCATTGATAGTCGCAGTGGGACTCCTATATGCTGTCTTATGAACGAGCCAGACATCCCCGTCGATTTTTTGCGCGGTCGATTGACTTCCCTTCAGCTGAAGCGGATTCGTCTCTTGTTGGTTTGTCCTTACACAGTTTATCGTGTTGCGTCGATTTAGTGTTTTCAAAACGACGAGTCCGTGGCTGATCAAATGCTGTCCGTTGGGTCGGGCGAGTGGGTCTGGTCTGATAGACACCACATGACGACGACACGAAATGACACCACAAGTATACATGCACTCTGTGAAAAAAGACCGTCAAAGAACAGATTCCATGGAATTGGCGAGTTACGATAGACGAGTATGTGTCCCGCACTAACTCTATACCATATGTTATATTAACGGGCGCCTCATTTTCTAGCAGCGATGACGACGATATTCGTCGTCTGCGATCCGTCTGAGCTGCGTCAAGTGGGTAAATATCTGGAAAAGGACTTCAGTAGCAGGAGTATGGTTCAAGCGGAAACATGATCAATAACAGCAACAAGATGGACGTACGGAAAAACGAAGAAGAGTTAAAGAAGTAACTTAAGGTATTTCTGCACGTAGAGCAGTTTCAGTGCTAGCTTTAATAGTAATAATACCTTGAACTAGTACGAACGGCAACAACGGCGACAGGCAACGATGGACGCAATAAAGCAAAGTAACAGAACAAAACAATGAAAGAGAGAAGACGATGGGTATTATGGAGTCGTCGTATGGGATCAGAGCTATCTACCATTAAATGTATATACAGCTATATCGGCTGATACGTGCAGCCTATAGCTGGTAGCCGAAGAAATCACAGAAGATCAGGGTGGTGCAACGATGACCAGCAACGAGGAATCGATTAGAACATGGAGCGCCACCAGCCACCGGCTACGGATCCGTCTGACGAGAATGGATAAACAGTGGAACGAAGAGGTGCCACGCGCAGGTAACGCAGGGGAGATGTGTAATGACGACGACGACACTAATAGCAATGGCAGCGTAGGAATTAATACTGGCTGTAGCAGTTTCGCTACATAGTACAGCTTGACTATACAGATACGTTATGATCAAACTTCTTCGTCGATCTTGTGCTGTCTATTCATATGACAGCTTCGATGTTCAGCTTCACATCGAACGCGTCGTCGTGGTGCAGGGATCAACACAACAAGTGCAACAACGGGGCCACGCCCTGTATAGAGAAGCACAAACGGCACAGCAAAAGCACGAACTACAGAAGCAGCCACGGCAGCCGTAACCTCGTGAAGCTGAAGGGGGATCGCTTCGGGCCCGATTCAACCGGCATCTGACCAGGCGAGCCGGTTGTTCGCGGCGGATTCAGCTGGATGACTGGATGAGTCCTGGCTGAGTTCCTTATAACAGCGACTACCTACCTTCCAGCATCGGGAAACACAGTCGCCGTATTAGATGGAAGGCAAAGTGGAAAGGTGCCGCTTCCCAGAGCTGTCCCGTTTACTAATGTTTGCAATAGTTTATAGCTGTTTGACACTTGGAAATGACGCCGGCTACAACTGCAGCGAGATCGCTGTTGCGTTGGAGTCGCTGCCGTAGATCGTAGCTATCGTCGTAGTCGTCACTGTGACGGTGTCAGGGTTGGCTGGAATCAGGGATCAGATTGTTGAAAAAATGATTGAGTATAATCCTGGGGTGGTCGTACAGCTTCGCGCTAACAGTGACGAGCCCAGGAAGCTACTGTAACAGCAGCAACATTAACAACTTCTATTGCAATAGCAGCGAGCATGAAACAACTAAGTCCCAGACGTGACGGCCAAAGTACACTACTGCAATCAAAGCGATTTGCATTCTAGACGAGAGTACGCGCGCCTAATGGAGACAAAGTTCATCTGCTGCTATGGAGCAGGAGAAATGGCCACATGGCTGAGCCAGCAAATGTTGAATAACTCAGAAACAGAGGATTACGGTGGCCCTATTTGTCCCGTCTGTGCTAACCTCTGAACAAGACTTCACTGTAACGTTGATTATTTTTGAAGGCGTCATGAAATCTTCGATTTGTATACGTTGTTTCCTACTAAGATTCGCTGGGAGAGAGCTTTTACGAGAATGCTCTCATGTAAATAGTAGAGTAGCGCTTGTTTTTAAGCCGGATAATGAGACGTGTCTCTCGGTCAAAAGATATATTGTACACGTGATATATCTGTATAGCTAATTATCTACATGCTCTATTTAGTCATTAGAAGATGGTAGTTCAAAATAGAGAGACATATGACGAAGTATTATGTATATAACTTAGAGACCTGACGCGGCCGAGAGGACGTCTACTACAAGCACTCGCTCATGTTTATCGAGGAATAAGCGAAGTTCTGAGCGGCGAGTTTTCTTGAGGCACTCGAGAGGTTAAAGCGTCGATGACTGTATAACAGGCATTTCGCCAGTTGTACCTATCTGCGGTAAGGGACCGGCAATTCGGACCAGTTTTTTAGCCATATATTTATAGCCATACCATTGCAGCTTATTACAGATATCAGTGTCATTTCGTTGAACATACTCTTATCACTTACGACACCCATTGAGCTGTATGTATAATCGATAATCTATGATGAACGTGTGTTTGTGTATTTCCTAGTCGATGCCAATTGGCATACGGGACACTGCTTGATAGTTGCTTGGTGGACCGCCTGCTTGGACGGATGGTTCACTCTCTTATCGACTGGCCGATTCAAGTCGTCCCACGCTCGTACGACTTGAGCCAATTGCTTTAACATTGTAGCTAGCATACGCTCGTTTTTAGTGCCGTTTCGACGCTTCTGGTCATCACCTAATGATCCTCCAGAAGGACAGCCGACGTTGGCCGGCCGATGGTCATGTGAATGTTGATGGTGTATAAATACATGTACGTATCTTCTAAACTCGCTACTTGATGACTGAGCTCGCGTGCCAGAGGCATCGACTCCCTTCTTGCGATTGATGTTCCGTCTTGATCGCCCGCCACCACGGGCCAGCTAGAGTCGCAGGCGTAATTGGCAGAACCAATAGCAACAACAATAACAATAGTGAGACGAGCGGATAAAAAAGTGGAAATCATAACGTGGGAAAAAACGGATTGCCTTTGTCGCATAGCTAGATTAGATGTTCCTAGATTCTATGGCTGATAAGATTGTTTCATTATGTCGATTGTTGACGTATTACATACGTTTTCTGTGTGTGTTTTACGTTCGGCATCAACGTTAGGCATAATTCCGTCAGACGACTGGCTTTCCACATGAAATAAGGCGTGTTTATGTCCGAATTCCAACCTAGGCCACAACGTGTTCCTAAGATTAGCCGTCAATACGTAGTACATCGTACCTACTACACTCGTAATAGCTCAGGCTAGCCACTCGGGACGAATATGGATCGCGCTCTACATAGTCGAGAATCCGAGACGGCTTTACCTTCTTGAACATACGGACTAAGTTCAACATGAAATAATAAACAGATTGCTACATATTAGACTACATGTCAATATTTACCAAGCCTAGCAGAACGATTCGCTCGGTTCCCCCCTAGAAACAAACAAGAGTTTGCCAGGTTAAATTGATTCTGTTTTGACTAGTTCGATCTCAGCCGATATCAGCCTCATTGCATTTTACATACGTACATCTGTACGTTAATACACGGTCTCGATGATGCCGGTGTTTCACACGCCGTTACCAGTTCTACACAGGAGTAACTCGCTGACGACTTTAAGGTACATGAACACGTGCCAATCAGTAAGAAGCTGACAAAAGAAAAACTTCTTTTTTAGCTTTGACCACCGTTGACGATTTAAGCTGAAACATTTGCCACTTCCTACTTACAGTTGATGCTGTGGCACCATGGCTCCTGTCGATTTGGTCGCTGGCGCCGACGATGAGAGCGTCATACTGAAAGCTCCTGTTAGGTGGTGTTCTTTGAAGGGGAACTGATTGAAATTTCTTCATGGGGTGTTCTTTGTTCCCGTATTCACCTTCCTACTTGTTGTGTAGTTATCCTCTGCGGCGCTGCATGTTGGGCATAAACCGCGTGCGTTTTTGTCGTATCGTGCAAACGAAGCGGGGAGAAGAGAAGGTTAAAGATAAGAGGTGAGAATAGAATCGAAATAGAGCAAATGGGAACGAAATGCCAAGATATACAGATGGAACGACCGCTTATTGTTATTACGATTATGATTATTACGACCACTAAAACATATATATGTGTATATCTTACCTTTATCTGTGCGCTACTCTAATAGCAAATGATAGTCAGGCGAAAACGATTTGTCGTGCGGAGCCATGTCATTGCGGCGCGCACGATGCCTTCTAATACTATTGGAAGTACAACTGTTTGTAGCGATGACTACGAGGGTATTGGGTCGGGCAGCACTGTTAGCACCACGAGCATAAGCATCTAGCCCACGTTCCTCGCGGCTAAGGAAAACGATCAAGAACTGATGACGCTTAAGACGCTCACCTTTTAGGCTCGCGGGCAGCGTCTGCCTCTGCGGCGCGAACTGGCAAAATCGACTTGAAATCCAAGATGCGTTATTGTTGTGGCCGCCGTAACATCGGCGGCGGCGGCGGCGGCGGCGGCGGCGGTGGTCGGTCGACATCAAATCGAGACATTTATTGCATTGAGTGAAGAGAACAGCGAAACAGCCAAAAACGAGTGACGACAAGTAGTCGTATGAAATGGAATAGATCAAATCGGTGAATAGGGCCTTTGCAGACCGTAAGCTTCGCAGCGGGAGACGCTGATGATCGTTGTGATGATGGTGGTGAGCATCACCAATAACGAATGGCAATAGAAGTAACCGCAGTTTTCCTAGTTGTAGTCAAAACTCAGAAAGAGAAGAGATCTGCGCAATGGAGTAATATCGAGAAATAGAGAGTTGTTATAGCCGCGTCGTTGTGACAGTTAACTCAGGCATCGTCCCATCGGACGGAGACTACTACCGCTGGGTGCACGCGACTCACCTTGCTTAGTACGTTTTTAGGCTAGTCATTGTTGCTTTTTGTCTTTATTTTTTCGTTTCGTTCCTAAAGAAACTAAAGGACGAGAGCGCGCCTTGCATTAATAATGCCCCCTCACTCGTTCGCCCGTTCTGCAGCAGCGGCTCTCTCAGAAACGCTATCTCCAGCATCCACTTTTACGATAACAGGTGCGGCGCGTAAGTTCTTTTCGGCTTCGCACCCTTTCAGGTCCATCTGCCAGTGGCCACCCCAGAGCTGCACACACGAATAAGGCCACTTATTTTGTCGCTGCTACTATGCCATCGTCCTCACGGCTGTTTGTCGCGCACCCATTTCTTTATCCACCTGTGCACATCAATACATATATCTCCGTCCTGCCTATGCGGTTTCTATCGTTCGAAATCAACGCTCTATTTTCCAGTGTCCATCTTTTTCCTCTACCTCGTCTCAACGGCGCCGCTGCTGCCAGCAAAGCCCAGAGTTACCAACGCCACTCAGTGCAACTTACTCGATGGCGGACGTATTTACGTTCGCGGTTTCTCTATGGTCCTCGCTGCTACCGTAGCAGGTGTCTCTGGCGTTGATAATTTTGCCGTTGTTGCTGCCGCCGCAACCGCCGCCGCTGTCGTCGTCATTTTCATCGTTTTTCTCGTTGCGTTTCGTGCATCGTCGTTCGTCGGTCGCTGCCGCTATTCTGCTCCGTCGTGTGGCTGATTTCGTTTTATTGTAACGTAACTATAACGATAATTGGCTCAGATGAGACGAGACGAAAAGGCGAGTTGCTACCACTTCTGTCGCTGCTTCTAAAGCCCGGTCTGGTTCGCATTGGTTCGTTGTCGACGAACAGCGGCGCCACTGACGGCTGCGGCCGCAAGCAGACGTAACGGCAGCAGGCCAGAAGCAATTGACGTTTCATATTCGGAAAACGAGCGGAGAATTTCATTTGCGACGATGATGACAACGACGATAACGATGAATATTCTTTAGATCTCGGAAGCGCGCGACGCCGCCGCCGCCGCCGCTGGTGGCAAGTTTCTTCTATTTTCTTTCGAACCGCGCCGGTTGGTCCTCTGCCCGAGGCCCGAGCTTCGGTAGTCGTTGCTTTGGTCGTTGAAATCGCGCTTGTGGTTTAGTGTAGACGGTGGCGGATGACGAGGTACGGTTTGCTTTTGACATATGATTCTCATAGTAATATTACTACAACTACCACTTGAGTGGTTTTATTCGCTCACGATGAAAGGGGATGGCGCTGATGAGCTGTAAGTGGATGCGCCGTCCGGATAGGAAATACGCGTGGTTTGCGCTTATAACGGGAGCAAAACACGGTCCCACCGATGCCAGTCCATTCATAATACAGCTAGTGAAAAGCATCGGCGCCAGAAAAAGCATCAGCATCAACCTTCTCTGGGCTTTTTAAGAAAGATATCTTACATTTTGAATATTGCCCAGTGGACCATCAAATCGTAATATGTGTCTGTGTATACGAATCGCTAGCTGCTCGGTCGACAACTATATGATTATATTATATGAGATTGCCGCGCTCTTGGCAAGTCCAAGTGGTCGGCTCAACTGGGTTGCAGTCAATTCTAAATGGATGCTGGTCTTATGGCGGGGAAATCCACGCACGCACGCACGCGCGCGCGCGCGCGATCGCGCGCGCGCTCACACACACACACACACACACACACACACACAAACACACACACACGCACACTCACGCACACAGACACTGTCAATTATGAAAATACGAGCATCATCTCCGTGCGCTCGCTCTAGTGTCGGTCTATGCGCTCCCTGTGATGTTGAACTTATGCCATATATCCGGAAGGTGCCCCGACCGCAAATAGGCGTGCAATACAGCCGTCTGCGCCGAATAACTGTGGGACTTATTAGAACCTAACTCACCGGTGTCAGTAGGTGCAATATATCTGTAGCAACTTGGTTCAGTTCTTTAGATGAACGGTTACTAGAGCTCGAGTGGTTACCGTTGTGGGTATCAAGTTCTCCCTTAGCAAAGCTGAATCGCTGTTTTGACAACTTCTGATGGGGCCGCGGTCCCGCTCGACCTCCTGCTCGATCCCGTATCGCAAGTGGAGGCTTTGCAAATCTTCGTTTCTGTTCATCGCCTCTTTCTTTTCACTAAAACCTAGATCTTGGCCGCCAGGTGAAAGGGACCGCAATATAGAGAAGCCTAACAACGCTTTCCGTAAGCAGAGCAGTTGATATGCAGCGACCGCCGTCGAAGCAGTAGTGGGAAAAAAACGAACGAAGGAAGGAAGCTAGAATTGTGCCCATTTTCATTAATCGCTGATTGATGACGACGCCGGCAGTGATACTGATGATCGCATGCCGACGACTGCGGACCGCTTCTAACCTACCTTCCAATTCGTAGCCGTTTTACCTGGCCACAAGTCGGCTTGGTAGAGTCCGTCAGGGCTTTTCCGGCTCGAGTCGAGAGTCTCATTTCTTTACTACTGATCTCTCGCTCCGTCGCCAATATGTCGAGCGCCTGGACTGGAGCCATGTCGGCGTATAGTCCGCTGCTGCCGTAGCAATAGCCGTATCAACATCCCCAGCAACGCGCGATAACCACCAGTATGTGCTTTGGCGCCTATCGTCGTGGCAGTAGTTGTAACAACTGGGCGGTAGCGGCGGTTTTGGCGAAAATCGCTGCTGCTGCCGCTGCCGCTGCTGTTTATTTCATTGCTCCTGCATTTACTGCCATTGCTGCTGGCGTTTTGGTCGCTGCGCGGCACCGCTTGATTACGGGGCGGGCGCAGAAGAAATCAGACCAAAAGTATCGAAAAGTGTCGAAGAGCCATTGTGGTCGCCGCTGTGGCTGGCCGCTGAGGATAAGTGGTGTCGAAATGCTCTCGGTATTCGTCGCTATCCCACGTTCTTGCCTACTCCTTGCTACTACAAGGCCGCAGCAGCAAAAGCAGGAACGGCGTTGTGAAACTGCGGCAATTTGATCAACACTGACACCGGTGGGCTTCATGCTCCTGTTGCCAACGAAATTTCCACGGCCCCCCACCAGATGAAGTGGCACCGGCGAGCTGAAGGTAATGCCGACCGAGTCGAACAGAACTGAAGGCAGAAAGCTCAAGAAGGTTTTTCTTGCGTTTTTGAGAAGCTCGAGCGGAACGGAAAGCTTTAACTAAAAACGAACATGTCAGTCCAGTCTGACTTATCGTACCGCGCGCTTGTCGTTGTCGGCTAGAATAGATATTTAGATAAAAATGCATTGTCAGCAATGTGGTCCCGGCGGCGGCGGCGGCGGGCAGCGGCGCCTGTCTTCAACGAAGTGTCACTGATCGGCGATCAGCGAGACCGGCAAAAGCGAAGGAGCATTGCTGTAGTTATAGAACTAGTAACTGGTCTGACCCGCCAAACGCCCCCTACTTTTCAGCGTTGCCGTTTTCCGACGGATCGAAATCAGATCGGATCGATCAGTGACGCGGCGATGTCCACGGTTTCGACTGACGATCAATGCTGACATCGGATTGCGCTGGGCGTGTAAGGAAGCAAAAAAAGACGATGATCGGAGCGACAGAGAAATTTTGTCGTCATAGCTCATAGCGGACAAGCGAATTACCAAGAACCCGTTTAGAACGAAGTCGTTTTTAAGACGAAATCAAATACTATTGACAAATAATTGAGGGAAATGAACGACCCGGAGAGATGCAGCGTGCGATATAACGGGAATTCGAAGAACTTGCTAGACTTTACAACTTTGGATCTGTATTATGCTAGAAAAGATTCGTTTGTTGTCTGTATACCAACTGGATATACAAGATATAATAATATCGTCTCCTGACGTTTTCATGATAGTTCCGAGGATAAACTGAGCCTGCAATTGTCAGATCGTGAAATGTTTTTTCGTGATTCGTTCAAACGTGCGTTCGTCAACATGCAGTAGATGGCTCAAGTGGGTATTATTGTAACAGGTGTAGCATTATTTCAGAGCGTATGCATATTTGCGTAAACGTTACGCTTCCTACGTACGATTACCGAAACTCTTAACAAACTTTACTCCCGTGACAGCAAGGGCCAGCCTCTCTCACCTTCAGGCCTATCTGTAATTTCTATCTGCCTGCCTTCTTTCTCTGAATTTGTTATGATTTCCACGTGTCGGAAGGTAAATTGTAGATTTTGAAAAAAATCGGCTATTTATTCGGCACAGAATATTGCAAAATGTATTGCATAAAGATGATTTTTACGTATTATAGATTATACGTAGCTACGATAATGATCAGCAGTGAATTGTGCTTATGGCCGCGGCGACAACTACGAGCAAGGCGTTTTGTCGCAAAGTATCCTGATTGGCTGTTAAATACCAAGTGAGATTTGTCCTGCGCCGCGGTAATGCCCTTTTACGAATCATCTCTAGGCGAATGTCGGCTTCTTCAATTTTGTTCCTGGTACCGCTCGAGTGTCGCAACCGCTGTTGAGCTGATTTCCGGAAGCAGACGCGCTCAGCCGCCAACAACTCTGAATTGCATCTGGTCACATGCTTATATTCTATGTTTCTAAGTCTCGTTTAATGTTCTTTGAGAATTTTTTTGTACGCGTGCGTATGTGTGTACGTCTGCGTGTTAGAGTTAACGTTAGAGAGCACATAGTATGATTTCGTTGCCGTAACCGTTGCCGCAGCTAGTCCTTCTAAAAGTAAACGTGTTCTGCTGTGGCCAATGAAAACATACCCCCTCTGGAACGCCTGTTCGCTCATACGTGGTGAAACGGGGGTCTTTCCGCTCTCTTCGCTCGAAAGTTCAAAAGTTCGCGGTAACGTTGTGAAACAGCGATGTGAGATACAGTGCGTTAGAAACATGCCAAGACAGATAGCAAAAGACTAACGATAGAGAATAAAGTAAGAATATGGCCTAGGCCTGTTTTTCTCAGGAGAAAAAAGGATACAGAAAAGGACAGAAGCTGCCATAGTTGACCCTACGCCACGCCGACGGCAGCACAAATGACGACAATTTTGATTCGTATGTGTCCCCCATTGTGGGGCGCCTTGCGGCTTGATTCAACATCGAAGGGAAGGAGACAGGCAAAGGGATGGTGCGTCTGCGTGTGTGCGCCTATAGGAAGATTTGCGCCTATGGTTAAAGCCAGGACCAAACTTGCCCGAACCGGAGCCTAGCAAAGCCAACTTATGCCCCACGCCCTTCTTGTATAGTCCCTTATAGCTATAATAGAGAGAGAAAGGGACAAGGATGATGAGAACGGACTCCGAGAATTCATCAGTTGATGTCGTGTGCCTGCTTTCTTCGCAGTATTCGTCGTTCGTTTGAACGTGCGTTTGTCCGCCCCCGGCTCCATCACAGCTACAGTCGGTGCCTTCGTACGGAACAGCAGGAAAGAACAGAGGCCTCGGAAACGTCGATGAACCGAAGGCCCGGGAAGAAGAAAGACTTGCAAGGAGGCGCGCGAAGAAAGGGCGCCGAGGACTCAACACGAGCGAGCAAGCTTGTCCTACTCGGTATGCCGGTTCTGCACTGCCTTTGCGTAGCGGTCTCTATCCAAAGACTATGTAGAGGATAGTAAGGCTATATATAGTTGTCAAGTTATTGCAATGGGGCAACGAAATAAAACCGCGAAACTTCAAACCGAACGGACCACTAGCGGCTACCATATATGTATACCTATTTATAAATGGAATAGTTTTTTGCTGGCACAAACGTGAAATGCATCACTTTAGATTTCTGTTTGTACGGATGTTCCTCCTCGGAAGAGACATCTCGCGACCGAATGCTCATAGCAAAGAGCTCTGTCCGAAAAGTGACCAGCAGCTCCAAGTATGTAAGCAAGCCTCGTGTTTCGGGGTACTAGTCATGTCCCTATTATATTTGGCCGGACGACTGCTGTTATTTGTTAGCATTTGTTAATAAAACTCGCACAGTTAGCTTGCCTAACTCGATTGGACTTGAACGACGCTTGCAGTCCGCCAGTAGTAACTTTTAAGTTAAAACTTTCCTGAAACGATATGGCCTGTTTTCGAGTCGGGGGTTGCGGAGAACAAGGCAACGACGAGCGAGGCGACAACGACGAAGGCAAACTGTCCGGGTTGGGAGCATTGTCGCAATAAGAGAACGTCTCAGACCCAAGGAAGAGTAGACTCCAATGCCAAAGAGCGTTTTTGACTGTTCTTCTATGAACGCTCTGAGTGGACGCTTTCTCTTACGCCTTCCCTTCTTTGACCTGCCTCTTTTGCTGTCCTGCTGGCCTTTGAGTAATTTCACTTTTTCTTTGTACTGCTATGGTTGTTCCACTTCTTCCTCTTATTATTATTGTTATTATTCTTATTCTAGGGGAGAGCGTACTCGGTGTGGGGTAGAGTTGGAGGTTCTAAGTTTGAGAAATGGAAGAGGGTTTTCCGCGCAATCGTCGGCGGGTCGTCTCAATGTATATATATATATATATATATATATATATACATATGTATGTGTATGTGCATCGCTTTGCAGCTCCGGCGGTAACAACGGCACGAGAATCTTTTTGTCCATCTCTCTTATTGGCTTTCAAGCGTCGTCAGGCAGTGGACGAATTCGTTTGTTCGACGAGCGCCACCGCGGCGGCTATTGCTTCTCGCTGTTGTTACCCCCTTGTTTTCGTCTTCTCTCGCTTACCCGAGCAAACTCTAGGCAAAAGGCAGCTCTTGTTATTGCGTCGGCTTCGTTGAGGTACTGTGGGTCCTAGCACAGGGAGAACCTAAGACAGTGGGATTCTCTTCGTCTGAATACCGCCGACTGACAGTCGCTGGGAACAACAGAACTTTATCTCGCTTTTTTTCTCATTTCTACAGCTATCTTACTCCCCCGCAACCGCCGGCTCACATTTGCACGCTCTATAACTCTCAAAATTGTTTTGATAACCACATCTATGGCTGCCATCCGAAAATGAGCCCAATAGAAGGATTGTGGACCGCAGAGGGCATCATGGTCGTCACCGTGCCTGCCCCCTTCCCCTGCTTAGAATGTCTCACTCGATGTGCTCCAGCTGTTTCTGCGTAATGCTTATGCGAGATGCCGTTCGGAGTAAGCAAGCGGGGGCGACAGACACGAACAAAACGCACCAATGTATTGTTGTGCAATGAGACTTCCCATACTGTACGAACTGCGTCTTACGGCGACCGCGTCAGACATATTCTTAGAGCTCATTGCACCTATCCCGGTTTCATTCGCGAATCACTTCTTGGCCATATTTCTTTATTATTTACCATTATTTATCACGGTTCTATTTAGTCTGTGCTTAAATAAATTCTGTAACGTAAAAACGTTGCTACTCTATCCATTTGAGGACGATACATTCGGTATATAGAAGAAACGGGCTAATTATGTTAACAAATATGAATCTACATGTATTTTTAAATGAATAAATGAGTTTTACTTCGAATTGCCTAAAGTATTTGTTATATTATAAAATATACGGGACATTCTCTACGTACTAATGATCAATGTCTTCCTTGTTGTCATTGTTTTCCTTATTGTTAGTGGAACATAAGCGCACCTAGAAAGACAAGACTTACAGGCTCCAGTTTGTCGGCCGCCAAGAGGTTAGTTTTTACTATCTATCTCACCTTGGCGCCAATGAGGAAATTGGTCGTGCTTGTTGTCAGTGGTTCTCACAGTTCTCGTCACAACTGTGAGTCGACAGAATGGGGATCCCGGTTAGATGTTCGCTAGGCTCTAGGCTGTCTTTCGCTGCAGGACAACCAGTCTAGCCTCGCGAATGCTCTACTAGTAAGTGTCCTCTTTTACAGAGAGAAAGAAGGCTCCTTCTTTTCGTTACAGAAGCCTGTCTTTCTTGACTTCATTCAGCCCTCGCCTCCCTAGCGCCTTGACTAGGGTCGCTTGCCCCGCTAGCAGCTCAGTGTGCCCCTACCGCGTGTCGGTACGGTGTCTGCTTGCTTTGGCAATCTACTTAGGAAGAGGGTCATAGGGGTAGAGGGAAACGGGGGGGATGGGGGGGGGTAGCTAGGGAAATTGGTAGGAGTTCGGAGGAAAGCACAGTGGGTATGAGTGTCACAAAAGAAGCGAAAAGCTCCGAAGACTACTCCAAGTGGGCCTGCTCTTGCAGCTTCCTCCGTCAGTTAGTTGCAGTCCGACTGGCCATAGGTAGAGACGAGACGAAAGTACTCCACTGTCGCTCAAATGCCGTGTATTCCGATCCCAGATATGATCCCTGTTTAATAATCAGAAACACAAAAAAGCAGGAGCACACAAGAAGGACCAAAAAGAAAGTACACTGTTTGGTAAGTTTGCTGCGACAGGAACTGCCGACGACTCTTGTCCTTCTTTAGCGCTTCTAGCAAGAGAGTGGCGACGGCAGCAAACGAACGCCGATCGAAGGAAAAGAACGAAGATGACATGACCATAGGGACGGAAACAGCAAAAAGGCAAACGTCGAAGACGGACTTTGCCTCAAAACTTAACCTGCCAGTCTTGATCCATCTACGTATAAACGAACGGACCAGTGAACCAGACCAAACGGCCCAGTGCAAGACCAAAAGATTTCGCGGGAGGCTAGGATCGCGAGTTACGGAGTGAGATGCTAGCCATCAAGGAATAACCTAACCTGGTGGTCGGGTCGAGATCTTTGCCATTCAAGGGAAGGCAAAGCTGGTTTAGGAAGAGAGCGGAAATTGTCTGCTAGACGCCAGTCTTGTGACAAGCTACCGCTAGCACCGTCAGTTCAGCCGTCCTCAACTCGCAACCCCAAAAGGGTGTCCTGTCGAAGCCTTTAAAAGTGGCCGCGGCTCCTCGCGCCTCTGATCTCTTGTCATCATCACTAGCTTCAAGAGATCACGGTACTCAACGTACGGTGCTTTCATAGGTTTGTCGCTTTAGACGCAGGCCTTGTGAAGCTTGCGAGAGGTGTTGCTCGGAACCGAGGGTCCAATGTTGGGAAATATGGGTATCGTCGGAGTTGACGCAGCTGCAGCAAGGAACAGACAGATAACCTTCCTTGTGGGAACAACCACCCCCTAGAATAAGTGTTGGCGCGACGGCACCTCACCCCGGAACTGAACAAGTGACACAGAAATGACTGCCAACAAAAGACGAGCGACAAAGAGCAGAGGGTTCGAGGAGAGATGGTTCGGTCGTATTGGTAATCTTCTTGGCGTTGGTCCTGTACTTCGCTTTGCAAACAAAGTCCTTGTCGGCAACAACAGCAGTGGCAGGCCGCATATGTCAATGAGTTTCATTGTCTTTGTTATACTCGGTCTTTATAGATTTGCGACAGAGTTAATGAATCGCCGTCGGATGATGTTTCTCCTCGGATATCAGATTTGCATCGTTCAGAACCAAATGGCGCGTTTTTGTAATAAATTTAGCATTACAGAAAACAAGTTATTACGATGTAATACGTGTTGCGAGAACAATATCGTGACTATGACGTGCCATTGAGAAACTATAGTAGACATGCATTTGGTTGTCTTCAAATGACGTTTTATAAGGTTTTAACAGCAGTCAATTACCTTTGATTCTTCAGATACTGAAACGTTTTTCTTCATACTACATTATCTGGGTATCATCCACAATTCAGTAGTATATTTTCGGCAAAGGAAGTGCAATCACGAAGCAAAGCCGTTTCAAATAATCCTCTCCGACACGGCGGAACGATCTCTCGTTTCTAGTATGGTTCGTATTCGGTCATACGTGGGGTGGCAATCTCGTTTTGATGACATGGCTTTGGCAGGCCTTTTCAAAAATTTGTCAGTCACTCTAGCAGTCAGGAGTACAAGATGTATCTGGCAGACACGTTACCGGCGCTGGCGATTGAGTAGCTAAGTGAATGGATTCCAATTAGCGTTGTTCGCAGTGTTTGTGAGCTCTCTAAATGCCCATTTAGCAATAACAGCAACGAGGATGCGAAACTGTTCGAAGCGTCTGTAAAGCGAGGTAAATGGCGGCCGATGGATCGAGTTGTATTTGTTTCTCGCCGTAGAGAATGACGTTGATTCGGCCGGCAGCAACACTGTGTCGTACGATGACGAACGGTCATGGCGATTCCATGTCTCGATAGACTAACAAGGACTTCGTACTCTCGATTTGATCGAGCTGGATCTGGCCAGAGCGACGGACACGAGACGTTCTTAGATAGAGGTGTGGCCACACGTTGCCGCCCGACATCATATTGGCCGTAGACAGTGATGGTTATACCAGTTCGAGTCGAGCGGGACAAATGGCTGGCTCTATCATCCTGTCGGCTCTTAATTCTATTTGAGAATTGTCTCCAATTTGTAGTTCTTCTTCATTGTAGCTAGAGCGTATGCTGTCTACGTCGTTCGCTATAGTGGTGGAGTATGTGCATTGGCCAGCAAGCGCGAGTTGAGAATAACTATGATCCAACGAAAGCTGACGGCTATGTCAGTGATCGCCTATACATGACCTATAGATGACGTTCGGCGTCCCTGTAGAACGCGTCTGAGAATCGCCTTTTTCTTTGATTCGAATGTTTCCTTCGATTCGCGCGGTAACGTCGCTTTCTCGTCTCTGTTGCTGTTGAGAATGCTTAAACTAATACGAGTACTGGCGCGCCTCCCACAGTTGCAATAGACGTGCCCGCTCTGTTGAGGAGGCACTTGATTGTCCGTGGCCGGACTCAGCTTTGGTTGCGAAGGCGGCATCAGACGAGATGAGAAAGATGCCGGCAATGCTCAATGAAAACGAGCGTCGTCGGCGTTGGATCGTCAATGTCGGCGTCTGCCGCTGCAGGGACAACGAATGAAACGCTGTCGCTGCCTCCATTTTGTATCGTTGTCATGCGTCTTTGTAGGGGGACACGATATGAAGTCCTGCCTGTTCCCTGTGCTGGCCTTCTATCCGTTCTCGTCGCATTCGCCCATTGGAAAACCACAAGCCAGCAGCCGTCGTATCGTCGAGCTTCAAAGATATTGTGTGCATCCATCCCTTCAGTTTGTGTTTTTGGCGTTGCGTTCAACGGCAGAGACCGTGACCGAGATGGCGACGTACGACGACGGATGAAAAGACAACAGGACTAACCTAGACGGCGACGCGGCGAAAAAAACTAAGCCGGCTATACTATTGGCCTTTGTAATTTTTGTTACGTCCTACGTCCTTCGATCTCGTGCTGGGGCGGTGCCGTGTCAATGGCT
Source organism: Varroa destructor (assembly GCF_002443255.2). Lineage (NCBI taxonomy): Eukaryota > Metazoa > Arthropoda > Arachnida > Mesostigmata > Varroidae > Varroa > Varroa destructor. Next base: position 26,152,067 of record NW_019211455.1, on the reverse strand, counting down.
TGGTCACTGAGACGGCCCTGTTGTCCTTTCTACTCAGCATTTCTAATGTGATGATGAACGTTTTGCCTCCGTTGTATTATAGTTAGAGGAAGATGAATAGCGACAAGTACAACCGGCGTAATAGAACCCTGCATCGTCGTCAATTTGGCCCGGATGAAATGAGCCTACGTCCTGAGTAGGAAGCACTTTCGGCCGCGTAGCGGGCACCATTTTGAGTGCACACTCAATCAGGTGTAGGTAGAGTACAGGTGTGACAGCAAGTCGAAGTCGAAGTCAGTCTTGTAAGTCATATACAAATATGTTTGCTCAAATGTCTCTTAAGCGCAGCTGCCGCAAATCGGAAAAACGCTATTTTTTGAGACTTCGTTTTCCGAAAGGTCAATATATATATATATATATATATATATATATATATATATATAATAAAAAAAAAACACGTGCTTGCCTTTTTAAGCTATTACGCACACTTGATACGGTCGTAATTATAATGCTACTATATCTATAATAGTATACAGATCGGATTGTAGCGGTGTTCTAGCGATGTCTACGTCAACCAAAATAGAAGCTGACTCAAAAATCCGAGAACTTTACACACACACACACACACACACACGTATAGCGCACAGACGCTATCGCGCAAATTTGAATGTCCAGAAAACGTGTAATTTCTATGCTTGTTCAGCTACATACTTACAAATATATCTGTAGTAGTATGTATGTATAAAACTAAGCAAAACCTGCCGGCAGTAGAAAGCGAAGGGTGAACAGATCAGAGCAGCAGGGATAGCGACTAGGGCCCGCAAAGCTAGAACCGGCGGTTAGAGCCTGCGGATATTTTTGAAATTCGAAGGGATTAGAGAATTCGCCGCTGCCGGTCTGAGTGCGCATCGCTCTTTTCCCACTGGCCCCTCTCCCTCCCACTTGCACAGACATCCCTCCCGACTCAGTGACGCTTCGCAGCGTCGCCGTGTTTAGCCACACAGGAAGATCCGCAAGGCAGGACAGGATTCTCTCTGTCTTGTTGAAATCCCATCTGAATCTCGGAATACAAGATCCTGCTGGATCTAGTTCGCGACGGGTGAGGTTCAAACTATGAAACGGTAGCGACTGCTGCTAGAAACGGGCTGCCTCCCTTTAGCTGACTCTGGCTTGAACCTTCAAGTTCAGCTTTAGCCTGTAAGGCAATGCTTGGAATTGTGCAGTTCGGCGGCAGTTAGCAAAAGGGAAAATGCGGAAGGCGGGGAAAGCGGAACTATTCGAGAGTTCAGGAAAGAAGGCACCAAGGGACAGGAGGGGACTTCAAGGCCCCGCAGAATGGAGTGGCGCCGGTTGCCGCTTGCCCCCCAGTCAGCAGACCAATACTCGTGGCAGAAGGAAGAAGCCGAGTACTAGCACCACTAGAACTACTCCTATCCGAAAACGGGATGTGACGTTGCCATCGCGGCGACTGTCTGCCGCCACTGCCTTCACGGTGGATCGCTCGGTCGGTCGCTGTCTCGGTTCCTCACTAGGTCGCTTGCCGCCGCTAGCATTGCATCCGTGACTGCTGTCCCAACTTTTCTTCCAGGGCACGTCGAGAACGAACTTGTCTTTAAGGATATTCCTTAAGCCATCCCCTGGTGACGGAGCCGACGGTAGCAGCAGCGGCAGGAGCTTCTCTAGCCGTTTGCCCCTGTTTCCTCCCTACGGTTTGGCTGCTGCTGCTGCTGCTGCTGCTGGTTAGCAGAAACCTAGCCTCTGCTCCCTGTCTCTCTCGCTCTCGGTTTTCGTACCAGCAAGTCTATTTGACTCTCCCTTCTATGTATCTCCATTTCGCTTCTGGATATGAGTCGAGTCAGTAAAATCGCGATAGATGTTAGGGCTGGTTGTATATTACCACTGCTGCGGCGATTACAGGTCCTCAACCACCCACCCGCCCTTAGCACGACATCAGCTTGCTTCAACTAGGACAACTGTGCAACTCATGCTGCTTGACACACTCACTGGCTGGCTGGCTAGCTACCCCGCCGCAGGGGCAACGGATCCTGTGCGTGACGGCTATAGCGGATAAAAATTTCCAGTGGCATTTCAGCTTCGGCTGCCGGTTCGAGTGTTGTGTGAATCCTGGGTAGCTGGATGAGGAATGGTTTATGTGGCTAGATGCTTGATCGACCGCCGCCTGGTGACTGCTGCCACCGTGGCGCGGCGTCAGCGGCACAGCTGTAGAGCTCACAGAACAACTGTGAGCCATGCTCGCTCACTAGCTTGCCCACTCCTCTAGGAGCAGAGATCTAAGGAATTGTGAAAGGAACCTATTGGTGCATTAAAAGGGGGAACGAAAGGGAAGAAGCTCGGCACGAGCTAAGGAAAGGGCGAAGAAGGGGGGTTCTACCCGCGTAGCTTTCGTAGTCTATCTAGCCAGTTACGGGGAACTGGAGTGACGCGCTGGGAGGCGGGGATGGGGGCACTTTAGCCAGAAGGAAAAGGATAATCCGGATAAACTCGCCTGCGCGCGCGCTGCTGCCGTTGCTCGCCTGGAAAACGACGGCCTCGCAGCATTTCTCTCGGGAGAACTTCCCCTACTTTTCTCCCTGCTGGTCTGACCTGGTGCTCCTGCTGCTTGCCTGCTGTTATCCATCGAGCGGCCGGTTTGTGCGTACACTGCTCCACACTACCCTGTACTGTTTTTGGCCAGCTAAGCCAAGCAGGACCGACCGAAAGCTGGCGCCCCCTGACGGCGGCCTGGTCGGCTGGGTGGCTTGCCTTTCATCTATAGACTATTCTGACAACCATTAACGGCGATGGTCGATGGCGATAATCATTAGAAGACAAACAATGACATTGTCAAAATGAAGTGCTACACACCTACAATGAGCACGGCCCTTTCATGCCTCCGTGTGAAAACCGTGCACATTCATAGATTTTGCTGGTGTCTGTGCGAGATTAATTCACTGTAGATCCTCTTGGCGGATGTCAAACAGAAAACGACGACTTCTAGATGATGATGATGATGTGTGCGAATTGTAGCTACGTCATCGCGGCTGCCGCCTCTGGAAGTCGAATAGCTTCACTCGTCCATCGCTTGTTCGTTCGTGGAACTCTTGCCTTCCAAACAATTTTTGCTCTGCTCTTTTTTGTGTCCCGCTCTAGAGAGAGTGTCCCGTTGAAGAGCCTCGCTTTCTCATCTGTTTTCGTCGCATGGACAAAGCGTGGCAACTAGAGATTATCCGAATTCCATCTGCTAGGACCTAGTTGCGTCGCTTCGTCGGCGTTGGATTACACGTAGCAATAGCGGTCGGGTGCGTGCAAGAGCCTTAAGTTGCACGGCTCGACCAACTTGGCTGGGATAAGTTTGTTTGGAACGCGCTCAGTATGCAACGATGATTGACCTTTCAAAGGAATAATGCAGCCAGCGGGAGCGATCTGAGCCACGATGTCCGCTCGCAGTTCGTTTGCGGCTTACCACTATAGCGGCCCACAGGCACGGGATTGGTGGAGCAAGCTTAATTATTACATGAACTATAAAATCGCGCGTATCTCTATATGGCGGCAGTGATTTTTCGTTCAGCAGATTTCATTCAGAAATAAAACATGTACCTACTCTTGTCAAAGTGCGTTACAGGCACGCGTGCGTCGATACCCTATGTGAGTTGGATAAGGACACCGCTCAATCATCTGTAAGACGCATTCGAGTCTATGTCGCTATATCAGATTATCAAGAGTTTACTTAACATTTCGGTTATATCAACGATGCAGTGTTTGATTAGAGACAACTAGCTGATAAACTCATTCAAGCTGCTGCGACGACTGAACATTTTTCCCTTATCTTTCGCACCCACATTGTGTTTCCCACTCTCTCGCTTTCACCGTCTCTTGTATACGAAATTCGACTCAAGTACTTGAGTTCCAATTTGGCTTTGTAGCGTGGCAGTAGCTTCGGCTGATGGCGGTCTGCCCGCGTCGACTCCAGCAACCAAGTAGTTGTCGTTGTTATTGGCGCTTCAGTGTCGTGTCCCTGCCCCTCCGCCGTAACTCCCTCCAGCGTCACCGCTGCCATTGGTTGAGATGTGTTGTTAGCTGACTTTGACCAGTGGCAGGAACTGTAATAATACCGACCTCAACCACCGCCGGTATTTGAATCACAATAGGCCCCGCTCGCTTTCTTGAGGTCAGCAGCAGCAAATGGTAGCAGTAGAAGCAAAACAAGATGAAAGGTAAGGACGGGCTACAGCACAATGGACTGTGGATGACATCAAACCTCTCCACAAGTTGGGCAACAGCAGTACTTGAACGAGTTCGAATAACTCACAGACGTCAGCTACTCTACCGGCGTTAGCAGCTACGCTACAGCTGAGGATTCGCAGAGGAAGAAGTAAAATCTTTAGTGAAAGATGCAAATTCAACCACATCACTACAGTTTGCCTCACTCAACTATGCCTGTTCGTAGAGGATTGAGGTTATAAACCCCAAGGACTTCACAGCAGGCTGTTATCGCTGGTCGCTTTTGCCGCTAACTCTCTAGTGCTATTTGCATCACCCCGTCTCATTCAGCGGACCTCGATGTGACTCAGATTATCCCACCAGCTTTTTTCATCATTTGCACTCTCGGCCTTTGCCAGCCTACATATCTGCCGGTCCTTCCCATGAATAGTTGAAAGCGGGCAGCACTACTCGGTCGAGGAGAAGTCGCGCGCTGGCCCGGTGCTAGCGAATCGCTCTACAATAAGTTACCTGGCATCGAGCAACTTCTGGCGCTATCGGCGGCATGGCGGTTAAATGAGTGTACCTTTGCAGCTGAGCCCTCCGTACCCATATGGTGATAGGCGCATCTACTAAGTGGGGGCCGAGCAGAGTCGGACCTGCGCGGACACAGGGAAAGCCAAAGAACAGCAGCGAAAGTAACTAGTTCTACGCGACAAGAAGTGTCGTCCAACGCTTCACGGCGAAGTTCATTTTGAGTCAATGGGGCGTCCTCGAGGCTCCCTCTCGAAGTGCTGCGTTCGTGCTTGGAACAAGTTCAACAGCAGCTTTGTAGTTCGCGTACGAAAACAACAGCGTTGCTGTTATCGGCTGGTCTACAGTACCGATCACGCACGCCGGTTCATGTAATCCTTCAGCCGAAAGAGAATTATTGACCGCGTGTGGTAGGCCGAGAGCACGCATCATAATCATTTTCTTATCATAGAGCAACAACAATCAACCGATTTACCACTTTTCGTATTTATGCCGGTACCGTGCCGATGATTTAATAGTAAACATAAATGGAAGCGAAACACGAAAGATACAAATTGATAATAAAGGACGCCATTTGCTTGCTCATTCATAGATATCAGGTTGGCTATTGTTGTTTATACTTGAAACTATTCGCTCTGTCACAGCATGGCCCCGTCCTAATTTCATTTTACATAGAACGAAATGTTATTTCAAGCTCGAACTCTAAAAATGGATATTGGTTAAAAAAGCATGCATTCATTCAGTCAACAGATCTGGCACCTACTTTTTACCTGACCTTCTGCTGAGGTCGAAAACTTGTCTGGAGGATGCAGTCCAGCCATCCGAGGACAACTGACAAACAACTCGTGACTTGAACGGGAACGTCAAGCATCTTGAAGATATGAGACTTATTCAAAAGCATAAGTCCATATATACTAAATAATTATACTATTAGGATGGGATCTTCTAGGACTAACTACTTGTTGTCTAGTTATTTTATTATAGTAGCGAAATTTATAATTACATATATAACTAGTCGTGTAGGAGATTCAGGTCCTATTATAGGTTTAATTATAATAATTAATTGTCTTTGAACATTTCACTCGGCACTGAACGTCACGCAGTCACAGTGTCAGGTCTCCACAAGTTGACATGAAGGAAATCCGCCTAAGCCCAAAATTGAGCCAGATTTCCGTCCTTGAAAAACTATGATTTGCGCTTGGTGAAACTCGGAGAGTTCCGAAACATTGGCAAATGTTTGGCAAAAATAAGACGCTCAATAATGATCTGGATATTGCCGAGTAGCATAAAATGAACGAAGCTGACCATACTGAAGAAACGTTCTAACTAAATTATTGGTCAAGGGATGGGAAAAGGTCGTAAAGGGTCACGGCGAAGGTTAATTTGTTGTTAGAGTTCAAGTGCATTGCTACATTTTTTGTTAGGCTCAATTTATTTCCCCAACAAAAAACAGCCCTTTATGCATATGGATACAATAGATGCCGTCGGGGAGGCGTCCAGTGGCTGCATCATGCCGGCGGGCAAGCAAACGATGGCTTGCAGGTTCCTTCAGTGCTTCAGAAGAATAAAGCTAGATTCATAGAGGCTAATTGCTTGCGAACAAGTCTTCTTGGGCTTGTAGCTAAATGATGATTCAAAAAGGGAACCTGTACGATACACGGATATAGATCATAAGTACACAGACCTATCTATCCGGGCTAAGCATGATAGATACATCGATGAAAACAGGAAATGAGAAACAAATGAAAGGAGTTGATGATACTTCTTTACGCATAACATAAATCCCCTCACCATATATAAAATCCGTAGCCTAACAATATCGTGCGACGAGTGAGTCATAATCCAAAATATGATTGACACGCTGTCTAGGCATACATAGTGTGTACATACCCTCTATATCACCTGTTCCACTTTATCTAGATAGCAATAGACATATATATATATATATATAGCCGTGTATATATATATGTATACGGCCAGCCTAGGTAGGCAACTGAAGATAGGTTATGCACTACGACAGCGGACAAGTAGGTAGTAATTGCGCATATTAATCTGAGAATCTTAGAAATGGCACGGTCATAGCCCGTGTCCTGTCGCTGTAGCGACGTCGAACCCGACATTACCGTACATTAGCAGCGACGCCTTAGAAACGACGCAACTCTCGCCTGAATGTCTAACCCGTCAGTCAAGCCAACATTGCACGCTAACCTATCCCCCTTTTCTCCAATGCAAAATTCTTTGTTCTCACTTAGTAAACCAAACATCGTTTACTATTAGCGCCACGATCGAATATGACAGCTCCTACTTTTAAGAAGTAGAACACCTCTGCTGTCCTAAATCGTAATCCGAATTAGTTTTTATCCTCCATTGGGGACGTGGCAGTAACGGCACTTTGGGGTGTCTTCTCGAGATTTTGAGTGGATGACGAGAACAGCTGGAACGAGAAGAAATCAGGAGCTCGTTCGATGAGGCGTTCCTTGGCGTTGGCCTGTGACACCGACAACGGCAATGAGGGAGGCAATTGCCAACCAAATGTGCCCATTACTTTAAGAGAAAACGCAGGCGCTTTGTCGTAAACACTTTGCCCTTTCGTAGACTTTCCCAGTAGGCCGGACTCTAATCGGTATGCTTTGCACTATCTGTGTGACTTAAGCGACGCAGTGAATCTGGTCATCGCCAACACGATCGTTTCGGTGCATTCGCGCGCTACGCGAACATCACATCCATCTCGGTTAGTGTCGTTACCAATCAACAAGAAACGCGTGCTTCGAACTCAACTCGGCAGAAAAGACTTGCCGAGAAAAATTGTACAGATCCTAAGTAGACAGAAACACCCAACTGGAGGCAACACTTTCGGCGCCATCATCTCAATGGTAGACGCTAGCTCACTGGTCGCGCTGTCGTTCTCCTTTCGTCTCGTTCGAGTAAAGAAAGCCAATGAATAGTACTTTTTCATATTTTCATGGCGTTTACTCGAGCTAATTTGCTCACTCGCTGCCGGGGGAAAAACGAAGGGGCACAGGAGGACAAGAGCAGGTTGGCCGAACGAACCAACGGAGTCGGCTAGTCGGGGTCATACGTAGAGAGTAAAGATGGAGTTTTCAAAGGAGAGGTGAAGGCACGAATATTTCATTGGGCCTTCGTTCGTTCACTTACTTAGTTGGAAGTTGTTGGTGTGTCGATGTCCTCTGAGTGCTAAATGTGTCTGTTCTACCTAACTCTCGTCCTGCTGCTTTCTAATTCCCGTCTATGTAGTTTTCCTCTGCAAGTCTGTCGAGTTCATTTTACTATGCTGCCCCCCCACAACGATTCTTATCTTCGTCACCTTTAGTTAGCGGCAGTAGCAAGCAGGCCGTGTTGTAATGGTAGGAAGTCGTGCCAGCAGACCCTGTATTGTTATATATATATATATATATGCTAAAACGGCGTCATTCATTGGAACCAACAAACGAAGCGGCGTCAGTTCGAGTCGGGCGGAGCTTCCATAGCCTTCAAGGAAAAACTGCGGTTCTGTGACGACAAGCTACTGAGAGTCCCTGAAAGAAAGAGAATGTAGAAAAAATCAAAAAACAATGCGGGGGGGGGGGGGGGGGGAGATGATAAAGACGAAGGTGCGCGATGGAACAAACTAATGATTCCTTGGCTGGCCCCTGAACAACCCTTAGAACGGCTAGCCGTCGCTGCGACAAGTACCTTACGTCGTTGTCTAACTTCTTATCTGTCTCGTTGATTCTCGGCGTTCTTATTGAATGTTATGCGTTGCAGGTAAGCCAGCAGTTCCTGTTCACTGCATCGTCGAGCTGAGCAATAGCGCGACCGAGGGCTGGCGGGACTCGCCCGTTCACTCGACGCAGCCCGCTACAGCTTTCGCGCACGTTGAGAATCGCGTCGTGACCGATGGTTACGCTATCGTTCCTGCGAATACTCCACTCATCAATCTCGTGCCGATAGCCCTCGAAAAACTCGGCGTTTACAGTGAAACGACCGCACCAGCTAAAGGTACGTTTGCCCCCCGATGTTAAGCACTTGACACAGAAAGAGAAGATGCTAAACGCATAATATATCTATGAAGAGCTGAAGCTTTATAAAACCAATACGTAGCAGAAACGGAAGCTGACAAATAAACGAAGTTATCATTGCAATTAAATCTGATTTCCACATACCTCTCTTTGTTCTCCTCCACTTAAGTCCCGTTTTTTTCTTTTTATTTTCATCTAAACAAATAGTAACGGTTGGAAGTGAGCAGTTGGTGCGCATTGGAGTACAGACAGAGCTAACATAACGGTCGTCCAGTACTTATGCCATTTAGCTTACGGTCCCATCCATACTAGTACCACTAGGTCAAGTCTGCCAGATGTAGTTCCAGAACAAAGATCGGATGCTTATCAGCGTTTTGCCCGAGCACTTGCACTTCTGCTGACACTATTAGGGTGACCGCCTGGACACTACCCCACCAGCTGTGATCATAGTGCTACCAAAAAGCGGCCCTGTAACATTATAACATTGGTGCCCAGCTAGACATTGCTGAGTCCCTGCAGAGTTGGCAAAGAGCTCCAGGTTTCTGCCGTTGAAGCTCGCTCCGGCATTACTGCTGGTTCGAGGGGATTAAAACGAACATGGAAAGATGAAGAGATTATGTCGCTTGCTTTCCCTTCCACGTCGATTAGCTAGCCGCTGCTGTGGGTTCAGTCTTGGTGTCGGCTTCACTCCGGCGCTCGACAGGACGCTCACAAGCTGGCCATGGACCATGCAAGCAAGTTTCGTCCCTTACGCCCTCACACAGCTTTTGCTGTAGTTGCTGTTGGGTTCCTGTCTGACTGCTGCCATCCTGTGTGCGTCGCTTCGTCGGCTGTCGGTTGATCAGTCGCAGGGCTGCGCAGCTCTTTTCTGGATGGCCAAGAGACAGATCCGGCGGCACCTTACAGCCGCGTTTCTCTTCGTAAAAATCTAGGTGCCTTAGGCTCGGTCAGCCTTTTTGCCTGGAAGCCACCGCTGGTTCAGCTCAACGCGCACTGATGCCACTGACTTCGTCGTCCGCCGAAGTCATCTGGATGTAGGCTTGCCTGCTGCCCAAGATGGGCTCTGCGTCTAAATCCCATGAATCCGGCCATAGCCGACTCCGTTTGTTGCTGCTGCTGCTGCTGTTGTAACGGCAGCAGACTATAGTCTATTGCAGTAGCGGTATCCATGGGTTGCTTTGCTTAACGGTGCTTGCCTTGCCCACATTGCCGTCCGCTGGTACTGGCTTGAGGCGGGGTATGGGTCAGTGAAGGAAGACAAGCAAGCAGGTCAGGGGGGGGTGCTACATAGTAGCCGATCGACACAAAATGAGAAACGTAAACAGTAGCGAAAGTGAAATAGATGATCCACCAGTAGTTTGGCTCAGTCGGCAGAATTTGGGAAGGTTGATGGAAGATATTCTACTAGATTTGCTTTTATTACTGCCTCGTCAGGCTGAGTTGAACATCCATCATCAAAGTGATGACAATGGTAACAAAACAAGAACAATGGAGACGAAAGCAAGAACCACTTAACTAAGGTGAAAAATGTCAGATGTATCATACATTCTATAACAATGATCCTAGTGACACGGGGTATGATATAATAGTATTCGTGTGATTATCGCCTGTCTTGATGCGCTGACAAACGCGGCAAATGATATCGGTATGAGGGGTGATGCTGCAGTGAGGGCCAATTCATGATCGTCTCTATGAGAGCAGGTCTCGTACGAGTAGACAATGAAACGGTAGAACTAACAGCAACCCTTTGTAACGATAGTACTATGAAACGGCGCTGAACAGCTGACTATTCTGCTTAATATGTGACTGTTGGCCAATAACACGAACAGCTTGATCCCTACTGCAAGATTAGGAAATAAAAATAATCCGATACGGAGGAAGGTGGGCCGTGTTGAACATGGATGTCAGAAGGCTGGCATCTCGCCGTAGACTGGAACGTGAAGGAAGAGGATGTGTTTTTGGCGGATTATATAAATACCCGTTCCGTGACGTGACGTGACGTTTGGAAGAAGCAAAAACACGTATGATATATTTGTACGCGGCTAAAATCTTAAGGATGATCTCAAATGTGATCGTACGTAATCGTTGTCACTATGGAATAAACGCGCATATGCAGATGCCTGTACAATATATTGGTCAAAACAAGATTAGCTGCAAAAACTGTATCCCGACGCGAAGTGCTGTATAAACGTTGGGTCATTTGTATCCGTATTTCGCACTACCGCGAATTTCTACTTTATACTGCGAACAGCTAGATAATAATAATAATAATAATAAAAGCGAATCGCGAAATTTCTGATATAAGAAAAATATAGAAAGTGTACACACCGCTGATGAAGGCAGAGTGATTGGGTCGCAGCGGCATTTGGCAGCCCAACCCACTCGTAAGCTGCCTTCGGCTACTGGTATTGTTGCTACTGGTGCTACTCAGAAGAGCCTTTCAAAAACCAGGGAGAATCGGATTGACCCGACAATCAATTCCTTTGGGACGGACGCTAGGCCGCTCAGGTAACCAGTTTTCGATCGCTATCTGGTCTGCCAACAGCGTTCGCCTTGTTGTGATTTGACGTCTCGGGAACGTTTGCTCCAACCTTTCACCGCAACACGAGTGACATACCCAACTACGAGAGGCAAGCTACTCGATCCGACGTACACCTGTACATGCTCGAACCTTTACTCTGAGTATTGCTCCTGCGATCGCACGGTCTAACGTGATTTGGCCAATGGGGAATCGGCCAACCAAGCGGCTTTATTTGCCTCGCGCTGAGCCGTTCTTTTGAGGTTAGCAACAGGAATATAAGGCCAGCAGCGGCAGCAGACGCAGCAAGTGCAGGACCAACAAGCGAACTACAGTACCTGTAAGGCCTACATCGCTGGTATCAAAGTGCTGAGCCGTGCCACTATCGTCGCATTGGCACAACGCGCTGCGACCACACAACCCTACGACGCAAATCTACGGTCTGCCTTCGGTCCTATGGCCCTGAGACTTTTAAGCTGCCGCGACCTCCCACGAGTTCCCCTAAGCTGTAGCTATACAAACTGGCGAAGACTGAGTGTAACCCCTTGCCAGCCGGGTCGTTCGCTGGGAGGCGGGACTTCTGTCCTAGTAACATCATGTACGTATATACGATGGATGTACTCAGGCGGGTTTATTTTTTGTCTCTCTTGGCTTGGCCACGATGTAGGTTGCTTTTACGCATACAAGCATCTATATAAATCTGCCTGTTGGCGGGTTGTTGTCGCTTCCGTATAACCCGCCCGTGGTCGGTCCTGGGGTGATTGTAAGGGGTCGGGATCACTCCAGCCTATATTTCTATTTCTCTTTTTAGCCTATTTCCCCCCTCTCTCCTGCTCTTTCTCTCTCACACACACACACACTCTCTCTGTTGTCTACGCAAAAACGCATTCGTTGTAGCTATCTCTGTTGTTGCTGTTGCTACTGCCGCCGCGACTGCTACATAGCTGTGGACGCGTCTTATCATCCCTTGCGCCAGGACCCGCTTCCGCCCCTTGAAAGGTTCACGGGTCTAACAGGCACAGACGTAGCCTTTGTAGAGTTTACGGTCTACCGTGGTGGATCATGTCCCGCTTGGATGGCGATAACAATAACTTGTTGGCCTCCAGCTTTGCCGTTCCACCAGTCCTACAATTTGTTTTACGTCAACAACGCCAGTAGCGGTATAAAGCGAAGCCTGCGCGAGGCGGCAGACAGGACAAAGCAAGCGAGGTGAGCAAGTATCTCGTCATTCCAACGAATTACGCTCATCAAATTGAACTCCGTAGAGACAGAGAGCTGACTCGAATTGGTGTCAATGACAACAACAGCAACAACGACAGCATCGAAGCGAAGTAGGACGACGACAATCAGATTGACTGTCTGTCGATATGTTTGTACTTAGGTGTGCGACGCGACGAATAGAAAACGAGTTTGCCAAATATATCCGATCCCATCACATTGTGAGCCAAACACTATAAGGCTGTGTTAAAAAAAATCGAAAAAAGCCCAAACACCGCTCATACGAACTGATGTGAACAGCGAAGGTGCGTTGTTGACAAAGATCTGAGTAATCTGCGCGCTTCTGCTGCTGCTTCAGCGGTTGCCATCGGTCGTGTAGGTTCGCAGGGCTGTATAAAAGTCTTGCATAGGGAGATGCTTGTATGCGCGATACTGAGGTAGCAGCCGAACTATTCCGTCTCATTACGCGTTAACCTATTACAGTGTGTATACTATGAAGAAGTGTGATCGAATGACTTAATTTGTTTGAGTCCATAGGCTATAGTTACGTACGAGGGCTGGCAGCTTACTTCGAGAGCTCAAGCGGCATTGCTGAAGATTTACGCCAACGGATAACAGTAACATGGAGAGCACGGAGTGTAGGCACGGATGGCTGCGCCAGTTTACATAGCAATCCAGCGTGTACTAATTATATGTAATAGTGGTTCTTTTTCCGTAATGACACTTTAACACTGTAAAATGAACGTCTTCATACGAGTGAACCTTTACGACGATAGCAACAAAACATGAGCCTGTAATGGTACTAGTATCTTCTGCCATCTTAATTATTGCTGCCGGTCTATTACGCTACATCCATGCATCTACATATTTGTATTCAAATATCTGAGTCGCTATGTCGTTGGACTTCCTGCCTGTCTCTTGGTTCTCCTATCTACTTCAGTGAATGTAACCGGTTGTATGCATACGACGAGTGCCGAGAATATGACGCGTTGGTTCGCTTGCGTCCCGAAGGCAATCCTTTCGATGCGGTAGAGACAGCCAGGGCAGTGAGGCCGTGAAGCTAGCTAGTTTAGGGAGAGTTTCCCAGCCACAGTTATATGTACAGCGTAGCGAAATCGCTTATCCATGATATAAGAGGGAGTCTGTTCGGAAAGAAGACAGGGGGCACGAGACGAACGAAAGACTGGAGAGCCTGCAAAGGCTAGCTGGGGGTCGGGAATTGTACTAGGAAAATGTTCGGGGTGAAGTATCCCCTAGTTTCTCCAATCCGACCCCGCTGGCGCCCTTTGGTCAAGACGAAAAGCGGGATGGGGCAGAAGTGGAAAGAAGGCAGCCAGGGATGGTAAATGGGGCCTCTTGGGTACCGGGGTCTTAAGCTCTTTTTCGTATTTTAATCTCTCTAGCCGAAAGGGCTGCCCCTTTGCTGGCAGCCGACAAACGGGCGGACCAACCAACGGTAGCGGCAATAGCAGATCCTTGAAAGCGACGCTGAGCCAAGCTGGCCGCTCGAGTCTCTCTTGTTGGGCTTGCTTCAGCATTTTCGCAGCCAGATCTACATGCGCACACACACACAGATACATACAGCCAGTTTCATCGGCTCCACCATTCTTGGATTCTCTATGACTGCCCCTACCTTATCCATTCCCCGTGAAGTACCCCATCTTTCTACCCCCACCCCAAAAACCCCACTACATCTCTCCGCTCACTCTCTTCGGATAAAGCCGGTGCGACCACAGTAGAGCCCAGCCTCGCCTCAGTGCAACGCTGTTCGCTGTCTAATCCGCCGTGGTCGCTGCCGCTGGGCTGCCCTTTGCCATATCCAGCCAGTTCTGCTGTAGCGCTGCTAGTGCTATTTTGGCAATAACCTGCGTGCACAACGCACAATCGCCGGCACTGGGTGCTGGGCGTCGAGCGTTGGGCGAGCGCTACCATTACCAATGCGCTGAACGACAGGCTGGCTAGCATCACATGATCCAGATTTACTATAACCCCAGCTCTCCACGAATCCAGCCCTGTATTTCCTCCTTCGCTTGAACAACGTTAAGCTTGGCCGTGGCCAGCGAGTTCGATCTCCATTGACATGGACAGGACGATCCGCCGACACGAGAAGTTGGCCTAATGCCGAAATGGAAAGGCTCAGAAAAGGTCAGGACGGATTTGTTGAAACAGTCTCTGAGTTTTGCAATGACCATTTTGCTGATCACATAGACAGACACATGCCTATATAAGATTACAAGAAGTAGATGCTAGGGCTCGCACCAACAACAGTTTACTACGTAGACGTGAATTGATGACACGGACAACGTAGAATTTAACTAGAGTTTACTATAGAATTTAACTAGAATCAAGCTACTCGTATAGCGGAATACCTCGTTATGGCTCATGCCCTGCTGGTATCAACGCGCAAGAGAACTAAATCAAAAACAGCAATACATAAATTAAGATAAAATGGCCTGTTCACCGCTCTTAATCATGTAAGTTACCTTTCCTATCGTGCGCTTGTTTATACAGGTGGCCTACTTTCGGACAAATGCACATGCTTAGCGCCAACCGGCGTCTGAATAGACTACGCGAGCAGGCCACTGTGTCGGGGGCGTAAGTAAATAGTTGTCGGAGATTCACTTGAGGCATGTGGCACACGATATAGCGACTGGTCCTATGAGCAGGGAAACTGAGTGTGGGTATAGGTGTATTGGAAAGATGGTAACTTCGTTTGAATTTCATGCAAACACATTACACCCTTACTTTCGTAGTACTCATATATCGTCTGGTGGTTATAATACTTCGGAGGTATGGCAGACGGTGTGAAGCAGGTTAAATTTCTTCGGACCCGTCTTTTCGAGGTAGCCAACACTGACGCTGTCTGAAGGTGTTTGTCCTCACCGGCGACGCTAGCTCTCTTCAGTAGACCACGACTCGGTATATTGCCTAGTCAATGATTCGCAGTGCGTCGCGTGATGCTTATTGCCTGCAATGCTATGAGCTACCATTATTTGCGCTCTTGTTTGGCGTCTCGCTGTTTAGTCCTTGGAAAAATACGTTGCACGAATATTTTTAGACCTATGATAAGGGTTTAAACCTTGGTAGTTTTAGATTACCCTTGCCGACAAGAAACGATATAACCATATAATACGATGTATAATAAAGTGAATCATATATCACTAATGATGTGCTCGTACACCAACATTTCCATGTTAGGATTTTTCTCTAAGGGACTACCGCACATACATTTTTCTGTTCCTATCAAAGCGATCCTCTACACATTTTTCGAACAATGCAATGCCCCAATGAAGTTACATGATTGGCATTAACTTGCAATTCATATTATTTCTCTGTTTGCGTAGCCAAGATGCTAATATGTCAATAGGTAGAACAAGGTATAACTGACAAATGCTAAAGAATCACAGACTGCTGATATTGCATACAAATGATTGTACCATACATCTGTTGTAGATTAGTATTTCTATATGTATAAATAGTATAAATGGTTTCACTAGCATGAGCCATCAACACGGCGCCGTGAAAATAGCGGCAGTTGGGTGGCCTGTGTTTAGGCTGGTCGCAGCGGTACCATCACGAGTAGGGTTCCTTCAGTAGTGCCAGCAACATTAAGCCAAGGTCCGCGGAGTTGAGTCGAGCCGAAAGCAGGCTTTCAAAAGGAGCTATACTAGCTAGCCGAGGCTGTCGAGGGAGACAGTCGCCACCGGCTTAAGGGGACAGCCGTCTACATCCACTTCGGGTACTACGACGGAGCGCAGAAGGGGGTGACGAGGGGCCGAAGCTGAGTGCTCGGCATGAGCACGCTGAACGTTGCCGAACCGCAGGGGACGCTTTAGTAAATTCGTGTTTCTCCTACAACCCGCGCTACCTTTCCCTTTAGCTCTTTCCCCGCTGTCAGTGTGCGACCCCGTTCTCCGTGGCGGCCGCCATCCACACTTCCTATCCCCTAAGCAGCACACCCCAAATTTCCCTTCAAAAACCCTCGCGCCCCCGGCTAAAAGAGGATTATCCCTGTTTGTCTCGGGAACCAAACGGGAATAGGGAGGTCCCCTGGCGAGCAGATGCGGCAGCAGGAGGCGCCGGCATTGCCATCGTAGCCACTGCTGTTCAAGGGGTATGGTGGCGGTGATGGCAACCGTGGTAAGGACTGCTTGGCTACGATGCTGCTAGAACTGGAGGCTAGGGCCTCGGTGCCGAAGTTGGGTTGCGCGTGGCACAGCGCACTGCTTCGCTTGCTTAATGTATTGCTGGCAGAAGGGACGGAGCATCATCCACGCGCGAGGGTTTTGAGGGTGGAACGCTTTAGATCGAAGGAACTGTCAGGAAACGCAGTGGGACAATCGTGGGACATTCAGGGAACGGGGGATTCTACTTTAAAAATGCTTAATCCACCAACGGAGGCAGGCCGACGGAAGAGAACGGCGAGAAGGAACGATAAAGAAGTGGAGAAAAAAGGGGAGGGAGTAGAAAGTACAGGACGACTTGCAACGGCTGTTGTGCCGGCGACGGGGAATCGGCCTGGCTAGCCAAAATGGACATCAACAACAGATACATGCACACACGCACATACACGGATATGGGCGCAGCAGTGGTTAGGAAGACACACAGGGAGTATAGTACGGCAGGCATGTGTATTTATTGGCCCAATTCGCAATATTCCATCTGGGTATGCGAATATATACAAAAAAAAACGCAGTCAATCGAATTGTTTCTGATCTAGGTCATATTTATGACAATTATAATCTCAGATGGTTACAGTAAATCAAATGGAACAGAGAGAAGTCAAGCTTAAACGTATTATTTGTCGTGTTGGCAAAATATAAAATGTTCCAGTAGAAACTTACCGATAGTGCAAAACTAACCAAACATCGTCAATCAAAATTATGCTCGTAATACCTTGGAGTTTATAAAAAAAAAATTGTATAGCACACAGGGGTCTCTAATGAAACCCACTGCCAATTTACAGAAAACTGTATTAAATTTCAAAATAAGAGTGGTTGTTGTTAAAATTATAATTACTTTCTAGCATAATGAAAGTTTTTTGTGAGTTTTGAATTCTGCCACGTGTACAATATCGATGTAGTCATATTCAATACTACGACTTTTGCCTTCTGAGTCTTGACTAGCAAAGACAACCGGCCTCATTCGATGGTGTGAAAATGGTTAATGTTCGAGGAAGACGTCTTTGGATATAGTAGTCTTCTATTGTCGTTTTCTTTTCTTATTTTATCCTTTCCACGAACGTTATATGGCGCGCTCATTCTAATTCATGACTCCCGCAAGCTAAGAGTCCATATAGAGATGTCATCGAGACCTTGGTAAGCAGCAACGGATGACATTTGGCGTGTGCCGGCAGAGTGAAGCACCGCTGCTAGCACGGGCCCTCTCCTTGCCATAGAAAGGAGGTGAAGTTGACATCTAATTACTCGAAAAGTAAGAACTAAAATGAGAAAATGAAATACGGATACTCGTTCCATTGCTGACTGAAGGGTGACCGTCCGCTCCTCAGCTCGCTCGCCCCCATTTCGACAAAGACGAACGCAAGCGACAAGCCAACCAGCGGGCAAGCTAGTCGAGGGAAAAGGCAGATCCCTCTTGTTCCAAATGTCGTCCTCCTTAGCGCATCAACTGTCGTCATCGTCATCATCGTTCCGATATCACAATCACTGCCATCGTCGCCATCAGGACAACCGGCAATACCAGCAAGTTCGGCCATCTACTTATATAGCAGTTGGCTGTCTTCCTACCTAGATGTGTCTTTCCCTCATCTCTTTCATTCGTCCATTGTTCCACAAAGGACGTATTTCGGTCGGCGGCTCAGCTGGTTTGCCGAGCGACTGATTGAGTGAGTGAGTGAGTGGACGGCTGAGACGAACACGAAGATCGAAAAGAGGCTTGTTTATTGCTACAATAAGAAGGCATCCTTGGCCCCATCCCACCGGGACATCATATTATTAGCATTAGCACAGAGTTGAATAAGAAGAGTCTTTCCGATATATAACAAACTAGTTAAGGGAGTGAGTTCAAATAAACAGGTAACGTGGCCTTATACATGTATTACGTTTTGGCACTATAAGGTAGTCTGCCCGGTGACGTTGCATTACCGAAACTCGTTGTGAAACTCTTTGCCTAGGAGGCGCGCACGTTTGTCGGTCCTACGAGCAAGCAGTCCCATATTGCAAGCGGCGATTCTGTTGGCGTCGTAGTTGTCGTTGTTGTCGGCATCGTCTCTGTACCCATGCTCCTTCCTTGGAGTATGATGAGCGTGCAAAAGAAGATGAAAGACAGAATAGGCAGCATCAAGGGGCGTTAGTCGGGAGGCGGTATGGTAAGCGGCGCGCGTCAATGCAGCTGATGCTGTGTACCCAGGCATGTGCGCTGATTGTCGCACTTAAAGATAATTCCTGAATTGAGCATCCTCACTTATAGCTACACTCACTCTGACATGAGCCAGCGTTTCAGTCTGCCTCGATTGCGATTGAAGAAGCGACGGCAAAACGCTGCTAGAGAGAAAATCTGGCAGTTAACATTTTACCACCCTTTGGCTCTTTCGCAGTTTCCTTTACTCTTCCTTTTTCCCACTGTTCCGGTCTAACTCGTCGGCTTTTCCGTCTCTCTTACCTCAATTCGCGCTACCGCCGCTGCCATCGCTCGAAAACCCCTACGCGACTAAGCCTGCCTAGCTAGCTAGCTAGCTAGCTAGGCGAATAAGTTGCCGATGGGGCGTTCGAGTCGCCCCCCAACTCCCCTTACTCACTCGTTCTACCTCAAAACGGTTCTGCCGATTTTGATCCCCTCTTTTGCCGCTGTCGCCATGCCTGTCATTTCGCTTTTTGCTGTTGCGATATGGAACTGTGTTCCTGCGAAATGGCAAATCGGCACAATTGTGGATCGAAACATTGGCTGGGCTATGGCTCGGGATGAGACCTGGGGACGGGAACGCTGAAAAACCAACGGCGGAAAGCCGAGATGGGCTTGCTAAAGAAGGTTATGCCTTTGGGAGCTTTTTCTTGCTCGCTTGCGAGGGGCTTCTTGCCCTTGCGGACGCGCAGTGAGCGCTGGCATCGAGCATGGACAGCTTCGGCAGGCTTGACGCTTCAGATAGATTGGATGTGTACACATTTGTAGGGATAGTTAGAGAAAGAAAGGTGCGGACGGCGCGAAAAAACTAGCTAGGGAAGCATCTAGAATGAGACAAGGTTGAGAAAATCAGAACGGAAAAGGGCTGCACTCTACCTTTCGTGGCTTTTTCGTCTTGGTTTCGTTTTATTTGCTAACTGACTGGAAGATCGACACAGAGGGAAGCGATGAAGGGAAGCCATAGAGGAATCAAGCGAACTCCTCCCTCTTTCTCCTTTGGTGTTTGCGCTCTTTTGGCTCTGGACTTGGAGACTGCTGAAGAAAGATGGCAGCACCAAGAGTTTCGTGGGGATACCGTGGGCTGAAGTGGGGTAATTGGCTGGCGGGCGTATGATTACATTGAGCCGCCGCGTGGCGGACAGGCAAACGCGGCTAGGAGCGGCACTCGAGATGGTATGGGAAGAACCGGTACAGCAAGGGAAGCGGCAAGAAGTTGAGGTTTGGGGTGACTGAGAAGGGGCAGTTATTTGGTTGAGATTTTAACTGCGTTTCAGATGTGCGTCAAACTGCGCCTCCTTTGATTTCGTCTTTCCTGCATCTCCTCATTGCGATGGCCAGAAGGCGGGTTTGTTGCCGGGCATTTGACAGTAAAGGTAGCTCATACATTGCAGACGGCGTATGCTACTGCCTCGCTTTCGATAGCTTGAGGCATCTTAGACGGGACGACAAAGGCGCCCGAATCGTTGTAGTAGCAGTAGTATCTGAACGGTAAATAGTGATACTCGTGGTCGTAACAGCGACAGCACCGACGGTCGACAATGTTCATGGCTGACTTTTCATATACAGTGACGAATACAGCGTTTTTCGCACATGTTTCGAGACCTGCGATAACAACCTGTCCTAATGGGAGAAACGAGAAGGAAGTGAGAGCCTTTGAAAGACAAAGAAAATTGATGCAGGACGAAAGAGTTCAATGGCGTGAATTGAGTCGATGCAGGCCAATGCAGGCTCAACGAGCAACGAAAGCGGGAAAATGTCGAACCTTTCTTTCTTTCTTTCTTTCTTTCTTTCTTTTCTTTTCTTGGTAGTTGTGTGCTGCACTTTTTCGCAGCGCAAAACTGCCCAACACGACGCTAAAGGTTCTACCTTCTTTATGTTATAATATGATTTCCCACCGGGCGAGCGCAAATATATTCCAGGAACCTACGACGCTTATAAACTCCTAGTTATTCGGCCATTTGGGCACGAGCGCAGTCTTCTGTGAGTAGTTTGAGCTGGCGGTCGACTTCTTATGAACTGATTCAGGTACGTTGTCGATCAGCGCGCGTTAAGAACTTAGCGCCGTTTCAACAACAACAATGACGTCGAAAAACATCAGGCAGATTTTGCTGTACTCAGATGTAAATACTGATTACAATCTGGTACTCCTAGTACATTCTCCAGTTTTCGTGTTTAGTAGCTACTAATAATGAAATACCAACCTATGTATAGCCAATTCCGGTTGAAGGGATGAGGGTTCAAAGGGTTGGAGAAAATCGCCGCCTCGTGTTTAAGTAAGGTATACAGCTGTTCTCAGCCTAAGACGTTGTAACGTGCGTAGACGTTGTACACTCATTTTGCACAGCTGTTCTTTGCACATATTAAGCTTGCTAGTAAAACTGAAGGTACACTTAATCATATGAATTGAAATAGTTTACACATCTTGCCCCATTTTCCCGTCAATCAGTAAATCGACTAATAGTGCTACCGAAAAATCATTTATTTTATCATGTTTCGATAGTATTATCTGCTCTGGTTGTCTTCCTTTTTTCTTATAGAGATCGTTTTCGAAATTTTTCGTTTATTAGCTTCAAAAAAAACGTTTTGAATTTCCAGTCCTACACTACCGTTAGGCGCGCCCGAAGCGGATAGCCTCAGTGGATATTCGATAGCACTATATCTGGCTGGTATATTGATCAAACGCCGATTACTGACCTCAATACCTCGTTGAACATATAGTGAACAGCGCTGGGTAAAGACAGACATAGCAGCAGGTTCAAGGGGGCATTTCTTGCCATCGCCACTTCTTTCTTCAGTTTGTCTGTCGTTCATCTATGCCCCCAGTGGATAAGCTCGTTGCTTTAGTTTGAACGACGACGACGACGACGATGCGGATACATCCGAATACAGCAGATAGGCAGAAGATAAGCTCAGATCCAGTAGGTCTGGCGGTCGACTGCCCTGCTGCTGCTGATGCGCTGTTAGTATACGGCAGTACTCGCTGCCCCTGTGGCAATAGCTACCATGTGCCGTTTGCCTGTTGGCTCAATCCGCCGTTTCCCTTTCTAAGTAGGAAACAGACGTAGAGCGGATAATGATGCTGATGATAGTGCCGAAGATGGTAGATGTAATAAAATGGAAAAAAGGAAAAGAGGTATCGGCAGACAAGTCTCCACCGACGAAAGCCCAACGAAGAGCCAAATGAGATACGGGTAGTCCTTGCCAAACTCTAATACCTCCCGCCACATGGAAAGTCGTCTCCTTCGGCTTCGCTGGAGTTCGGCGAGACGCGTTGCTTTAGTTACACTACCAGCCAGTGGCCGGCGGCGGCAGCCAGTCGGAGATGAAGGCTTTACCGGCTTCACTACGAGAAAAAAAACTGTGGTCGTCGAAGGTTCTGCGCGAAAAGTTAAACGGATAACGTTGGACGGCCGGCTTAGACGACAGGCAACGGCGGCAGCAGTAGCCTCTACGCAGCTGGATCCAGCGCTGGGTGCCGTCATTCAGCCAGCAGTGGCTGACCCCCGTCTGCTGGCGTTCCCGTAGCCTTGGCAACTGATGCTGCTGGTGCATCTGCAGTCCTTTTTCCTAGTGGCAGAGACGGTGACGATGACGAAATTCGATAGAAATATCATGAACCGCAAGGCACCGACTTCAGAAACACCACAAGTCCTTTTAGAACACTGACGCGAACAACAACGACGACAACAAGAGTGACACCTACAGCTCCGGCAGGATCAGCAGCATACGCTATTGCAGTGGGGGGCGCAGCCTGTTTGCGTTGGGAATATGCATGGATAATCTTGACCCATTCGTAGGGTAGTATTCGAGTTTGCTGTATGTAGACATAAACTATCGACTGGTTGGCGGGACGGCTGAGAACCCATCGACTGTTGCACTTCAGCGTTTGTCTGCCTGATCCGTTGCCACAACGGCCTACAGTCGTATCGATTGGATTCGATGTATGTGTAGATATAGCAGTTGTAATAATGGACAATAACGAAGAGATGACAACTGATGATACTTTTAACAGAATAAAGACAAGCGGCGATACTAGACCTAACATTTGTCGTTACGTGGTGATGTGAAGCTTTCGCTACATCAAACCGTACGGATTTACGGTACGAAACGGCAGCTTGTTGGAAACCTAAAAAATTGCCATTTAAGACACCAAAGAAAATCTATGAGACGAAAGCGAAAATGTTAGGTTAGGTTAGGTTACGGTCAGCCATATTTCCATTTGTAATTTGTGTTGGGGCTACGCGTTTTGTAGCTGGTACAAATACGCTTCACCCGCTTAAATACAATACGCTTACTAGTTTATCATTATACCGGGTCGGGACCGCCAATAGTAGTACACTTGGCAATAATATACGTTTACGTCTCACACATGTCGTAAATTATACTATGCGATAAAGTTCGTAAATTTCTGTAAAATATGAGGTTTCGCCTTTGCGATTAAGCTTGTCGTACGTAATAAGATATCCAAGAGATTTGCATCTTTTTTTAGAAATCTCCCATAATCGTACCACGTATTTACCCGTGGACAAGCGCAAATTTTGCTACCTATATACAGAATTTGTAAAATTACCGCAAGCAACGTACGCACGCAACACGCTTTAATTAGCAATGATAGCTATGATTAAGTAGCAATGACTCTAGCCAATTGTCACAGTATGATTGTGATAACTGGCTAGAGTCCTAAATTTGGCCATACGAAAGTGGTGCTAATCTCACTTAGGGAGACGTTCATTTTTCGCACTTAAGTAATACGGGTTTGGCTGCGTGCGATCTTCCCTGACGGTGACCACTCGTCGGAACGTCCCTCCCCTCTCTCTCTCTCTCTCTCTCTCTCTCTCTCTCTCTCTCTCTCTCTCTCTCGCTCGCTCACTATAGTTCCTCGTTGTCCTAAACGAATGGATGTGATCAACAACAAAGTAGGCTAACAAGATCCTACGTGAAATGTGAATGTGAGCGTTGATGAGTGAGTGTGTCTGTGAGTTTCTATTTGTCTGTATGTGAGTATCCGTCCGTATTATTAGCCTGTCTAGATGCCCATGTCGGTGGGCATCATCCATGTCAGTCGACACCAGGTTTGCTCCGTTTACCTCCTGTCTGCTTTCGTACCTATTGGCCTGTTGCCTGTTACCTACAGTCGTGACAAATGGCCGCGGACAAACAGCGTTATCCGTAGTGGCGGTTCGAGTGACGTTCAGCCAATCTTTTCCGATGGTTGTAATAGTCGTAGCTAGAAAGCAGCGGCGAGCCCAAGATCCGTGATTCGCGATCGGCGAATTTTTTTGTTAATCTCCTAGGATTACGTACAAGCACTTTGACGGGTGATGGCAACAACAAAAAACCAATGAACAACGATAGCAGAACGTTCAGGCGCCGAAGAGAGAAAGGCTGTTGCCTTGATTCGTCTTTGGATCCGTTCGAGCCACGATCTGGAATAGGACTGCGGTGGATTAAACCGTGATCACAGCAGTAGTTTGCGAGCGCTGACAACTCGATTGTATTATATACTCAGATAGTGCCACTGTGACGGCTATAGCAGCAACGGCCGCTTTACGGCCGCCACTGCTACAGGGAGCCGCGCAGTTCCGGATTACGACTATACTCTATCTGCTGAGCGGAGTAGAGACATAATCATCATCGACGGTTATCCGTAGCTATCCGGTTCATAATCGAAGGGCTTGCGTTGACTTTTTGTGAAGGAGATGATGGCAAGAAGCTGTTGGGGGACTGTAGCGTGTTCGGACACGAGTGAAACAGCAACGCGAGAAAGGACGAAAGTGTTCGATAATATTTTTTATTCTCTTTCTACCCCCATATACATATGGTCGAATGTGTGTGTACAAGGTTTTGTGGGGGGGGGGGGTCGCAGCTCTGGCTTCGAACGTAGAATGTGACGGCTGATAGTTGCTGGTCAATGATCTAGTAACGTCCGCTTATATATATATGGAAGCTCATTCAAATGAAAAGCTTTTCTCATGCTTTGTTTCTAAGATTGCATCTAAACGAAAATAGATACCTCAATGAAATTCTCTACACGCGCCATTTCTGACGATCATATTTGTTCAACATAATCGCCATCTTATACGATTATAATCTCGACTGAAGATCTAAGCCATTATTTTTCTCTTTCGATTCGTAAATAACCTATTGCAATAATAAAGTGTAATAGGTGAAAAACTTCAATACGCTACACATGAAACATTTCAATGAAATTACATTTTAGGCCAAAAGTGCATAGGCTCAAAGTGGCCGAATAATTCAGCCCAAAAGGAGCCCAAAAGCCTAGGACGTTTCAATTCAGTTAACAATTGATATTCCCAGTTATGCAATAGGCGTTAGTTTCTGTATCAGAAACCTAGGTGTATCGTTTTGAGCCATCTCAATGAATATAGGCCCCATTGAAGATTTTCCGATTTGTCTCGTGAAGATCTGTTATCGTACTTTCCAGGAGTCGCATCAAAATTGGTTATGACGTAAACCGGAACTTTTGTGGAATTTGGTCAGCGCAGAAAGATTAGATAGAATAGCTGATATTCGTTCAAACTCTGAAATCGACACAAAACGGTTGTTTTGTTCTAGAAACAATTGGCTTTCGTCTGCTAACAGAGATGGGGGTTGCATGCACGCTTGTTACGACAGTCCGCGAAAACTTCTCACCAGCTCTAACCGTCGATAGAAATCTATTTGACATTTTCCTGTTCTACAACAGCTTCCACCAAGAAATAATGCGCTGTCGTGATCGATAGCACACCATGGTTTCTATAACGTCGCAAGCCCATATTAGCTTAAGATGGACGAAGCTTAGATTAAGAAGTACTATTAACAAAGAAAGCATTTTGTCAGCTCATCAAATGTTAGATCGTGTGTAGTCGGTAAGAAGGCCCTTTTACTGATTCCTATAGGAGAAATAGTTTGGGTATTGATAGCAGGTTGGTATCATTAATAACTGGCACTAAATTTCGGTGAAGTTCAATGCTGATGAATTGCGGGACGAACCTGATGGCCTGGTTGGTGTTATATTTGAGCCTTTCGACGACATTTTGCAAGCACGCGTGACCGTTTATTCATTTCTGACACAATACGTGTTGTACTAGGCTCCATGAGATGTCAACGAATTCAACCATTCGATCGCCTGCATTGACGTTTAACGTTTAGCAAACCCGCGTTGATTCAGGATACTGTACAGTGTATGATAATCTCTACCTTTCATTTATCCTGCTTTTTCTTTCGATGCAAATATATCTATCTAAGTCGTCTTTTCTGTGTCATATTCATCGAAGGACATAACAGCTGATTGGCAGAAATTTGACAATCGATAAATATCTTTTTAGTTTTTTCCCGTATTCGTTTTCCTATCCATTTTACGTTTGCCACTTACCGCTATCGCTGTTGCGAATAAGGGCACAAAATTATGAGGTGGGCTGATTTCTTAAAGTTTCCGATGCTGTCTTCAAATATCGGCACCGACGAAAGCGGGGGGTCATTGCTAGCAGTGGTCCCCGCTGTCGCCCCCGCTACTGCCACGTTTAGCCTGCAGCTTCTGCCAATACTAGCGTACTAATAACAGGATGATAACGTCCGATAACTGTATGCCGCGACGGCTGCCGCCTGTGCAGCTTGTACCGGCTTGCACCGACAACGTAATCGGGATTATTCTGCTGTTAGATCGTTTACTAGAAGTAACAGTAACAGAAGCAGCGGACGTCCCACTAGATCAAAAGCAGCTTTAATCCAACGGAACCAGTATAATAGTGCAGTCGACGTCGTCGATCGTCCGACGATATACATACATTGCTGATACATACGCCTGCTTGTGTAGCTGGTGTGCTGGCCAGCGTTGAACTGTCCGTCCGTCCGTTCGCCCTACTCGCGCCGCTGACGGGACTGCAATCACAACGGCGGCAATAGGAGGACGCAAAGTAGATGTGACCTATGTACTGACAGCCTGGCGGGCCGCACCGATCGAGGAAACAGCAGCAACGCGTCTGCAGACGAGGGTGGAAGAAGTTTGCCGATGTGTCGGTGGCCAATCTAGCAGTCGAGCGGCATCAGCATGACAGCAGTCGGTGTATTTGCTATTGACGACGCTGGATAACCGCTAAAACCTCAAGATTCTTAATCCGTTACCGCTGCCGCGGCCACTGCAACTATTACTAGAAGACTTCGACGACTTCAGTCGCCCGTCGAATGGTGATACGAAGAAACATTGCCTTGCCGTCACGACGATGATAAGATAGAAACAAGTCGAAAGAGATTCGTCGCACTCGCGCATGGTACGATGGCAGATGTGGACGGATAGGGACTGTCGTCGTCGTCGTTGTCGACGGCGGCGGCGGCGACGTGGCCGGCCGCTTCATCCGTCGCTCGCCTTGGCCTAACCACCAGAGCGGATTACCATTTAGCCGCGATGGCTGATCTGCAGTCGGTGCCGCGTTTCGTCGTCGGCAGTCGTTGTTACTGTTCGTTTCGCTGCTGTTGCTGGAGTGGCCGCTGCTACGCCTTCTCGTGCAGAGTTGTTTCTACTTCTACTCGTTCTATCCTGCGCAGATTCATCTGGCAGACTCTTCTGCTGACGCTGCTCTCCCCCTGCCGTGTCTTCGGCCGTTGCTGTCATTGCTGCTGCATACTTTTGTATTCATCCGCTGATATCCGTTTCGTTCGATCCGCCTTTCTCTTTCGAAGAACGTCAACGGCATAGCAAGCTGACAAATTCAGCGTTTGCCTTCAGCGTGTGTCTGTCGCATCTGTGTGTGTTCGCTTCATGTTCATATTGAGTAAATCCTTCCGAGTCTTTTTTTTGTCCGCATTTGTAGGCCGGATTGGCCGACTCGTTCCAGCCCGGCGTACACAAGCGTATAGTCGTCTGTTTGCAAGCAACAATTGAATCAGTATAGAACACAAAAGCAAACGGGAACAGATGTACGTGTCATAGATCTTCAACGACAACAATAGAGAGCCAAGTAGTGAGCGCTAGCCACTGTACGTATACAACAATATCCTGTGTCAGCTATTTACTCCGATTTCGTGAAACGCATACTACCTAGAGGTTAATTTGTCCTTTGTTATTATATTTTTTGCATTGTTATAGCATGAGGTTAGTGAGCAACGATTTATGTAGAAAGCAAAAATACTATGATTCAGTCTGTTTTCGTGTTTGCCACCTGGGCACTGGCAGACGACGAATGCTGTTTTATAATAGGAAAAATCGGAGTTGTCCTTTTCGGCCATTTCATAGTGATCTGTCCTAATTATGACACTAGTGATTAACTTTAACTATGCATAAATTAGCACTGTGGAAGTGTTTCGAACAAATTTTCACATGAACAGCTGTTGGCAGCATGGACGTATCTTGTTTAGAGAACACAAAATGAAGTTATGGCTCTGAAAGCAGCTATAAGCATTTTTGTTAACGATACTATTTGTAACTTATTTTATGTACTTGTATTGCTTTAGCAGCAGTTCTCACAGGTGGAAGGGTTGAGGTCTTTTTTGCCATTTGTTTCAAGGTGGCAACAGCACCTAGCTCAGGCTAGATTGTCCTGCTTTGGACCTTGACGGCCTTGTTCTAGGAGTACTGCCGCAACATATTTCGTAATGTTGATTGATTCGGGTTGCCTTTAATTGGACGCCCACTTTACCTGTATCTTTTTTGTTGTTTCGCTAATATCGATATAATATATTTCACTAAGACGACGACGACGGCGACGGCGACGTCCTTTACTTCCAGAGCCTTAATTGAATTCATTACATTGGTTCGTACACAATGCTGCTTATCCAGTTTCCGTCTGCTTAGGGTTGTTGTATTGCAGATTCACATATGTGCATATACATATATTCAACGCTTTGTAGGGACGCGACGTAACACCAACATGTAGTCATCTGGTTTCTTGTTGTGCGTTGACGTAGGTGCTCTCCAAATCAAAAACTGGCTACCATTGGGACTCGACCAAGTAACGGATAACCCCCAAAATGCAACGGTCGGGGAAATGCTCGCCGATCTTGGCCAGCTCGTCACCTTACGTATCACATTACTCAAGTAAGTATGAATCTTCTATCTTCGCAAAGACTTTTGATTAATGGCACTCACATATAAACCTGATCATCAACTCATCTATCTGTCGTCACCGTTGCGTCATTACAGTTTACCGTCGGTGAAGGGCGAACAGTCTGAAGATCCTTTGACCTCGTGCCAAACTATCAAAAGGGTAAGTTGAGCTTGCCAACTTAAATATGCATAGGTCTATTTACCTTAGTAATTAGCTAGTAACGAAATACCGCTCGATCTGCCTTGTAAGCGCTTAACAAGCACAAACGCACCCGTGAATGTAAAGTTACGTCGAAATTTATGAATAGTCATTTACGGATTAATGTTACGGAACTCATTTCGTATTAATATACTCTGTATGTAAGATTTGTCGATACGGCGACAAAATGTTGCCAGGTAATTGTAGTGGTGGTAATGGCTGTTATGGCCATCTAACGAACAAGCTAGGCACTAACAAAGTTTATTCTCATACTAATTAAATTCATTATACGTAAGGACAAAAGCAGAGTAGTGTTTGCTGTACAGTTTACCGTTTCAGTTACTCTCCTCTAACTTTTGCTGAGCCTTCTTCTTATCGTGTGCCCGCTTAATCCCCATCATTCTTCCTGAAGATGCGTAAATAGTTCTGCGGTAGTTTTTCTTCAATGGGATTAATTGAGCCCAATCTATGGCAACGCTGTGTCACCCAGGCCAACTCGTCTTCATCCACAGTGAAATTCATCCCCCGTTCGCTACCTCTTGCCCCTAACGCCCATCGGTCTATTGGCTGAACGAATACATATACGCAACTACCGTGCGCGTCTCTCGCGACTTAGCGGAGTTATTCCGCTGCAAGTCTTTGCTAGTTGGTAATCGCTGCGGTTACTGAAACCAACCAGCCAGCCAGCCAGTTTACTTATTTGAGGTTGGTTTTCTGTCTACGGCTTGATGGAGCAGTCAGGCGAGCCAAGCCTGCTTGAGAAAGTTTGAAGTTCATGTCCACGGTTCGTTCCGCGCTGCTATCATTAAAGCGCTGCCAGTGCATAGTGGCGTCGCGGGATGGGAGCGGTACAGACCAGCGGGACAGACTGCCTCTTTCTGTTCTTCTTCGGCAGCCGTAGACAGACAGAAGTCGAGAAAGGTCTGCGAAGCTTTTTCGTACAAAGGTGTGCTGTCGTCAGGGCCAGTGACGTACCGCTGGCAAGCTTTCTGGCTTCATCAGGCGGCTTATAAGCTGGTTGAAAGATCTAGGCTGGCTACCACCTCTCACAACCGGCCTGCCACCTTCACTCACTGGCGATTGCGGCCAAAATTGGGAAACTTCGCAGTGACGACGGGCCTGCATTTTCCTACGACTGGTTATATTAATACTACAATCGCCACTTCTCCTATCTCAGCTGTTAGCGCAGTAGCAGGTGTAGTGGCCGTTGCTCTCGTCCACGGTTCATACGCGCTGCACTCGTCTAGTAGCAGCGCTACCGAAAGCAGTAGTTCTTCGTTTTACCGTCTATGCTTCTACTGGCCCTCCTCCGCTTCTTCTTCTTTTCCTACGCGTGCAACGCTCTCTTGGCTCCTCTCGTACTCGTTCTTTTCGGTAGAGATACGGCTTACAGGTACTTAGTAACTAAGCCCCCTTAACATGTAGGCGATCATAATTATCTACACGACTCACTCGCGGACACTGACACGGCAGATGCAGTAACATAGTGGTGTTATGGAACAGTTCCAGGGCGCTAACGGCTACCCAAGCAGCATCAGCAGGAACGGCGGCGGAAAAATATTGCTATCAGCTAACAGGAGAGGCGCTACTGTCTCCCCCCCCCTCTCCCCATCCTGTTCGGAGGCTGCGCTCTTTTCTTAAAGAAGACGGAGCGAGGGCAGGGGAATGTTTGGTAGGAGTTGGGACGAGGTTTGAGGCTATGAGGGCTTTGGGGCAAGGAGCTAAAAGGGAAACCGTCTTTTCGACCATCTTCCACACAACGACGACACTTGCGCGATTCTCGTATCGCATGTTGGTGCTGCCCATCATCGTGCGTCCGTCGGTCGGCCCGTCCATCCGCTTTTCTGCTCCTCATCTCGTTTCTCGCTGCTGTTCTCTCGTCCTTAGCCATCATGTATTTCTCTCCTCATTATTCGCCTGTTTCCACAATCTTTAATCCGCAAAAAATGAGACCTCTTACGCAGAAAGGAAAAAGAGAGGTACATAGTACGACTACCCCGGCTTATGCGGCTGGTATATCAGTCGATGTTGGTAGTGCCTGCGCTGTTGCTGTTAGTAGTGTTACAACAGGCCCAAAAGCTACTTGCGCTTCGAGAGAGATAGAGTAGGACACACGAGAAAGCGCCTGTTTCTAGCCTGACCAACGTAACGAATAGGGTATGAGGCTCGGGGGGAAAGAACGGCAAAAGATAATAGGAGTCATGCTCAGGATGGCCGCTACTTGATGCTGGCCGCCAAGCCCTTTATGGCATCGAGGCACGTGCTGATTAGCTTGAACCGCGCTTGAGGATAAACCTTAGATGGCCGCCGGGGTCTCGATTTGCTGTGGCGAACCAGCTAACGAACTGATGCTGGTAGAAGGTAATGCAGTGAAGTCTAGTCCAGTTTTGTAAAAAATCGACTGCTATAGTTATTGTAAATCGCGAATAACGATACGTGCAGACATACACGACGTCATCGTGTGTCCATATACGCGTTCAGGAGAAATTAGGTTACAGCAATGTCATCTTAGCCTGCTATCCTCCCTTACCTACTGTTCCTTCATTGTGTGTTGTATACTTGTTCAAAACCTACTGAAACCGACTGACTAGGGAAATGACCGGTACGTTATACTGTGATTGTGCTGGATTCCAGTGTTGATGAATCTTTGCGGAGCAAATTGTTAACGAACCGAATGTAACGCCTCTAGCAAAAGCTATACATGTAGTACATTATTAAGCTAAAGGTTTTGGGTTATCGCTTGCTGTTGATAGGTCGGAAGGACCTCGACGCATCATTTGCTCATGATGTCACACAGAAGTATCGCCATAACGCGAAATGTCAAGCAAGCGATCACGACGTATGATAGCCTGCAAAGGCTTTACCGAAGGCACCGATCGTTTTGCTAGGCTTTTACATTGAACACGTGCACGAAAGAGTATAGCTGGATAAATTCTCAATGTATATGTATTCATCTTGGATACATACACGCACATACAATATCCAGTACGTGCCCAATACATACAAGCATTATCGAGTATATGATTAGGTTGGCAGGAGAATATCGCTAGGCCGTGCCCTCCCCGCGTATTAGCTTCGACGCGGCCTGTACATGGCTGTACGGAATTAAGACGGGGGAATGGCAGGGAAAACGAGTTCCTGGTAAGAAATACCAAAGGGGAAATGAAGGCATGGAGAGGGGAGCAAGGGGTCAGGTAGGGGCAGACGAAAGCCTGTGTCCTCTCGTCGGGAATTTTGGGGGGACATCGGGCGGCAATTATCCTTGGCTGTTTAAGGACAACTAAAAGCTAGCTGCGCTGCCATCCTGTTTCGCCGCCTTTAGCAGCCTGCCCGTCCGGACGTTCCACCTACCCCTACACCCTCCAGTTGCCCCTACACACTTCGATAGCGATGACACGTGATGAGGAATATCATGTTGAGGATGTTGACTATAATAATCATCATCATAATAATAATAAGGAGATGAGAGGAAGCGCCGGCACGGTCCTGCGCCGGCGCTCATGGCGTTTGCAGTATAGCGGCCTAGCGCGGGCTCAGTCTGGGGAACTGCTAAAGAACAAAGTAGAGGAGGATATGCTGTAATGCAGCACGGTTTGCTACCAGGTTCGGCGCCTGCTGTCGCTGCCTCGAGTCTAATAAATTCCCTCTTCAAACATTAAGCTGATCAAGGAGATATTAAGAAGATACTACTGACAGTACTGCCGCTGCCGGTCGGTAAGGAAAACGCGGGATGATTTCGGGGTGCTAGTGCAGTTGGTGATGACGCTATGGCTGTTCGAGCTGCTGCTGCTTCTAGGATCCGCTGGCTGGATGGGGCTGGCTCTACCACCAATCGCGGAACTACGGGTTTCGGGTTCTGAGGGGGAGGATACACCGAAGCAAAAATCGGCAAGAGGCTGGCAGCCTGCCAGACTACGCACTGCGAGAAGCAGCGCTACTACAGTATAGCCCTGTTGGCTCGTTACTGCCTCCACCAGCGCTGCGACTGCCAGGACATCGGCCACTGGAGCCGCAGCACTTATATTCCTACGCAAGCTCACCCCTCGAGCCCCCGACCTCGCTGATCAGTTGTCAGCGGCGGCAGTGGCGACTGCTGCCGACCGCTTGCCACTACCGAGGCCCTTAAGTCTCTAAGTCAAGTCAAGACGACTAAGCGGCCTAGTTCTAAGGCTCGTCTTACTCCTGCTATAGTCGCGCGTCTGCTATACCTATCACCGCTCATGCACTCCTGATCTTCTCTTCTTCGTTTGCCACGACGGCACGATAAAACGCGTGCTCATCCAGGCAGACGCCTATATGTACTGCTGTGTGTATCATCTATGCGTCTGTGTGTGGCCTTCTAATATTGACCCGGCCAACCGCCAAACTTGCCTCGCGATTTCCGCTTTTTTCTCCGATATTTTTTTATTATTTAGTCATATCATCATGTTCGTCATCAGCACTAAAACGCCGCTGCGGCTACTCCTAGAGAACTGGCAGCAATGGAAGAAAACAGTCAAAAAAGAAAAGATCGAAAGAGCGGAACTTCACGCGAAGGGGATAATAAGCGATATATGTCGAGAGTCAGTTCTCAACCGGGAGAAACAGGTAGCGCCTCAGTACAGGAGCTATAGCGTGCGGTAGATAGAAGCTTATTGTAGCCGAAAAGATAGCGGGAGGCGGATTCATAAAAGTGGCTTTCAGAGAAGGATAACTAAAATAATGAGTTTAGCTATAAGATCGATTCAATTTTGTTCCAGACTTAGCTTTGTCATTGTTCCCCTTGAAGAAATTCGTCAGTGAGGAGGAGCAGTGCTGCGTTCGAACTACGATTATACCCGATAGCTACTACCTTCGCGCATGTTTTGCTTTCCTAGGAACTACGCTCTCGTGGACTAGTCACAAATAGTTTGCGATGATCTATTAGAGCTAATTCAAGCAATGTCTAGCCGTTGAATTTTTGGTCGCAGATCGTTGCTTGCCACTGTAAACTACACGAGATTAGATCAGGCTACGCCGTAACAGCTTTTGCTTTCAACATTCACAACTGAATGACTGTGATCTGACTGAAAGCTTCCAGCAGTACGCTATTACGTGAGTGGTTCGGAAACTTGTCACTAAGGCTGCGAACGCTTTTTGTTTCCCTGATAGGACACGCATACTCCTCCGGAAGAATCGGAGGATGTGAAGGAGCCGACAAGGGATCTAAGTCCTAAGGATCTTGTCCTGCTCAATCACCTGCTCAACAAGCAACAACAGCAGCAACAACAACAACAACAACAGCAGCAGCAGCAACAGCAGCAACAGCGACAACACTCGCAGCCACAAACTCAGGCTCAAACAGATCGTTTCGCCAACCAGCTGCTGATTGGGGCGGCAGCTCTCCAGAGTCGACTGCAGATGGTGGAGGGAATACCGCCAGCGCTCAGTATGTGTACGGACAATATTTTCATATTTTCGTTTGTCATCGACCGTACTATTATGTTAAGTGGGTTACTTTGAACGATTTCGCTTTATTACCTAGTATGCATGTTGATCGCAAATACCAATAAAAAGATTTAATTAATAATTTAGAAGAGTTTTCCCTACTGGCCTCATTCTGCCTGCATTTTCTTTCTGTATTGCAATATAT